>NC_077229.1:510462331-510801081 GCF_027887165.1 Monodelphis domestica
ATAGTAACCTTTTTTCCTAACAACACTCTAGAAAGTAGGTGCTATTATTTTATCCATTTTAAAGATGAACATACTGAGGCAGACAGAGGATAACTGATTAGCTTAGATTCACATCCAGTGAGTGTCTGAGAATGGATTTGTACTGTGACAGACTGGTACTAGAGAAAAAGTTCCAAGCTGAAGAGTATGTGAAATTGATCACCTCGAACTGGGAGGGGCCAAGGAGTTTGGAATCTTGAGGAGGAGAAGACTGTGACTGGAGGTGGGAGCAGTGAGACCCTAAGTCAGGAGAAGTGGATTAAAACTTTCTCCTGAGGGTTACCCACTTTTCTTGCTGGTGACTGGAAATCTTTCCCCCTAACACTTCCCAATTGAAGGGACTTCTGAAGAGAAACCTGAACCGACTACCTCAGCTCTTGTTGCCCAGGGGTGAGTCAACCTGACTTTCTCTCAGGGAGCTCAGGCTACCAAGGCCTGAGTTCCCCCCCAAACTCAAGGAGGGAGGAAAAGGGTTTAGATAGAGAAAAGGACCCCCTTTTCCCACATTCCTTTTCCCATTCTTACCTGCCCATTATTCTTTTGTATTACCTGATTGATTTAACATAAAAGTTATCTGTTCCCCAAGCTGAGTGTAAGTGAACGGTTCAAGAGGAGACCTTTTGGTACCAAGTAGTGTAGGGGGGACAAGAGGGACAAGAGCAAATTGGGGAGAGCAGCTTTAGCTAAGGAGGTAAGGGAGAAGGGGGGAAATCTTTGAACCCACTCTTCTCTCTCTGAGCCAACCCATTCCATCTGCTGTCTCTCCTGTACCTTGCTTTGTGGAAAGGGAGGGTGTTCTCCTCTCTTTCTCCCTCTCCATACTGAAAGTCCAAGCTTCTCTTTTGGGTACAAAACTTCTTTTTTTTCTTGGGATAATCAGTTAAATTTCCCCCATGCATTGGGTCTTTCTGACCCAATTCCCTGCAATAGGTCCTCACGGCATTTTCTTAGATAAGCCATTGATCTTGGATTAGAAAAATCCAGATCCTCAAAAACTTCTGGGGGTCAAGTGTCTTGCCCAGGGTCACACAGCTGGGAAGTGTCTGAGGCCAGATTTTGAACCCAGGACTTCCCGTCTCTAGGTTTACTGCTTACTTTTAAAAGCTGTGGTATGCTACTCACCCAAAGTATTCTCTCTTGTAAATTATTAGCTTTGTGAAAACTATATGCCTTGACTTTGATGTGACCAAGCTCCTATAGCATTATCTTTGTTTAGTCATTTTTAGTCATGTCCAACTCTTCATGAGTCCATTTGGGGATTTTCTTGGCAAAGATCCTGGAATGATTTACCATTTCCTTGACTAGCCTATTTTACAGAAGAGTAAACTGAAGAAAATAAGGTTTTTAGTAACTTGTTCAGGGTCACACATCTAGCAAGTGTCTGAGGCTAGATTTGAACTCAAAAAGCTGAGTCTTTTTGACTGCAGGTCACTTAGCTGCTCTATAGTGTTGGTGAATGCAAAACAATCATATTAAACACTATTCTTCTTGTACCTACATGTAAAGCCCATGCATTAAGGGACAATGATTTGGCAATTTACATTTCCCAGAAATTCAAATCTGTGCATATTCACAAGTGACTTATATACTTCTGGGTCATCTAAAAGCTTTACCTACTTTGTTTGGAATTTGTTGTGTCCTGGACAAATCCCTAGAGTTCCTATAAGAAATGCCTGGAAAAATCAGATCCTTTTCTTCTAGCCATGGGGTGACTGGGCAGAGTTCAGCACAGAGATTAGTTCTATAAATGCCCCCACAGGAAAATAGCCCAGAAGCTCCAATTGGTCTCAGTTTTCCATGCTAGCTCATAAGCATGACCACTCCCAATTTCCTGAGTCCTAGTATGGCGTAGGAGTTGCTCTCTCACTGCAGTGTTTGGATGGTGGGTGGACTGCCACAGAATTTGTGCAATTGTGCTGAAATGTGTCACCACCAACACCTGTTTCCTTCCCTGGCATGAATAGCAGATGTACTGGAGGTTTGACTTTAATTAAATATACTTTGTTTTTCATACTAATCTCCATTTTGGTAAACTCATGTATATCATGAGTGAAAAGAAGTTGAGCAATGTTGAATTATGGGGAGATGAAGAGAACTGGTGTACTCAGAGCAGTTACATGGTACAGTGGATAGAGCCTAGAGTCTGAGTTCAAAACTATAACCTACTGGACGTAGGTCTTTGGACAAGTCACTTCAGCACTTCAGCTTCTTCTTCTACAAAATGAGCTGGAGAAGGAAATGGCAAATTACTTTAATTTCTTTGCTGAGAAAACCCCAAATACGGAACAAGTCAGAAACAACTAAACAACAAAAAAGAAAAATAAATGCTGCATGTAAAGTCAATATGATTTGTACCTTGCTCTCCGAGAACATGCACTCTTCAGTCCACTTACAGTTGGAATACCTTTGTTGAAAACTAAAATTACTCATAGAAAACAAAGAGATGCCCGGTATGAGATTTCTTTTCTGACTTTAATGAAAGACTGTGGAAAAAAACAAACAAACTTAAATTATTGAAAGCTAAATTTCTACCAGGTATCAGAGGAAAATTATTTAATTTCCAGTACAAAGGAGCTAATGAAATGCCAAACTAAAAATACTTTTTTTAAAACAACCCATAAGAAGTAGACAGTTGTCTTGGGTTTAAGAAAAACAAAACAAAACAAAAAAACAGTTTAAGAAAAACAAAAAAGTTGATATTGTTTTATAAATTGCCATATCTAAAACAACATAACTACAGGCATACACCAAGCCTGGGCAAATATGCCAGAAAATCTTGAAGTGAACATTACCATTGGCCCTTTTTTTTTCTGATGCTATATTTACATTTTCTTCTTTTGAATGAATTGAATGAAAAACAATGAAGAATTGTTTGTTTGTTTTTTTACTTTGCTTTATTGGGTTTTGATGTCTTATAGAGTCATTAGTTTAAATTTGCCTAATTCAATTTTTTAAGCATTTATTTTCTTCAGAGAGTTCTTTTTTACATCTTTTTTCATTTGACCAATTTTACTTTTTTTAAAAGTAATCCTTTCTTTTAACTTAATTTTTTCATCTCCTTTTCCATTTATTCTATTCTTTTTAGTGTATCTTTTAAAATAAAATAAAATTTTAAAAAATACCTTAGTATCAATTAGGATCACACAGCTAGGAAGTGACAGAGGCTAGATTTGAATCCATATCTTTCTAAATCCAGGTCTAGAATTCTATTCAGTGTTACCTAGTTGCCTTGTGGCTATTTTAACATTGGGCCAATTTTCCTTTTAAGGTGTGTAATATATGCCTCTTTTACTGAGATGTTAATTATCTTTTCACTTTTTTTTTGCATCATTCTCATTGCTTTCCCCAAATGTTTCTCTACCACCTATCTCTTTTTTTAACTCTTGCAAGAATTCTTGTTGGGCTTGGGTTCAGTTAGCATTTTTCTTTGAGGCTTTGTTTGTAATTTTTCATATTATTTTCTTCTGATTTTATACCATTGAAGTAGCTTTTCTGGTAAATTTCTTTTTTATAAAAGAGGAATAATAATATGTTCAGTATCTGACTAAGAAGACTGGTAAGATTATACATAATGGTCAGACAATTTAATATGTATAAAATGCCTTGCAAATTTTAAAATATTACATAAATGTCAAAATTATTTGTTTTTTAATCATATCACTATTTTAGAAAAAAGTTTCAAAAAAGTCTGATTTGATCTATATTCAGACTTCTGTCAGTTCTTTCTCTGGAGATGAATAGCATTTTCAACAGGAGTGCATTGGGATTGTCTGAGTTCATTGGATTGCTGAAAATAGTTGTCATTCACAGTTGATTTTTATATTGCTAGTAATATTGCTAGTGCAGTGTATAAATGCTCTTCTTGTTCAACTCACATCACTTTGTATTAGTTCATGTAAGTCTTTCCAGTTTTTTCTGAAATTATTTATCTATTATTTCTTATAGCACAATAAGACTTTATGACAATCATATACCACAACTTGTTCAGCCCTCCCGCAATTTATGGACACTCCCTCAATTTACAATTCTTTTCTACCACTAAAAGAGCTGCTATAATTTTTTTTTTTTATATACAGCTCCTTTTCCTTTCTTTCTTCCTTTCCTTTTCCCCCTCCATCTCTTTGGAATATAGACTTAGCAGTGCTATTGCTGAGTCAAAGGGCATAAATTATTTTATAGCCTTTTGGGCATAGTTCCAAATTGCTCTCCAGCATGGAGAGGTAACATCACAGCTCTATAAACAATACATTAGTTTCCCAATTTTTCCTCATCTATTCCAGCATTTGTCACTTTGCTTTTCTGTCACATTAGCCAAGCTGATAGGTATGAAGTAGTATCTGAGTTGTTTTCTTTTGCCTTTCTATGATCAATGGTGATTTAAAACATTTTTCCATCTCACTAAAGAGGATTTTGATTTTTTTATCTGAAAACTGCCTGTTCATATCCTTTTACTGGTTTCAATTTTCTCAGGAAAATACATGAGAGGTCCTCAGGAGACAGAGATGTGTAAGTGGGTGCCACGAAAAGCTTGAGAAAGAGATAAGGTTTGGAAATAGTCACGGGGTAGGTTAGGACAGCGTATAGATCAGGGAGGAATAGAATAGTTGCTTTGCTATAGAAAGGGGCCATTTGAGACTGCTAACATAGCATTGTAGTAGACCCAATCAAAACTGTCTTGTGATTTCCTCCAATTCTGTTTCATTAGTACATGAATAGAAATGAAGGGAACAGATGGTAAGTGTGAGCCAGGGTTGGGGTTTGGCCTGCCATGATTGGCTAAAAAACAAGGGTGAAAGGACCTGAGAGTAGAGGAGAGTCTAATGTTGTAATTTGCATAGTGTAAGTACTTTGTAGTTATTTACTATACAGTATTGCTGTTGCTGTATATAATGTTGAATTGGTTCACCAAAGGGCAAAGCTAGGGAATGGAAAAGAGAGTAATCAGTTCAGGACTGAGGACAGAAATATGGAATCTTAACACTGTATCACAGTAAAATATTGCAGTGACAGACATCAGAATAAAATTATGCTTATCTTTCATTCTATTCATTTGAAAACCATGGAGGGGGCAGCTGGGTAGCTCAGTGGATGGAGAGCCAGGCCTAGAGATGAGAGGTCTTAGGTTCAAATCTGGCCTCAGACACTTTCCAGCAGTGTGACCCTGGGCAAGTCACTTGACCCCCATTGCCTAGCCCTTACCACTCTTCTGCCTTGGAGCCAATACACAGTATCGATTCCAAGACAGAAGGTAAGGGTTTAAAAAAAAAACAAAAAGAAAACCATGGAATACCTTATAGTGGTTCCTTCCTACTCTCCTCTCTTTTTTCCATAACTGGATTCCTGAAGTTGTAAAATATTTTTTTTATAAAAATTTTTTATAAAAAATATTTTTTATAAACACTTATATAATGTTTAAAAATTTGCCAAGCATTTTATATTTGTTAAATCATCTGACCTTTATATATTATCGTAACAGCATTGTAAGTGAGGTATTGAAGATGTTATTCCTGTTTTACAGATGAAGAAATGGAACTTCAAAGATGTCAAGGACCTGACTTGCCCAGGGTCACACAGCTGGGAAGAGTCAGCGGAAAGTATTGCTGATCTCAAGTCCAAGACTCAATTTTCTCTCCAGCTGCTTCTCATACATTGATTTTTATTCAAGGGAGCATAAAATGGCCAAGAGCTTTGCCTCCCTTCACAAAAATGATCATTCATAAAGAGCATTATCCATTGTGGACATTGGAGCTATAATATATCTGCCAAAACACATTCTGTTTGGAGCCCAATCCCCCCTCCCCCTCACTGTTTGGAGCCCAGCTCTGGTTCTCATTTAAATCCAATATCAGATTAAAGTGATTCACTGCATGTTCTAGTAAATGCTAAGTAATTACCAGGCAGAGACCTTTCTCAGAAAGCAAAATTTGGATCTAAAAAGCATTTCAATAGACAATGCTTTACTTCAGCCAAAACCCTGTTCGTGTCCATTTTGACTATTTGGAAGACAGATTTCTTTCCCCAATGAGCTCTAAATAGCAGGCTTGGTGGAACAAGGAAGCTATTATTGATCCCATATTTAAACCATATTGGATTATAAATAAGAATCTATTCTAAATGAACAGCATGTTCTTATCAAAATATCATTACTCAAATTTTCAGGGACAGGTTTTTGATTTCCATTCATAATAAGAAAAATGCGAACTGAAACAACTCTAAGGATCCAACCCCATCAGCAAATTGAAAAAGATGACAAAAGATGGCAATAGTAAATGTTGGAGGGGTTGTGGAAAGACAGGCATAGCTGGTAGTGATAATAATAGCTAACATTTATATAATACCTATTATGTGTCCGGCAGTATTCTATGTGCTTTACAATTATTTCCTTTCACCCCCACATCACCTCCGGGAGGTAGGTGCTGTTATTATCCCCATTTTACAGATAAGGAGACTAAGGTGAACAGATGTTAAGTGACTTTCTCAGGGTCACCAAGCTAGCAAGTGTCTGATCGTGGATTTGAACTCAGGTTTTTCTGACTCTAAGTCTAGCACTTTAATAGCTGTACTACCTAGTTTCCCATTATGCCACCTAGCTGTCATTCTTTTTTTTTCCTTCAGTAATGTTTTATTTTTTTCCCCACTTATAGGTAATGACTTAGAGTATCCTTTTTTTTTTTAACATTTTGAGTTCCATCTTCTCTCCTTCTCTTTCTATGTCTATTTCTCCCTTCCTGAGAAAGCAAGTGATTTACTTTTGTTTATACATATGCTATCATACAAAATATTTCCCCATATTTATTATGTTGTAGAATAACACACAAAACAAACAAAAAACCAGGAAGAAAATAAAGCGAAGAATGATCTGCTTCTATTTGCCTTCAGACTACATTCGTTTTTTCTCTGAAAGTGAACAGTTTTGTTTTTTTTTTCATCACAAGCCCTTTGGGACTGTCTTGGGTCATTGTAGTTCTGGGAGTAGCTCTTGCTGTTGCTGTATATAATGCTCTCCGAGTTCTGTTAACTTTACAGTGTATCAGTTCATATAGGTCTTTCAAGGTTTTGTTCTAAAATCCACCTGCTTTTCCTAAATGCTGTCGGGGACCAGCCCCTTACGACCCCTGAGAGGGGAGGGGGAGAGAGAGAAGGAAAGGGGAAGCGAGAAGGAAGGTACCGACAGCTCTCACATGGTATGCAAAGAGGAGTCGTTTATTGAGGCAAAAGCATGGTATATAAAGGAAAGGGGGAGAGAGAGAGATTAAAGATGGAGCTTGGCCAGAGGCCAAGCTCCTGCAAGGACAGCCATCGCCCAGCCTGAAAGAGGAGAGAGGGGGAGAGAGAGCGAGGCGGAGCTTGCTGGGCCATAAATACCATTTGCTACGTAGTACATAGGGATGACCCTCATTGGTCAATGACAAGGCATAGGTGTGGTTTCTCTTGACCAGGGGAGAACAAAGAAACCTGTTTTCCCGCCTAACCTGGGAGAAGCTGGGGTCAAGGGTCAGGGGCCTTCCCAGCCATGAGCACTACTGAGCATGCCCAAGACTGACTGTTCCCCTTGCCCCTGGGCTGCTACATCTCCCCCTTTTTGTTTTACACACAAATGAATAGTGTAATATCAAAATGTAGCAACATTACAGCATTAACAAATACAAACACTCTGGTGCATAATCATATTCTGATACAGAGATGAAAAACCCATCCTGATTGTATAACTTAGATATCCCAATCAAGAATGAACATCAGCATAAACTGATTCAGTGATCAATCTTAAAAATTTCCCAAACTGATCTTTCTATCTGCCTGTCTGCATTTCAAGATCAATGCAACAGTCTTAGTAGATATAAAAATGTTAAGAAAATAATTTCCACGCTACTGATCCTGGGCTAATGAGGTAGAACTCCATGGTTCACATGACAGGTGCAATAACCAAACATGCCACCATTCACAGTCTGGACTATCAGAAGTTGTCAGCCTTTTCAACAGTTAGCAAAATACTATCCCTGGAGATGAAGGATAAGTCCTTCCTTTCTCTCGTCCTGATACTGCATCTTGGGGATCTTTCCGTGCTCACTGCCAGATGCCTGCCACATTAAGAAACTGGTTGGTAGCTCGATGCCAGGACGTCCAGCGACCGAGGGTGTCAGTACGCCATGTCTCTGCATTTCCCAACCTCAAACATCCATTTCACATGGAAAATGTAACCGTGGCTGAGGCTGCCTGGTCCATAATGAAAGATTCATTATGATTCCCCTTACATGCAATCAGACATCACTCTCCAGTATGGTCATCTGAAAATTAACAATTGCTGTCATGTTCTCATGTTCACCGACTGTTAGGTGACTGTAATTCTAGAAATCTTTGCACCTTCATAATTCTGGATCAGAGCATTAACAGTACTTTCCTTGTACTTAAAAATTCTGGCCTTAATAGTGTAAAAGAAAAAAATCAAAGTTGATCAATCAAGAGTGACTTTAAAAAGTTTCCTCTAAAAATATAAATACTGATCTCTATAAGATTCCTCTCCCTTTTCTTTTTGTTTGTGTGTTGGGAGAGATCCCTTCAAAGAAAAACATCCTCTCTTAACAATTCTGGAGGATCATGTTATCACATGTCAAATGATCTCAGACAATTGATCCTGGGAACCTGATCCCAAAATTAATACAAGATTCTCTTGGCTCACTGTCTATGTGGTATCTTTGAAACTGAGCCAATGTAAAATATCAGAACTTATTTTCCCAATGATTTCTAATTCCTGATCTAAATAGATCAAAATTCGCCTTGTATATGAACATAATTTTGCACCATTACAGGCTTTGCAAAAACATCAATACATCAATCACAGTGCAATTTTTAACAAATACCAATATTCCCATCCATTTTACATTCTCAATTGTAGCTTAAATAACCATGATGGTGATAATGAAGTAATATTTCAAGTTCTGACTGCATATTCCTAATGTCTTCCTTATTTTAAATCTCTGCTTGTATAAATAAACCCATCAATATGATAACCAAGCCTATACCATTACCAATATTTGCAAAATTCATTCCACCAAACCAATGTTTGGGTAAATAGAAGCTTAAGTTGTTTCCCATGTAGAAACAATTTCTACAGTTTCTTGTACCTACAGCATTTGACATAGCTTTTTCATTCCTAATCGTCAGTGAATAATATTCAATGTGCTTTTTCTGCAAGCTTATCTGTGCCTATTGTGTCATGTTTTTAATCCATACTCCAAAACAGTAAAACTTAGATTATACTTTGCCCTTGCTCCATGTTTTTGTGCAATAATAATTTTTTCCACCTAGGAGAGACAATGACTGTGTGTCCACAGAAATTGTCAAACCTAGAGTCCTCAGTTTTTCATGAGGTCTTACTTCCATATACCAGAACGTCTTCCAGTATATGAAAGGGAAGCCAATAGATCCCGAATCCAGCGGCCGTCTGAATTCTGGGACTGTTGGAGGAGAGCAAGACATTTTTCCTATCAAAATATTGCCCACAAAAACAGGGTATCAGGAGTAATGGTTAACAATGGTATTAACACTTAACTACATCTCTGGTAGTCAGCCCTTAATGTCCATCCTGGTATTGTCAGGAACATAATCTTTGCCTGGATGTCAATGATCTCTTACAATAACTCAGGTTCCTGATTAAAGATTTCCTAATGTCTTTTTCCTGATCTCTCATTCTTTCTTGAGAGTAACATCAGTGTCATCTGTCCATTAAACCTGTCTGTGCATCATTTCCTGCTTAGCACCTCATTTTTGATGTCAGAGGTATCAGATCTATCCTATGGATGAGAGTTTTCTATCTCCTACTCTTTGGAGAGTCCTACCAAGGTCTATACCCTTGTTGATAACAGCATTTCTTACAATACAAGTGGTAGCTTTACAATGCATACAATATACATTTCTTTTGACAGTATCATATACAAAATACAAGGTATACATTAGTAGCTAGACAATTTGTAGCTATGTCATCTCAATCCCATCGCAAAGTCTTTGGAATGTGGGATGTATCTGGTGTCTTGTACAGACACAAGTGTGATTTAGTCCTTCTGAGTTAGCATACTTGATGTTGCTCTGGGTACCCCATCTCAATGGATGTCAGCATGACAAGTGTCCATCAGTGGCCTAATAGCAAATGTCTCTAATAGTGTAATGTCATTGTTCTGGAGTGATATTAGTCACCAAAGAAGTGTCCTCCAGCGTGCCTGGATTGTGGCTGGCATGTAGGTAGCTGATGCCATCACCTTCCGTCTGCTTCTCTTCCTGGTCTGTATCAGCTGGCATGAAGCATGACGTGGGAGACCAGATGTTTTCATTATCTGTGAACATATAAACAAGACCTCGACCCAACGTTATCATCCCCTTGGGTCCCTTACAGTCTTAATATCTTGATGATATTTAACCCACTTCAGGTATCCCACACAATGTGATCTTTATCATTAACTTCAATATTGATTGTTACAAAGCTTTAACTTATATTCTTTCTGGGGTGTAGAAAAGATAGATGATTAGTGATATCATATCCACCTCTTTCCTTATGAAAGTGGAAATGTCACAGCTTAACAAAATTGACTTCTAGATAAGTCTGATTCTAGCAAAAACATATTGTTTGCAAATATAATGTACCCTTTAAGACCATAATCATCATTACATTTTGGATAGTAATACCCATTTGTGCTGCAAGTGGACAGCATTCCTTATACTGTCATAACATTCCCAATTATACCCTTTTGATATTTGATCAAATTTGGCTAACATGGAACAATTCCAATAATATCATTTCAAGTTACACATTGTACCAATACCATTCAAAATTTTCAGGCATGTAATAGTTAGATCTTTTACCAAATACCCATATATTCCTAGAACAGAATATCTGTTAGTGACTCAATGATTCTCTTCTGCATGTACATTGTTTCTCATACAACTACATGTGTGTGCATAGTGTGTTAAACCTGCCTATAGGGCAGTCTTTACAGTCCATGTGCTGCTTTTCTGGTGTCCTGTGCCAGACACCTCTGCCTTCTGTCCTTCTTCCGGGCAGATTTTCTTGCCATCAGATGCTCTTAATCATCTTCCATGGACTCCATGTATCTGAGAAAGTAAACAGAAAACCTCGACCCCAAATGAAAGCCTCATTGGGTCTTAGAAAGTTAGAAAGTGACAGAACATATATACCTTCAGTTTTTGAACCTTGGGGCTCATGAATTCCTTTGAGCTCTTTGTACCATAGCTTGCACGTAAGCCATGAGCTATGCAATTTAGCCTTTGCATTGCTGTTAAAAGCCCTGCCATTCCAAGCTGTTTGGAATAGACAGTTGTGCACAGTTATTTATAAAATCTGCAATCACTTTGCTCACTTCTTCATTTGAGCTTGAACCCATAAACCAGGAGAGTAAGTATCTCCCATCACTTTTCACAGTTCAACCTTTGTGCCAGGAGCAAACTGAAATGTACCTTTGCTCCAAAATATACAGTGGATATTTATCAGGGGTGAAATTAATCCACAGCAGTTTGCATTGATAAGCGATATCACCTGCTTGTTCAGGATATAGATGTACCATAGACTGCAAAGCAGCATGTATAGATGCTTAAATATTTGCTTTTTCAAACCCATAATCATAAAAATATCATATTATAAATCACTTATGATTTGACCCATGTGTGCTGGGATCTTAAGCCTTTGTTTGTCTGCACACACTTTTTGCTTTTTGAAAAATTTCACCTTGTGCAGTTATTAAAATTATAGTATTGTCCTATGCTAGAAAAATGTGCACAGAATTATCAAACAGTTGCACAGAAGTTGTTATTTCTGAACTACTGCCCTTAGCTTCATAACTGAAAAGATCTTAATACTGTGAATAAAATCATTACTTTCATCTGCTAAATCTGCAAATCTTCCCTGCAGAAATA
This sequence comes from Monodelphis domestica, assembly GCF_027887165.1. Classification (NCBI taxonomy): domain Eukaryota; kingdom Metazoa; phylum Chordata; class Mammalia; order Didelphimorphia; family Didelphidae; genus Monodelphis; species Monodelphis domestica. The sequence continues at coordinate 510,474,293 of NC_077229.1, forward strand.
AATCAAATTATGCCAGTAACCTTTGAATTTGCCTTATTATCATAGGTCTCTTTTCAATATCATGATCAGCCTCAATATCTGCAATTTCAATACATGATAGTATTGCCTCTTTCAAATCCTTAATAAATCACTGTACTGAGTAACAGAGTTCCTGATAACCTTAATAATTAACCACTGGTAAACAGATTAAATCCCTCTAACCATGCTTTTACTCTGCTGAGCATGTCTTAATTTTCCATAGTAAAAGCTATTCTAGTTATAAATCATTTGCTTTCTGGATACAGGTATAGTAATATGCCCAGTAAAAAGTTTCTGAACTGCATACAGGCTGTTTGAATAAGCTCTGCTCAAGATTCACCCTGTTGCTTTATGTGCTGCTTAGAAAAGTGTTAATAATTCCTCCATAGTTAAAATTAGAAAGCCTTAGAAATTCCTTTAAATCATATTCCAATTCATGCTTATTATATCTTTAGTATGAAGTTTTCTTCTAGCCAATTACAGCCTTAGCGATAAAACTTGCAACCTCAGTTGCTCTGATGCTATCTTCCACGTGGCTCAAGCCACGTGGCCGGTAGAGAAAAAATCTCAAGCTGCTTCGGATCTAAGCCCAAACCTTAAAAGTTTTCTGTGTGCACTTTAGCTACCTTGAGATATATACCAAAATTTCTCTACAGATAAAACATTTCTAGTCCTGATATTCTGTGGCATATAACAAAAGTCAGAGAAAGATATTTAATTCTCCTTTTTTAACTTCCTTTATCAAAAAATATAAGCAGACATTCCTTTATAATTTTGCCTATCCAACCTAAATTAAAACTAAATTAAAATTCAAATTCCCAGCACCTTTGGTTACAGAATGGCAATATCTTTTTACAACTTAGGCTGTTCCGAATTTAACCTAATTCAGGATTATTACCTTGATTCATTAATTTTGCTGAGACCTGCGGTTTTATTAAAAAAATTTTTGTTTTTTATCCGTTTTTTCCAAGTAATTCTGATCTTTTAAATGCCCTGCTTTGAGTCTAAGCAAGCACTTCCTGATAAGCCTTTCAAATGCATCTGAGTCTGACCTCTCCTGAAAAGGCACAGGGAGTTTCTTGTAAAGATTAGCTTGCAGAACTTTTGAAATAAGAAGTGCTTAAGAAAGAACTCCTTAGCATTCTGCAGCAGTTTCTGCCTTGCTTCCTCCCTAGCCTTTCCAGCTTTTGCTAAACTGACTGTTTTGCCTATAAATAGCAGCCTGGCTCTAGGAGCCTTTTGTCTCAGGAGCCCGTAAATTTGACTTTGCTTTCCTGATGAAATTTTAACTCCTGCTTTTTCTTTTCCCAGTTGCTCCTTTTGAAATTCACTATGCTCTAGCAACTGTTTGTTTCAGAGTGAGATTTTTCGAGTTCTCAATCGCCCCTAGTGAGGGTTTCCCTGGGTCCAATTTTCTTTTTCCTTCCCCTCCCCCTCAGACCGCTCCTCAGGTGTTTCTTAACCTCCGGAGATCCAGGTCCGAGAGAGGAGGCCTCCGACTAGCAGACCCAGGTGGGGGAGGGAAACTGCACTTCATATATATAAGGGGACTGTTATTCCGTTGCCATCAAAACACACATACATTCGACCATTCACACAATGGGGTTTGAGAGGGGGATATGAATGGGACGACCTACCCTTCCTCAGGATCGTGTTCGATCCCTACCCGTTACTATAGTCTCGATTTCCTCAGGATCCTGTTCGATCCCTACCCGTTACTGTAGTCTCGATTTCGGCGCCGAATTTTTCCTCAGTCGTCCGGTGGTCGCTCGGGCCCCACGTTGGAGCGCCAGATATGTCGGGGACCAGCCCCTTACGACCCCTGAGAGGGGAGGGGGAGAGAGAGAAGGAAAGGGGAAGCGAGAAGGAAGGTACCGACAGCTCTCACATGGTATGCAAAGAGGAGTCGTTTATTGAGGCAAAAGCATGGTATATAAAGGAAAGGGGGAGAGAGAGAGATTAAAGATGGAGCTTGGCCAGAGGCCAAGCTCCTGCAAGGACAGCCATCGCCCAGCCTGAAAGAGGAGAGAGGGGGAGAGAGAGCGAGGCGGAGCTTGCTGGGCCATAAATACCATTTGCTACGTAGTACATAGGGATGACCCTCATTGGTCAATGACAAGGCATAGGTGTGGTTTCTCTTGACCAGGGGAGAACAAAGAAACCTGTTTTCCCGCCTAACCTGGGAGAAGCTGGGGTCAAGGGTCAGGGGCCTTCCCAGCCATGAGCACTACTGAGCATGCCCAAGACTGACTGTTCCCCTTGCCCCTGGGCTGCTACAAAATGCCATTCTTAAAAGCAATGAAAATTATTTGAAGGAAATGACTAAGAATGTCCAAACGTCTTGACCTAGAGATCCTAATACTAGTTATAAACCTAAACTGATAAAAAGAAAGAGCCCCACAAGCACCAGCATACTTGTACTTCCTATTTCTTTCTGGAGGAGCAGAGAACTGGAAATAAAGTTGATTTTTGATTGGGGAAATAACTAAAATTGTGGTCTGTGAATGGGAATGTAATGAAATTCTGCTTTATTGTAAGAAATGAAGCATATGAAGAAAAAGACAGGAAGACACTTGAACTAATGCAAAGTGAAGTAAACAGAATCAAGAAAACAACATCCATAATGACTATGACAATGGATATGAGAACAACAATAGTAACCAAAATCCCCCAAGTGAATTCTGGGAACTTATAGCAATCAGAGCTAATCTCAAAGAAACAATATGGGAATTAACCTTCCCTCTTCATTTCAGAGGAATACTACTTATGACGTCAGGCTAATAGGATCACAGGATGTGAGAGAGCATTTAATCCAACCTTCACACTCTAAAGATGAAGAAGGGGCAGCTAGGTACCTCAGTGGACAGAGTGCCAGACCAGGAATTGAAAGGACCTTGGTTCAAATCTGACCTCAGATACTTTTTAACCTGTGTGATCTTGGGCAAGTTATTTAATTCTGATTGCCATGTTTCTTTTCTGTCTTAGAATCTTAGGATACTAAAAGAGAAGATAAGGATTTAAAATAAAGAAAGAAAAGGGAACTGTATCTCAGAGAGATATCACAGACAAGGTAACAAAGGCAATGAGCTTCAAAGGCAGGATGTGAAATTCTTTGTTCGATTCCATAGCCAGAATTGAGCTGAGACTGGAAATGAGAGCCTCGCTCCTTCCTGCTTCAAGTCCTGGGATCAAAGCCATGTAGCTGTGGCTTCTTCTGGACCTGCTCCTTCCTTATTACATAGCATAGGAGCCAACACTGCTCCTTACCATGAAACATTATTCTACCTCCATTCATCCTGGATCCAAGATCTACATCTAGGGTAATAAGTAACAGAGATACAAATTAGCACCCATTGCTGCATCATGTGTGAAAACGGGACTCTCCTGATGAGTCTGGAACAATTTCCGGTCCATGACATAGCCTCTCCATCTCATGGAATGCTCTGCATGACCATTCCTATCTAAACCCAGTCCCCAGAGACTGAAGACTGCCATATTAGTCACTTTTAGCTTACCTAGGCTGGGAAGAAATGATTCATAGTGATTGTTTTTTTCTTGGATTTCCAGATGAGTACTTGGTCTTGTGAATTCTCTAGATCTGTACAAGAAAATTGTGGAATATAGCTCTGCTTTACTTCTTCTAGGTACGCTGCCATCTTGGCTCTTCAACAACAACAGCAAACTTGATTTCATTGAGTGGGAAGGAATTAAGAATAGTCTCGAAGAATTGTTATAGCTATCTTAATGCCCTTTAGGTAATATAGAGAGTTTGTTGATCCAGTTGGCTAAATAATATGCAACTGTATTGCTACTGATAACCCAAAGTAGTATTTTAAAAATTCTCCTGTGAACATTTTAATTATGAAAAGACCGCCACATAGTTAATTCAAGGTTGCTGTATTTGGGCAGCTAGTACAACCAGTGCCTTTCCTGTAGCTGGCATTATTAAATGAGTGAATGAATAAACTGAAACACTCCATAAGTTATGTAAGCAAAGTTATGTCGGCAACAAAAGACTTTTAGTTAAGACTTCTTTGGCTCCTCCCTTGTGGAACTTATAATCACGTAGGGAGATAAGACACAAATGTGGATTGCTATAATTCACATAGTCAGTGGATGAGAAAGGGGCAATAGATGGACATTATACTTGGAAAGAAAAGGCAGTAGCCTGTCTAGTATGATTTGAGGGCTAATTTGGAAAGACTCTGAAACTTCCAAAGTATCATGTTAAGAAATCTGCCTTGGAGTCTCAAACTTCTTATGTCCCAAACTTACCCATTAGCTCCTCACTACCCTTCTTCTTTATTTTGGTTTCTGTCTGGGCTACCACTGACCTTTTAGTTGCCCAGGTTTTATTGCCTGGAGTCATCCTTAACTCTTCATTCTTTCATTTCCACCATATCTAATCAGTGGTGTATATTTTTTCTTTTCTATATACTACTAATAATTAACATTTAAACAGTCTCTACTATGTGCCAGACATTGTGCTAAATGTTTGATAAATATTATCTCATTTGACCCTCACAACAACTCTCTGAAGTAGGTGCTATTATATCCTCACTTTACAGATGAGAAAATTGAGACAAAGAAAGTGACTTGCTTAGGAACCCAAAGCAATAAGTATCTAAGTCCAGATTTGAACTCAGATCTTCTTTACTTTAGACCCAAGACTCTATGCACTTTGCCACTATCACTTAACTGCCTATAAATCTAACTTCTCTGGCATTTGTCCCCTTCTCATCATTCACTCAATTGTTACTCTAATTCAAGACTTTATCCTCTCTGCCTGGACTATTATAATAGTCTCCAAACTGGCCTGTCTCTCTCAAGTCTTTCTTCTCTCCAACCCATATTTAAAATAGGTGCCAAATTGATAATCCTAAAAGCATAGGTCTAACCACTTCACAACCTGCTTAAACAGTTCCAGCTGCTTCTTTTTGTTTATAAGATTAAATACAAATTCCTCTTTGGAGATATTTAATACATAAATATTCTGATCCCAGCTTACTTTTCTAGGAATATTGCATATTATTCCTCTTTACACACTCCACTACCCAGAATGCTAGCTTTTTGCTATTCCTCTCACATAAAATTCATGTCCTTATACCTTCTGCCTTTTTGCTAGACATTCACTCCTTCCTCACTTCTGCCTCACTTCTTCCAAAGTACAGTTTAAAAAGTGCCTCCTACATGAAACCTTATTAGTGCTCCCCTTCCTAAATCTGTATCTTCTTTGTGTATATTTTATATTCTTTTATATTCATCTGTGTTATTCCCTCAATAGAATGTAAGCTTCTTGAGGGGAGGCACTGTTTTCTTTTTGTCTCTTATGCCCAGGAACTTAATCAGTGCTTGTTGAATGAATGAATAAAAGGAATAATAAGACTAGGTATCCATTCCCATCCTCACCCCACATTCCCCCAGGGTTGACTTCATAATTTTGCCTAGGGTTAGCCTGAAGCCATAGAACATATTGTGACTGAGGAAGGGATTGCACCTCATTTGTAGTGTATGAATACACAGGAATATGAACCCACTGAGATATCCCCACAGGGCTCAAAATGAGAAGAGGTTGTGGATCATGGAATATCAGCATATATCATGCTGCCCAGCACTTAACTATATTAAGGCATAAGTAAGATTAAAATATGCATTTGGATGGATAGCCTACAGAGCCACTATATCCGTGTGTCATATAGTAACGATGGATGGTGAATTGGTTCCAGAGTTGAACAGAAGAAGGAGAGATGACTGAGAGATTTCAAATATCCTTTAAGGAATTCAAGTCTCCCATGAAAGCAAAGGTCCATCTTTTTAATACTAACATTCTGTGTTTTTGGGTATATGGAACAGTAATATAGGATATAAAAATCTCTGAAGAATTTGAAGTTGGTATTACTCAGAGAGGAATGGAAAAGTACACGGTCTATTGTGGAAGAGGCATGCATGCTAATGACAGAAGCTGGAGATGGGGCAGCTGTCAGTCAAATGAAGATTCCGTTGGGAATGTTACCAGGAAAAGAAATTTGGAGCCAAGCCAACGGTGACTGATTTTCTGGGACTTGAGGGTTTTTGACTGATGGTGGTGACTTTGAAGGAAGAAGCTGGGTTTATCTCTGGGACTTGGGATAATCAATTTGGAGGTGGCCTGGCTGATTTGAAGGCAGAAGAAGAAGGACAATAGTCCATATATCTCTCTCTGACTTACTCAGTTTCATGCTAGTGACTGAATTGCCATTTCTCTCAATATCCTCCCACCTAAGACTCACTGTAGATAATAGGGAAAACCCCAACCCTCTTACCTTCATTATCTTTCCTGTTTTCCCCAATAAACCCTTACTTGAGATAAAGAAGAGAAAGGAGTATTTCCTCTGAAACATCATAGCTCACCCTGAGTGATTTAGCAGGGGGCTGAAGAAGAAGGGGGAAGGGGAAACTGAAGGGAAGAAGGGAGGAAGGAAGATGGGAAGAGAGAGGAAGGGAGGTATAAAGAGAGGAGGGTAGGCAAAAGAAGAAGACCTGATCCATTAGTTATCTAGTATCTGTCAAATATACCCTTCAATATCATCTATTATCTTATGTGAAGAAGTTGCAGCACCTAACCAATGAGGAAATTTAAACAAAAAAAATATTATCAAAAAATGATATGATAGAAAGAGAAGGTGGCTACGTCACAACATGAGGGTGAGGGATTTCAGCTCTTCAGTGTTTAGAGTGACAAGTCATAGAGGAAAATATCATCGGCTTTATCAAACCTGGGGACAACCATTAAATAAAAGGATGATAGAGGGTTTCTGGGGTAGCTAGGTTGTCCAGTACATAAAGTGCAAAGCCTAGAGTCAGGAAAACTCATCTTCTTGAGTTAGCAGCGTGACTCTGGGCAAGTCACTTCACCCGTTTGCCTCAGTTTTCTCATCTATAAAATGATTTGGAGAAGGAAGTGGCAAACAATTCCAGTATCTTTTCCAAGAAAACCCCAAATGAGATCACAAAGGAGTTGGGCACAACTGAAATGACTAAATAACAAAATAGGATGTTAGCCATCCTAATAATTTGAATAGAAAACATTCAAATTTATTGAGTGATTTCAAAAGAGGAAAATAAAAGCATTTTCTTATCCATCGTCTAACTTTATTTTCACCACGAATCTCTAAACAAACCAGTAAAAACAGCTTTGATGTAGAAATAGGTGATGATGTTAAAAATGTTTTAAGATAAAGAGAAAAGAAATAGCTCACAAAATGGCATCAATTTTCTTAGTAAAGTATGAGGCAAAGAGGTAGAATTAAGTGTTGAGAGTGCTTTGAGGGTAGCAGACAAGATTTAGAATAGCCTCTACGCAGAGTTCGAAAGGCTCTTTTCATAGTGATCCCTTATATTCCATTTAATGGTCAAAAATATTCCTTTTCACCCTATATTATATCTCTTGATCTCATATGCTTTCCAACTCACAGATATCTTGGTTCCCTCCACATCCACTTCCTTGAGCACACTAAAATCCTGACCACCAGCTCCAGTATTATTAGGGGTAAAGTAAGTCTTGAGGTTTGATAAGTAAGCAAAAGGATTCTGAATCCTGCCAGACTGGCAGACTTTAGTTAAGTTCTGACTTAGGAATTCTGGGAAGAGTTGGAAGTTAGAAGTTCTGTCAAGCCAACTGTCTTTTCTCTCTCTCTGCTGGTGTTCCCTGCCCAGAGAGGTGGCTAAAACTTTGGCTCTGGAAAATTCCTTGACCTGGAGGGACTACTGTGGAAAGAGGAGGAAGTTGGAAGTTTTGGGAAGAGCTGTGAAAATTTTTTTTTTAAAAAAACCCTTACCTTCCATCTTGGAGTCAATACTGTGTATTGGCTCCAAGGCAGAAGAGTGGTAAGGGCTAGGCAATGGGGGTCAAGTGACTTGCCCAGGGTCATACAGCTGGGAAGTGTCTGAGACCAGATTTGAACCCAGGACCTCCCGTCTCTAGGATTGGCTCTCAATCCACTAAGCTACTCAGCTGCCCCCTAGAAGATCTTTTAAGAGAAGAAAATCTGGTTTTTGCTCCGCTGTGGTAACAGAGTGAAACAGGTTGACCTTTTCAGACCAGAAACCACTAGATAAAAGCTAGACTGACTAAAAGTTGGAAACATAACTGAACAAAACAAGGAGGCAGCAATGGAGTATTATATAAGACTAATTATTAGAACTAGATTTAGCTAGTCAGACATTGGGTAAGTTAGTAATAAGGAGAGAGAGCAGGTCTGGTTTTACCAGACAGAAGTGGATCCCGGGGGGACTTAGGTTGGCTTGGTTGAAGGTAGTATCCTATTAGTAATTAGGGATCTTTCCTGCTTTTACCTTTCCTTTAACCTTTTTAATCCTTTAAACCTTAATAAACAGAGGGTTCATTTTTACTTACTGTCTACCCAGTTGTGTCAGTCCAAATCCCTCTAGAAGGCTGTAAGGTAAAAAGGTCCACAGTTCTTCTGAAGCCTATATCAACTTTGTTCCAAAGTTAAGCCCACTGGCCCTTTTACTAACAAACACTCACCTTACTAACAAACTTCTCTCATCTTTCCCATACTGAGCTTCTAGCTCTCAGGAAGTATGAGAATACTTCTTGCTCACTAATACCATTTCTTTTTTATTTTTATTTTACTTAAAATTTTTTAACATTTTATTTAATTGATTAATTTAGAGTATTTTTCCAGTATTACAAAAATCATGTTCTTTTCCTCCCCTCCCTCCAAGCCTCCATAGCAGACACAATTCCACCCATGTGATCAAGCACTTGTTTTTCTTCTGCATTTCTACTCCCACAGTTCTTCCTCTGGATGTGGATAGTGTTCTTTCTCATAAGTCCTTCAGAATTGTCCTGGATTATTGCACTGTTGCTAGTAGAGAAGTCCATTGCATTCAAAGCAATACCATTTCTAATGATCCCTTTGCTATCATAACCCAGGAACCTCCTTTGAAGTTTACTGCCCCAACCATTTTGGTCTCTCATTTTCAGGGAATTCAGAACTTAGAACACAGTTGTTTTGTTGTTGTTTTTTCCTCTAATCCCACCCCTTCTTTTATATACAGGAATTTAAATTTGCATATTGGTATCCTCTTGAATACACCTAGCTTTCTATTTCATCAGCCTTCTTAAATACTATCACCTACATCCTTGCTTCACCTCAGGTACACAGAGAGAGTGGTCATGGTTTAGATTTTTATCATCATTCAAGAAAGGAGGAAAGGAGAGTTATCTGTAGCCCAATGTGACTGAGTTTGTAGGCATAATAGTAGGTAGTGTGCTGTGTCTACAGTCATGAAGACCTGAGTTCAAATCCAACCTAACACTTATTAGCTATGTTAATTGCTATATGCCTCAGTTTCCCCAACTGTAAAATTATGGTAATACTAACACCTTCCTCCCAGGGTGGTTGTGATGATCAAATAAGATAAGTTTTGTAAAATGCTTTGTGAAGTGGCTAGTACACGGCCCAACACATAGTAGGTGCAAATAAAATGCATGTTTCCTTCTAAGAAGCTGGACTTCATCCTCTGTTATTTTATTTAATAGTTTTCAGAATTAAACAAAGTGTGGGATTCAATTGGGAGCAGTATTATATGATGTAAAATTTATCAAAAAAACATTTAAAAATATATCTAGGTCAGCTAATATTGAAGAATAATAAATTAGATCCCGAATTTCATAGGATAAAAAGAATAGTTTGGATTGTATTTAAGATCTTAGGATTAGAGGCTTTAGAGCTGAAAGGGTCCTTAAAGGCCATAGAATCTATTTAAGTACTTGTATAGCACTTTTAATGATTCTAAACTTCTCTCTGACAAACAAAATAACATCTTTTGAACACTGACATTTTCCATATCATACTGTTTGGCTGAAAATCAAGAAACACTGCCATCTCCAAAGAATCAAAATTTCCAATGACCCAAAGGCCAATGGAAAGATACATGGTGGGTGTATGTGAGCGGTAGCATATTATCAGTGATGACTTGCATGAAGAAGAGTGGAACAAAAGATGTCAGGGAGCAAATGTAAGAGTGAATGAGTAGGTGGGCTATTCATGTAGGAGGAATTATCCTCCACCTTCACTGTATGACTGAAATGCCTCCTTTTTTTGCCTCAAGAAAAATATTAAGTGGTCTGTTATCAAGACTGACTGTCTATAGACTATGCATAAAAGAACAGAGATGGGAATCACATGGAGTGAGAATATGTGGATGAATTGTGATATTTATCAGTGGAGAATTAGAACTCAAATTTACATAGCTATTTTCTGGCAGATAATGTGCAAATCTGCATACTTAGCCCTCACCTTTCTCCTGAGCTCCATTCTTCCATCACTGTTTGTTGGCCATAACTACCTGAATGTCCCAGAAGGCATCTCAAATTAAAGATGCCCTGAACAGAAATCATTATATTTCCTCTTAAGCCTTCTCTTCCTTCTTCTCTATTTTTATTTAGACTACCACGAACCTTCTAGTCAACCAAGTTCACCATCATGTTTATCTGTAGCTCTGTCCTGAACTTCCCTTTTCCCATATTAAATAATTTGCCACATTTTGCTGATTCTGTTTTCATAATATTTCTCCTATCTGTCCCTTTCTTTGGACTCATACAACCATCCCCACCCTCACCATCCTCTGGTCCCCGGCTCAGCTGTTATTATCTGTTACCTGGGCTATTATAACATCTTCTAACTGACCAAAGCATATGTATATATACTGTGTAATTAGGATTTGCTCCCCAGAACTCTAAATCCCAGATTCTCATATTCCCTCTCATGTTATGTGCTAACGAAGGGAGGATATATTTTGATGTAGTTCCACCTTCCCTCTTTCTTTAATCAGGGTTTTTACTTTTGGTTTTTTTCTACTTTAAGTGATTATTAATAAATCTTATAAAATATAACCCTTTGAGTTATTGGATATTAATTTGAATCTTACAGTACAAATCCATTTATTTCAATTGTTTTACATTTTTATTACTCATATGAACAGAAATTTGTGCCTGTAGTATGATGGTTAGCAGAGAATATGACAATTAAACTAAATTTGAACCCAGATCTTCTCTAACAATTATCCATTTACTATGGCACACTGCCTTGAAAATAGTTTCTTAGTTACGTCCAATTGTTCTGTTTCCACAGTGATGGTGGTAGAGCAGCAGAAAAGGGAGTCAAGAATTGCATATTTTTGTACTATCTTATCTATAAAGACTGTACTGGTGTTCTAAATGTTAGGTCACCATCCAGTGACCGAGGAATGATGTACTACTAAGAATTTAAACCACATAAATGCTGACGTTCCACAAAGAGGTGAAACCTTAAGCAAATCACTAATCAGGGACTAGATCCCTCGCTGCTTCTTGGTGTCCCAAATAAAGCAAATGGTTTCAGGGTTCATACAAAGAAAATAAATATTATTTCATTGGATATTTAGTCATCTCACCTTACAGGGCATACAATAAAAATAAGTAGAGAGATCATTATTAAGATAATAGCAGCTAATTTGCCAGAATTTACTTCAAAGGATGAAGTAGAGAAATTCTATAAAGATTTTGTCAAGATTGAAAAGTAAGTCTATCCCTTGATGCTGGATGACTTTAATGAGGAAGAAGTCAGAGAAGAGGAATAAAAAAAAAAACAGTTTTGGAAAATAAGGTTTAATAATAAAAAATGAATGAGTTAGTGAATGAATAAAAATTTGGTAGATATTTAACTATGTGTACTGAGAATACAAATAGAATAGTGAGATGGTCTTTACTCTCAAGGAATACACTTTATAATAAGGAGAGAAAAACTTTTGTTAAAGGGTAATTGGAAAAGCAAAGGACTCAGGGGATTCAGTAGTGGCATGGATTGAAAGACCTAGGAGCTATTTATTCAAGTTTTCAGATACTTTACTATCTGTGTGGCAAATCACTAGCAGGTATTCAGGAGAGACTAGCACCTCTGGTTTGCCAAGCCCTTTCGAGGGCTGTTTATTCACCTTTTGTGTCTACCTATTACCCATCTCTTACCTGTGACTCCAAGAAGCTATAGCCACACTCTGATAAAACTGTCTTGGCAGGTGAGGTAAACCACATTAGGGTAACCAACAGGCTTCAAATCCGATGGTGAGTTGAGAGGATGTCTACCTAAGAATGTGAAGGCTTCTCCCGGGAGAATGGGTAGATAACAATTTGTTCCAAAGTCCACAAAGGTGGCTAAAGAAGGCCCTATGGAGCACTTAGAGCTTAGAAAGACATCAAAGATGCCAAAGATATTCACTGAACTCTGGGCATGACCAGTCACCCTAACTTTTGCTTTTCCCCTTGACTTTGAAGCCTCTGGAAGAAAGAGTGAGGCTGATGACTTTGTTCAACTTTGGCTCACTTAAATCCAATTCATACACAAGTCCAAACACCACCTTGTGACATCATTGATCCTCTTTGAGAATAAAAGATGAACAACCAAAACAACAACATGGGACCTTGGCAAATCATAATTTCTGTTTGTCTCAATTGCAAAAATGAGGTACATAGCCACCTAAGGTGGTGAGGATCAAATGAGATAATACTTATAAACTGCTAAATAGTATCCTTAATAAGTGTTTCCTTTCTTTCATTCTTTCATTCTTATTGGAGTTGTGAGTTATCCCTTTGTCATACATGCTATTTAAGATGGAGCCCACTTTCCCCTGAGATCTGTTTGCTCTTGTGGGAGAATGTATCATGGGTAGCACTGGGCTATTGTAAGTTCGTCTCCCTGACTCCTTTCTCTCTACTCCCATCTATCTTCTATTCAGCTCTCAAATTGATAGTCTAAATCACCAGTCTAACCATATCATATACTCTTAATCAATAAAAGCCAATGGTTCCCTTCTTCCAGGATCAAATATTAAATCCTCTGTTTGGTTTTTAAAATTCTTTATAATGTGATTCATTCCTACCCTTACAGATTATTTACAAATTCCTCCCTTCCATGTACTCCATCCTCAGGTGACACTGATCTCCTTAATATTCTCCCCACAAGGTACTTTATCTCCTATCTACAGGTATTTCCATTGGCTGCCCTATGCCAGGTCCCCTCTTCCTCTTCATCTTCATAACTTGCCAACTTCTGCAAAAGACTTTCAAGGTCTTCCTTAATCTTAATGCCTTCCCTGTAAGACTACTACCAAGTTATCTTCTACATACCTTGTGGCACATAGTTGTCTTCAAATGATCCCTCCCATTAGATCCTGAGCTTTTTGAAAATAGAGACTTTTTTGGTCATCTTTATAATCTCAAGCACAGCCAGGTATACAGTAGGCAATTAATAAATGCTTATTGATCAACTTCTTTGTGGATTGTTCTGAAATTCCCTTTGGTTCTCTGGTTTTGTTTTCTAGTTTTGCAAGAACACTATCTTTGATTCAATCTTCCTGAGCAAACTGAGGAAAAGGTTCTGAAAATATTCTGTGAGATAATGTGTCTGGACTAAGGAGCAGGTAGAGCTGCCTTTGGATCCTACCTGTGACACACATAACTATGGCCAAGACCCTTTCAGCCTCAGTTTCCAAATGGAGATAATGATTCCACTTAAAATGGAGATAATGATAGCTGTAGTACTTACTTACCTCACCGGATTGCTGCTATGAGACTCAAATCAGACTCTGTGTGTGTGTATATTTATCCCCAAAGTCTTAATGCAGATTTCAGTGTTAATAGCATAAAATGATACATACATATCAAGTATTATCTTTCCATCTTGCAAGAGAATTCCCACCCACCAGGCAAGGAGGACAAAAGCACTAAGAGTTTTCTGTGTAATAGTCTGTGAACTGATTTAAGAAGCTAACAGTGTAAATGACTCAAAACAAAATCATCCCAACTACTGGAAAAATGATTCAGAGTAGGATTTATAGTTTAATTCCTGCATTGACTAATTAAATCACTCAATCAATAGATTCTTACTAAGTAACTATCAGAGGCTAACTTGCTCATTGCAAAGGAAATTTATTTAAAATTCATTTTAAAGCATCCATTTTTAACTTGCACAGTATGCTTTGGTATACTGAATTTGTCATTTCACCCAATGTTCCCTGGTCTTGAGGGAGTTTTTTGCTCAATAATCTATGAAATTGCCTGATGACGTAGGAGCTGTTGTCACATTTATTTTTAGTAGGAGATATGGAAAATCCTGGATTACACTAGGCAGAAAAATCTTTTTAGTTCAGAAGACAAGAAAAGTGACCTTCTCTTGATTAGTGTACAACTTAATTGATAGAGATGGACCTGGAATTTTAAAATTTCCAACCCTCCTCTTTTTTATGCCAGACAAATGCTACTTCATTATACAGGAAATAGCTGGCCCTGTTACATTATATTTACTTCACTGCTACTCTTGCGGATACCTTGGGCAATGTAAATAGTTCTTAGAATATATTTGGAAGAGGTTCATCCATAACTCTTCCCTCTGGTGATCCTCAAATAATTTGACGGGTTCTCCCCCCAACCCTGTCCTTGCTCTCAGCTAGAACTGACTCTTCACCAACAATTCTCTTGCTCCTCCTTTTCCTTTTCCTCTTCTTAATCTAACCTACCAGTACAAACCAGAAACAAAAAGGCAGAAGAGCATTATATTTTTAACATTAAAACTGAAAGGAGGAATGAAATGTTATTGTTCTTTCTATTTTTAAAAATATAATAATTTTCAACCTGAATTCCTTTTTTTTTTGTTCTTTATTAAGAAAGGCTATGATTTCTTTCCAGTGAAAAGTTGTTGTTGTTGGTTTTTTTTTGTCAGTGTATAGGAGGTGACTGTGACTTCCTCTGGTGACTGCTTTTTTGCTGCTCTGATCTCATTTAACAATGACACACAGGATTTGTGTTCAAAATTGTTGGGCCCACACACACATTCTATTTCTATTGCTGCCATATCAGAATCTATGTGTGTGTGAGTGTGTGAGTGTGTGAGAGAGACAGAGATAGAGGAACAGAAATAAAAGGAGCCTTTGTTGCTGCCATTGTTCAACCAGTTTATATCTGGTTGTATATATTATTATATTAATTACTAACATTAATAATTATCACAATTAATAATACATTATTAATTATTCATTTTATTTGTGTATCATATGATATTTAATATTAATAATTAACATTGATAATTAATATATTATATATCTTTATACAAAGAAACTCAGTGACAGAGAAATAGAGACACACAGAGAGAGACACTTCTGAGCCTTATTTCTTATTCTATACATTTTTAGAGAATTAAAAAAAAGAAAATATAAAAAGACTGGCCTAAGTGCTCCTTTGAAGTGGATAAAGAGATGGGATCTTCTTCTCTTCCCATTTCTCCCTTTCGCTAACTCTGTAGGACAAGATAGTCTCTATCTTTATAATGTCCTAAGTCTTATTTGGAGGAAGGAAATAATCTTAGAAGCTTATTGACTTCACATTGTCTATGTGCCCCCTAAAGGATCTTTGCTTCTTAAAAGAAGGCAGAGAGAAAAGGGAATATGATTTGTGCAAATAAGTTAATTTTTCATAGTAAAATTCTAGGTATAAGGTAATTTCTTGATGTCTGTATGAGGAGAATGAGAGGATAGAGGGGGGAAAAAATGGAATCGGTGTGTGTAGACCATTATTGACAAGAGTTTGAGAGTAAAGATATAATTTAGAGAATTATAAGATCAAGTAAGGGGCTTTGCTGATAGCTGGTTTAGCCTCAGAATCAACAAGTTCTGTGTTCAAGGTCTTTCTCAGATATAGAATGATATACGAAACAGGACAAGTGACAACCTCTAAGTGTCCTAGGAAATTCGGCTTATAGTTTCCTCTGTTCTGTTTTTTCCAAACTTAGAAAAAAAAAAGGATGTAAGTTCAGGGGCAGCTAGGTGGCTCAGTGGTGGAAGAGCCAGGCCCAAAGATGGTAGGACCTGAGTTCAAATCTAACCTCAGACACTTAACTGTGTGACACTGAGGAAGTCACTTAACCCCCACTGCCAAGCCCTTACTGCTCTTCTACCTGAGAGCCAATACATAGTATTGATTCCAAAATGGAAAGTAAGGGTCTAAATAAATAAATAAAGTATATAAATTCAACCTGTTACTTTTTCAAAATTGTTCTACTTGTCTCTATTTTCATCTGAATTTCCTTCCATATACTTTTCTGCTTTTTTTAAACAATATTTACATGACTCCTCTCTTTTTCCTTCCCTTTTTTTTTGGGGGGGGCATGACCATCACTTTTTCCCTCTCTTGCTCATTAAAAACTAGAATAAAGAAATTTCTTGTAACAAATAGACATAATTGAACAACAACAAAAAATGTATAGTTACCATATCCAGAAACATATATCTCTCCTTGAAACTTGAGCCCAGCCCTTCTCATCAGGAGACAGATAATATTCTTTATCATAGATCATCTGAATATGTGGTTGTTCTTTGTTTTGAACTGATTTATAAAGTTTTTCAAAGTTGTTTTTCTGTATGATGTTGTCATTGTCTAAATTATCCTTCTACTTTTCACTTAACTCTTAGTTCTTCCCAGTACTCTTTGGGAGTCTTCCCAAAATTTCTCTCTTTCATAATTTCTCATATAACTCTTAATATTCCATCTCATTCATGTGCTCTAATTTGATCAACAAGTTTTTGGAGGTGAGCCCCTCCTTAGCTTCCAGTTCTTTGCTTTACTGTTTTTTTTTTCCTCTTTTAATACCTTCTTCATGATCAAAAATTTTGCTTTGTTTATATTCTCTCAATATTGTTATCCTTCCGCTTACTGGTCCTTCCCCCATTCCAGTCCAATTATTTCTACACTGAATTTAATGTCTTTCTAAACTATACTCTGTGTTTGTGTGTGTCTGTGTATGTGTTCAGATGCCCCTTGTGTAGTTCAGATAGGAATAAGGTTCCTCTTCTATCCAATCCCTGCCTCCTTTCCTCAACATTTTGTACTACACATATGCCCCCAATTTGAGAAATGATACTTTTTGTTCCCTTCTTTCCCTCTTTTCTAAACTGGTACATTCTTCTTTACCCTATCTTATTCCCCCTTTAAATCCTTCAAAAACAGAGTCAATCTGAGCTTGAATTAACATTAGTTAATTCTTAATAATAATAAATAATAATAAAATAAATAAAACTTAATAAACTCCTTCAATACCTTTTGAAGATGTTATGACTCTAAATGAACATTTATCCTTTCTTCCTGATTTGAGATAATATCCCTTCAGCCCCTTCTATTGGCTCAAATAAATTTATCCTCAGAGGCTTTTGCTTGACTCTTAATTTACATCTCAGAATTCCTATTCAGCACAAGTATTTTCATAAAAAATGCTAAAAAGTCCCATATTCTATTGAGGGTTCATTTTCTACCTTTAGGAATGGGTTGTTGTTGTCATTCTTTATAGAGGTTTGTATCTTCTGGTCTTTATCTTTATTCATTTTTCCAGCCTAGTTCCTGAATCAGGATTTTGTGCCAGGCTCTGCCTCCTTCTCTACTTTTGGGTTGGATGGGCACAGCCTTGCTTGGTTCCATCTTGATCACTTGGCTCCTGTGCTGATCGCTACCTCCTGGGTTTAGACTCCCTTGGATCTTGGAAGTTCAGAGCACTGGGTCTTTAGGACCCTCAATTCATCTCAGAACAGAGTGCTGGGGTCCGTAGAGTCCCTTTATGCTTGAAATAGCCTATTCTGGCTCCTCTCAGCAAAGCACTGATCTAGGACCATCCTGAAAGTCTTATGAGGAGGAACGCTATCCACCTCCAGAGAAAGAACTGTTGGAGTCATCTTTCATATCAGCGTAATTATGGCTTTATTTTGGGCTTTGGGTTACATAGGAGTGTGCTCTTACAACAACCACCAATATGGAAGTGTGCTTTGCATGACATTAAAAAATGAAAAATCAAAAAGAAATATCCTATTCTGGGTGTTGCATTAACTACACTGGTTGTTGTTATTTCCTATCACTAACAAGCTTCCTGATGAGGGTTTCTCACTATCTGGGGATTTCTCAAGAGAGATCTCTCCATGCTGCCTCTGGATGGAGAGATTTGTAGCCTGCATGTATCTCTAGTGGGTCTCTGCTGCTGCTGGAGGCTTCCAGCTCATTTGCCTATCATGTATGCCGACTCTGGTTTTGATAGCAAAACAAAAACAAAAACAAAAACAAAAAAAACACTTTTTTTTATTGCCTTTGGGTTTTTGACTGACTTTCTGTCCAATTTTTGGGCTCAAAGTACTCCCTTACTATAATTTCTCATTAGATTTCTTGATCATTATTGAGTCGTGTATAATTTTATAGGTGTAATGATCAGTGCAAGAGAAGATTTTGGAATCTTGGCATCGGGGATGAGTGGCAGAAACATCGCTTAGGGAGCAAGGTACGCTGATCATTACATAGCTTTGGGTTGGAATAATGTATGGTAGTTCATCTCTCTTTTGGCCATTTTGGCCAGAATTCTTTTTTGCCTTTAACATTTAATAGTTGAGTGACTCAGTTACTTAACCTTTTTGAATTTTGTATCCTCATATGTAAAAGTAGGAGAATGATATTTGTAGTACATAACTCATAGGGTTATCATCGTGGCTCAAACAAGATATAATATGTAAAGAGCTTTGCAAATCTAATGGTCTAATATAATGACAACTTTTGTTAAAATTAACTCATAGGCCAAGGCTTACCAAGGAATTATTGCCCTGGTAAAATAGTTAGGTAGATTAATGGATAGAGGGCTTGGAATCAGGAAAACCTGAGTTCAAATCTGGCTTGAGACTCTTATTAGCTGTGCAACTCTGGACAAGTCATTTAACTGTATTTGCCTCAGTTTCCTCACCTTTAAAATGAGCTGGAGAAGGACAATGGCAAATTTCTCCAATATCTTTTTCAAGAAAACCCCAAAAGAGTTCACAAAGAGTCAGACATGATGGAAAATGACTGAACAAAGGGAAGAAATTGCATTTACAATGGAACTATTCATCTATTATGCTGTGGATATTCCTGTTCCTTAGGCATAACTTCCCCTGGTACAGTTATGTGGATCCCTAGATCCAACTCCCTTCACCTTTTTCTGAGGAAACAGATGAGCTTCTTCTTTGTCATGAACACTTGCATTTGGTGACAGTTCTTTTTATCAAGAAATGGAACTTCTCTTGGCATTGTAGATAGACTATTTGATTTAAAAAGTTTCCCAGAGATTATCTGTTGTAGCTTCCCTGCCCCACAAGGCAGACCCAACATGGATTTAACAGTACACATCAGTCTAGATCCTATGCAACCAAAATTGAGTTCACTGGGTTCTCTTAATCCAGGGTTCATTTCTGTCCTGATCCTTGGGACAAGACAGCTGAAAGCCAGAAGTCTTCCTTAAAAGGCACCCAGGAGCTACATCTTATGTGACTTTTTAAACTGTGTTTTAGTTCAGTGGAAAAACATGACTGAACAAACCTTCCCTCTTTAGTTATGATAGAAAAAAAAAAAGGAGAGTTGGCCTCTGGCAATTTCTATCACTCTTAACCATCCTGGGCACCTCCATTTCCTCCACTATAACATGAGGCAATTGGGATTGGAGAACACCAATGGAAGCAAAGGACTGACTTCAAGGATTTTATCCACCAGTCAAGAGATGAGACTATGGATTATATCTCCTCTCTCCAAGCCAAGCAAGTGATTAGTGTCCAACACAATTACATTTACCCTTACCCACCTCCCACTACTTCTATCACTCTACTTTCATCTTCCTCTGAGAAAGCTCCCAACTTCTTGCCTCTTGAAACAAATATTGGCCCTTTAGAGCAATTATAACCTGACTCCTACTAAGATGTCAGAGGGAGAATCTATTCCTCATCCTATCATACCCCTTCCTCATCCTCCCTTCACACGCTCTGTGACTGTGGCAGATACCTTTTGGTAGAGAGGACTCTGAACTATGGGGCAGTGAACAGTAAATAAGCTTCCCTCTGCCATTTCCATTTTGGGTGGGAGAGAAACAGTCTGACAAGATGATCAAGTTGGAATAGGCTAGATCTCTTTCTCAGATCTCATTAGCTTATCTTTCCCTTCAAATCCATCCTTCTGTCTAACTTCCTTATATCTATCAAGTCTACTATATCCTTTCTATTACTCTGGTTCACATCGTCAGTGTCCTCTTTGACTTCTCACTCTCACTTGGCCACCACTTCCAATCCATTGTTAAATAGTGCTGTTTCTACTTTCATAACATCTCTAGAATCTGTACCTTTCTTTCCACTCATAAAATCACTATCTTATCCTAGACTGTCATTAACTCTTGCCTGGACTATTATAATAGCATCCTATTTGATTTATTTGACTCTAAGATTCCAATTCTTACACACATAGCGCCACTAAAGTGATTTTGCTAATGCATAGGTCTCTTTGTCACTTCTTTACTCAAAAACAAACAAACAAAAAAACAAACTCTAGTAGTTTTCCATTTCCCCTAGAATTAAATAGCATTTCATCTTTATCTCATTCTTTTTATTTCCCATTTTTGTAAATTTCCTATTGCATGTAGTTATTAATATAAGTATGTATATGTGTTTTATAAATAATAAGGCACATACACATAAGAGGTACATGCCTAAAATTTTTTTACTGATAGTTAAACAATTAAAAATGTTTATAGATCACTGGACTGGATGATTCTGAGGCTTCTTCCTAGCTCTAAATTTATATCCCACGGAAGTTTTTTGTTCTGTGGATTTAACATTCATATCAATCCCTCCACTTCAAATTATCCTATTTCCTTCCCTAATAAACAATGTTTCCCCACTGCAGGAATTATTTTTGTAAGATTCGAAAGTGTACTTTGGACATTTGACATCCAATTCACAAAAACAATTGGAAAGAGCCTCATACCATTGTTATCAGAGAATTCCTTGATAAATTATTTTACTATCTTTTTGAGAATTTTGCCTAATTCTAATGGATTTCTGGGATTCTAATGAGACTGGTATAGTAGTGACTAACATTATCTGGTCTTCTCTAGTCTTTTTGTAGATGTGATGCAGAGAGATGAGGTGATTTACCTAAAGGTTACAGACAGGGCTGTACCGAAGTCAGCTCAAAACAACTCCTAATAATTGGTTGTGGGATTTTCAGTGTGACCATCAGGGTTTGATTTATTGTTTTATTAAATGTCTAGACTTAAGAAAGTACTGGAGAAAAAGTTGTGAATATCAAATGTATTTGTAAAGAGCTTTGCAGATCATTGAGTTGAGTGCTATATAAATGCTAGTTTTATAATTCATTAGTAAGAAAGGGTTAAAGACAAAGCTAAAAATTTCTTTATTGTTAAAATCTTGAGAGGCATCTTGGCATAGTGGATGTAGATGGTTGGTTCTGGAGTAAGGAAGACTTGTGTTCAGGTCTTGAATTGGACATACTAAATATATGAGACTGAATTGATTCCCGAAAAAGCTATCTTTTTGTGCCAAAAGATCTTTAATCTTTCTCAGTAGAAGGAATTCCCATTCTAAGTGTTCCCCAGACAGATGAAATCACAGGTCCTGATCACACACACACACACACACACACACATCAAACAAAAAACTTTAATTCTTGTTCTTTCTTCATGAAATCCCATCATTGCTGTATCTAGACTAGATTGTTGTTGGTGTTGGTTTTGGTACTTTTACCTACATACCAATCCCTCTACCCATCCCAGTCCCTAATCCCACATCTTTCATACAAAGTTTGAGATTCAATAACAAGGACTAAGAAGAAACAAAATATAGTGTATGCAAAGTGAATTGTTAAGCATTAAAATGAATTCAGCAAAGAAATAATTATTGTCTGACCCCTGATTTAACACATTAATGCTGAGGTTGTATTATTAGTCTTCACTTTGGTGGACTCAGGTTTAACTTCTTTTTTATAGTTTCCCAAAGGGATTGAAAGGAGATTTTCATCACTCTACCTTTCATTATGCAAAAAAGGCAGAGATCATCTCAGAATCATTTTTAGCTCTTAATATGTATTGTCTGATCTAGAATTTATTTAAATGAATTCCTTCAAGCAAAAAGGCAATATCTAGCTCTGTGGCAAATTGCAAACTCTCCCTTTGCTGTTAAATATTTGAATTCACATTTCTCTTTTCTAATTAAATAGTACAGAACAATAACCTGCTATAGGATTATGAATATGGTATCTAGCTTATCCAATCTGAAACACACAAATTATAACAAGGCAGTTTTTTCTCTTTAGTTTTCAACAATAGTTTCGAAATTACTAAATTTAAATATGAGCCCTGCTTGGCCCAATTTCTGTGCTGTATTTGAAGACTCTCTGGCCTCTTATATTAGACACTTGAATTTCTTGGCTTCATTGAAGTGGCAATTACAAGTTTAAAGGACTCCCCCTTCTTAAGCATCCTAAATGTGGTTATGGAACTGATGGAGGATTTGCATGAATGATTGGGAAATTTTCAAAAAGAGCCACTTGTATAGGTAAGGTAGTAATGTTATTTAGAAGAGAAGGTGAAACTATTCCCAAAGGGCTATAAAACTGTGCATACCTTTTGATTCTGTATTACTACTATGAACTCTATAACCCAAAGAGATAAAAAGGGGGGAAGGGACTTATCTGCACAAAAATATTGATAGTAGCTCTTTTTGTGGTGGCAAATAATTGGAAATTGAAAGCATGTTCATCAGTTGGGGAATGCCTGATCGAATTGTGGCATATGATGGTGATGGAATACTATTGTGCTATAAGAAACGATGATTTCTGAAAAGACTAGAGACATATATGAACTGATGCAGAGTGAAATCAGTAGAAACAGGAGCATATTGTACACAGTAGCAGTAATATTGTATGATGATCAGCTGTGAAAAACAGTTACTCTCAGGAATACAATGATCCGGGACATTTCCAAGGGACTTATGTCAAAAAATGTTATCCATCTTCTGAGAGAGAATTGATGAAGCTGGAATGCAAATCAAATCAAACTATTTTTTCACCTGTTTTTATTGGGGGGTTTGGTTTTATATGAATATTCACTTAAAACAATGACAAATATGGAAGTATATTTTGCTTGACAATACATATATAACCCAGATCAAATTGCTTTCCATATGCAGGAGGAGGGAGGGAAGGGAAGAAGGGAGACAATTTGGATCTTATAATTTCAGAAAATGTATATTCAAAATAATTATTATATGTAATCAGGAAAATAAAATATATTTTAGGTTTTTTTTTTAATGTGGGGGGCAGAAATGAAAAGTAACATCAATCAATTGATCAACAAATATTTACTAAGGAAATAGCTTCATGGGCCAGTCACTCTGCTAGGAACTGGGCATTCAAAAACAAAGAATTGAATAATTCCTATTTAAATCTAATGTTGGAGACAATAAGGACATATATGAGTTTATACAGAAGATACATATATAATATGTACACAGAGTACTAACTAGAATATTTTGTGCATTGTGGAATAGAAATTGCTAATTTAATTGCTAAGATAATAGGAGGGAGAAATCACTTAACTTCTGTAGGGATCAGCCTGGGGTTCACCTCAGTTAGGCTTGGTCCCAGAAGGATGAGTAAGTGGCCAATAGTTAGACTTGGAAGTTAAGGGATGAAAAGCAAAGGGGTGCCACAGGGAACAGGGCAACCAAAAGCAAAGAGGTAGAAAAGGGATACAATATATTCAGTGGAAAGGAAATAATAAATTTTCTTTTAAGAATGGTTTCAACAAGCTGGATCTCAGAAGAAAAAAAAGCAGGGGAGTAAAGAGCCTGGGCATCATAGCGTATAAGGGATGAAAAAACTAGAAATGAATAAATAATAGAAGAAATATCTTAGGAGAGACAAGCTAGCTGTCATTAAATATACAAAAGCCTGCCATACAAAAATACCCACAATCTTATCAATGATCAAATGAAATATTTGTAAAGCACTCAGTGCAATGCCTGGCAAATAGGCAATTAACAAATGGTTGTGCTTTCCATCTTTCTTTCTTCCTTGTTGTACATAACTTCAGAATTCATTTTTAGTCAAAGCAGAAAAGTGCACTTAAAATGAAAATAAAACCTCGTAGCTTTTAGAACAGTTCAAAAATAGAATGGTACATCTCAGAAAGTAATGAGTTCCCCCTTTTAATGAAGGCCTTAAATGAAGACTAGATGAATACTGGTCAGGAATGGCAGGGAAGAGATTCCTGTTTGGTATTGGTTGGACTGGATCACTTTAGGAAGTGTGTGGTGGGCAACGAGGTTGGGGGGCTTCCTACCCTGAGTTACTGTGATCCTGAGATAAAAAAAATCTGGCTTTAAGTTAGCATTTCAGGAAAGTAGCATAAACAACACATATTGAAATCAGATTGTAGTAGGCATTGAATACCAAGATAAGGAATCTAGTCACTTGGCCAAAAACATCACTGAGTACTTTTGAGCAGTGGAATAAGGCAATAATACCAGGAATACCAATCTCAAACAGTATATTGGGGGGGGGGGGTTGGAGGGAAAGCACTAGAAATTGCTTTTAGAGAGCTCTTGAAATAGTCCCACCAGATGGTAATTGAGAACTTCAAATGGAAGCTGGATGATTCCTTAGGGATGTTAAGGATGTTGGAAAGAAGATTTTTGCTTTGGTTAATGGTTGGATCAAAGGATCCTTGAAGTCCTTTTCAACTCTTGCAAAGAAAAGAAAATGGTAGTAATGGGGAAAAAAAAAAGCCAAAGGCTAGAGAGATGTCAGAGATATTGCTGAATTATAATCAGCAGTTTTGTCAATACAAAGAGAGATGGAAGAGCCAACAGTCTCTCTGAGATTAGAGATGGGAATGATGTAGAGAATGGTGATGGCACTGACAGATCCAAGAAAGCCAAGAAGAGGAGCAGAATTCAGAAAGGCAAACATTACGTTCAATTTTAGAAACGTTGAAGCTGAGGTATCAACAGAATATCTGAGTAGAAAAAATTCAGTAGCTTGTGGAATTCTTATTAGGAACTTAAGAGAAAGTTCAGGGTCAGACATAAACATTTAGAAGGTATCCATGTAGAGATGACAGCTGAAGTCTTTGTAGTAAAAGAGTTCACCAAAGGCGTAGTGTAAAGGGAGACAAGGGGCAAGAGAAAGGAAGAGATGCAGGAAGGTGAGATGTCCTCTAAGTCAAGTGTTAGTTGCCACACCGCCCTATAATTATTCCTCTCAAGAAGGGGAAGTGAAGGACCTCAGTAAAGAATCTTGTAGGTGGCAGCTGGATGGCTCAGTGGATTGAGAGCCAAGCCTGGAAATGGGAGATTCTAGGTTCAAATCTGACCTCAGACACTTCCTAGCTGTGTGAATGTGGGTAAGTCACTTATTCCTGATTGCCCAGTTCTTACCGTCTTCTGCCTTGGAACTGATACACAGTACTGATTGTAAGATGAAAAGTAAGGGTTAAAAAAAAAAAAAAGAGCTGACTTTCTGACCTTAGTTAGATTTTATGGCCACAGAGAGGCGACACGCAATAGTGATTGGTTCATATCCCTCAGCCCATTTTCACAACCTGTAGAGA
The DNA here is from genome assembly GCF_027887165.1 of Monodelphis domestica. Taxonomy (NCBI): domain Eukaryota; kingdom Metazoa; phylum Chordata; class Mammalia; order Didelphimorphia; family Didelphidae; genus Monodelphis; species Monodelphis domestica. Next base: position 510,499,801 of record NC_077229.1, read on the forward strand.
GAAGAAACTAAAGGAGCTTCCCAGAGCTCCACTCTCTCCAAACTCTGCCTAAAGAACACACCAAAGCAAGGTTCAGTCTCAGGCTTTCTGCAGAAGGAGTTCTGCATTTGAAATCTTATGACTGATTTGGTCTTGGTTCTGTAACTTCTCAGCTGAGTGATCATGGGGGAAGTCCCTCCAATTCTAGGTTGAGGTTCCATGTCTGTAAAATGAAGGGTCAGATTGTCGATCTCTAAAGTCCCTTCTTGCTTTAACATTATGTGTTCCAAACTAACAGCACTTTAAATTTTAATCAACAACAAAGTCTGAGCTTTATCATGACTTTTGTTGTTATTCAGGCATTTCAGTTGTATCTAACTCTTTGTAAGGCCATTTGGGATTTTCTTGGCCAAGATATTGGAAGAATTTGCCATTTCCTTCTCCAGCTTGTTATGATTAAAATGCACTGGAAACTTTATATTAATTTATAATTATTAGTAAAGGTGAGAGAGAGAATAAAAAGAGATACAGGCAGCGAGAGAGAGAGAAAAGATGAAGAAGAAGAGAGAGAAGTGAGAAAGAAAGAGAAAGAGAGAGAGACAGAGAGAGACAGAGAGAGAGAAAGAGAGAGAGAGAGAGACAGAGAGAGAGAGATAGAGAGAGAGACAGAGAGAGAGAGAGAAAGAGAGAGAGAGAGACAGAGAGAGAGACAGAGAGAGAGAGAGAAAGAGAGACAGGCAGAGAGAGAGAGAGAGAGAGAGAAAGAGAGAGAGAGAGAGAGAGAGAGATCTCATGATCATCTGACTGCCCAAATTACTAGTTGCTTTACATGCTGTGTTGCTGCAGCTAACTCACAAGTGGCTGAGTTCAAGCTAAGTGTGTGCCAAGCATTAAATTCTCCAGAGAAGGAAGAGATCGTGACAATTGTCCAGCGAGAGAACTTGCTTCCTGAGCACCCTTTCTTATGAACCTAGTTCTTGCCACTCCTCCTGGGACTCTGGTTGGACAGGCTTAACCTCAGTCCAAGTCCAAGTGCTGACTTTTTGCCATGCCACCCATTGGGTGTGGACTTCTGCCAGTTCCCATTCAATACACAAGGTTGCCAGGTCAGGTAGTCTTGCTGTTCTAGTCAAATGGTAGAGCTGATACTGATCAAAAATGGATTTTCAAATGGAATAAGGGGGTATAATTTGGATTAAATTCATACAAGCTCATTTGACAGATGAGGAAACTGAGGCAAAGAAGGTTACATGACTTACCCAGGATCACACTGTTAGTAAATTTCTGAGGCTGGATTTAAATTCAGGTCTTCTTGACTCTAGCTTTATACCCTGCACTCCACACACCCCAGTGGTAACAAGAACTAGATAGTTTTGAGATAGTGAAAATAATTAAAGATCTAGAATCAGAGAACTTGGGTTCAAATCATGATTCTGTTATTTATTGCCTTTGTGACTTGGGGAAAAATACTTGATTTTCCTGGGCCTCTATTTCTTTATTTGTAAAATAAGGAGTTGGACTAGATGACTTCTAACCTCCTTTGTAGCTCAAAATTAATGTTATGATGGACTGCAGGTTCTCTTATTGAATTACAAATATGGAGGTCACAAGAATATGAAAGTTTACCCACTGCCAAATCTTCAGCTAATATCTTATGTAAGAGAAGCAGTAGAGCAAAGTAGATTAAGTGGACTCAGTTTTGAAAAATCTGGCTCCAAATTTTGTGATAGATTCATGATTCTTCATGATTCTCAAGTCAGTCAGTTGATGTCTTTGAGCTTGTGTTGCCATTTGTAAAATGAGGTTAGTAATAACACCAGCCTAGTAGTATTGTGAGAATGAAATAAGAAAATGTACATAAAGCACTTTGTAAACATAAAATTGCAATAGAATTATGAAATATTATTATAAAGAACGGTCTTTACCTCAACTCCTTAACTCTCTCCCTAGCTCCTGATTCATATTTGAATTTTTAACTGTGTACCAAATATTTCCACTGACAATGTTTTGGTTTGCTAAGATGGCTTGAAGACTTGGGTATGGTAAGATAGGATCAGCACATCCTTGTCTCTGTTTTCATTCCCTTCACATGACTATTTTATTCTTTTTGGAAAATTTTATTTAATTAATTTAGAATATTTTTCCATAGTTACAAGATTAATGTTCTTTCCCTTCTGTCCCCTCACCCCCTCCCATAGCTGACATGCATTTCCGCTGGGTTTTACATGTGTCACTGATCAAGATCTATTTCCATATTATTTTTTTTAAACCCCTACCTTCCATCTTGGAGTTAATACTGTGCATTGGCTCCAAGGTAGAAGAGTGGTAAGGGCTAGGCAATGGGGGTCAAGTGACTTGCCCAGGGTCACACAGCTGAGAAGTGTCTGAGGCCAGATTTGAACCTAGGACCTCCTATCTCTGGGCTCAGTTCTCAATCCACTGAGCTACCCAGATGCCCCCCTATTTCCATATTATTGATAATTGTATTAGGGTGATCACTTAGAGTCTACATCCTCAATCATGTCCCCATCAACCCATGTGATCAAGCAGTTGTTTTTCTTCTGTGTTTCTACTCCCACAGTTTTTTCTCTGCATGTGGATAGTGGTTTATCTTGTAGATTCCTCCAAGTTGTTCAGGGTCACTGCATTGCCACTAATGGAGAAGTCCATTATATTCAATTGTACCACAGTGTATCCGTCTCTGTGTACAATGTTCTTCTGGTTCACTTTGCATCAATTCTTGGAGGTCATTCCAGTTCACATGCAATTCCTGCAGTTCATTATTCCTTTGAGCACCAACATATACCACAATGTGTTCAGCCATTCCCCAATTGAAGGGCATCCCCTCATTTTCCAATTTTTTGCCACCACAAAGAGTGCAGCTATGAATATTCTTGTACAGTCTTTTTCCTTATTATGTCTTTGGGGTACAAACCCAGCAGTGCTATGGCTGGATCAAAGGGCAGACAGTCTTTTATCGCCCTTTGGGCATAGTTCCAAATTGCCCACCAGAATGGTTGGATCAATTCACAACTCCACCAGCAATGAATTTAATGCACATGACTATTTTAACTGTTCTCCTTTCTTACAACCTGTTCCCATCTCCAATCTTTTCCATACTAATCTTTCCTCTTACATAGAAGTTTTTATTTTTTTTTAAACCCTTACCTTCTGTCTTGGAGTCAGTACTGTGTATTTGTTTCAAGGCAGAAGAGTGGTAAGGGCTAGGCAATGGGGGTCAAGTGACTTGCCCAGGGTCACACAGCTAGGAAGTGTCTGAGGCCAGATTTGAACCTAGGATCTCCCATCTCTAGGCCTGACTCTCAATCCACTGAACTACCCAGCTGCCCCCCTAGAAGTTTTTTAATAAATGTTCATTTGTTGATTATTTTTAGATTCATGTCCTAAAATGTGTTTTTGGACTTCTCCTCACTCTGCTTAAAAAATCTTAAATGGACTCAATAAATCTAAGAACTTTTATCTGGCTTTAAAGACCCTCTGAGTTTGACCCTACTTTATCTACCCAAATTATTTTCCAGTGCTTCCCAATAGTCATATTCTCTATATCCCATAGACTGTGTCAGAACTGGTAGGTGGAATAGTGGATAGAAAGTCCATCCTCGAGTCAAGAAGACATGTTCAAATCTGATCTCAGACACTTACTAGGTGTGTGACCCTGGGCAAATCATTTAACCCTGTTTGCCTCAGCTTCCTCAGTTGTAAAATGAACTGGAGAAGGAAACGGAAAACCACTTCAATATCTTTACCAAGAAGTTGGATGCAACTGGAAATGGTAAGACTTATCATTTAAGGCAAAAAGGCTTCTGAGATCCAGTGGTGATGGAGTACTCTAAGGAGAGACCATAATGACAGGATATGCCCAACACTTTCATGTATAATTTTTAAAGCCTAGACTTTTAAACATAGAAGAGATGATGGTGATCATTTAATTGAATCCTTCTCAATTGAAAGGTCATAAATCCAGGGCTTAAAGAGACCTTAGAAACTATTTAGTCATATCCCTTTATTTTATAGATTTGAAGACTAAACAACAATGTAAAGTGATTTGTCCAAAGGCGTTCAACCACTTAAAAACAGTTAGAGTACTAAAGCAGTCTCTAGATTCTCCATTCAGCACTGTATTTTCTCCTGCTACCGTATCTTTATTTGACTCCCCTCCATCATATTGTAAGATCTGCTCATTTTTTGGTGCTGGTGTATGGTAAAAGATTAAACAATACTTGCAAAGTGTAACGGGGGAAAAGGGTTAATTTTAAAAGGCTTGGACAAGACTATTTAAGCATGTGGTCCCTAGGAATTTATATTATTCCAAAGAGATTTATTTACAATTTATTTACAAAATGTTGAGAGTGAAGTAAGAAAAATGAGAGCGAGGATAGGGTAAGATATCTAGCCTAATCACTAAGTAATTTACTTCCAGCCCCTAGCTCAACACAGGCAGGAAGAGTTGGTTCTTATCTGGCCTCATCAAAGCTGAGGACCTGGGGGAAAGCTCTCTCAAGAGACTAGTCATTCCTGAGACTAGTTTCTTCAGAAAATATTCACGAAAGGAGTCAACTCTTTTACTCACCCATGTATCAGTCCAACAATCTCATCAGGAACAGGGTCTCAGGTCCAGTTAGCAGATTTCTCCTTCAGCCTCCACTCCAAAGAATGAAGAAGTGTCCCTCACAGGAAGTGACCCCTCCTTTTAAAGATGCTTCTTTTGCATCACTTCCTGTGTCTTCCTCCACTTTTTTACGTAGACAAATCATAGTCTAAAACCTTACTTAGGACTGCCCAGGAGGCAGTCAGTCAATTATGATTCGTCACCCACTATTGGTGGGTGCCACTGTCACATGGCACACTTGGGTCACAGACCTCCCTCCTAATGATTAAGTCGGATTTTACACTTTTGAGTATTAGATCTAAAAATGGGCAGATCTTCCCATTCAACTTTTAGTAAGGTGTTCTAAAAATAGGCAGGGGTTACAATTTTAATCTTCACAATCAGGGGAGAGTTAATTTTAATCTTCACAAAAGTCAATAGTCTCATAGAACTCCATGAAATCAGAAAGAAGCATCCATGGACCCTTAGATAAAGCCCAAGTTTGTGCAGAGATGCTTGTATTAATTTCTAAGAAGGAAGAGGACAGATCACTTAAGACTTTTAAAAATATTTATTTCTTTGTTTTTAGCTATGAAAGCCTCTCAGCCAAAATGAGCCCCAAATACCATTAATCTAAATCACACTCCTAGAGGCAAAAAGATGATTGTGTGTATGTGCAGGTGGGTAGAGGTGGAAATGGGGTGGGTAAAGAGGAAGAGATAAGGTTCTTATTGGCCAAAAATGGATGAGCGAGAGAACTTTTCATTCTTTTCACATCTATAACTGCTATTAGGACTAAGTTCACTGCCAAAATTTCATTCTCTTACAACCATTTTTGCCACAAGTAATCATTTGGTTTATGAATTTTTTTTAAACTGATGAAATTTTAGACATCGTCAAAATGCCAATATTTTCCCCCAAACTCTACAATTATTCTGCTCTGGCCAAGGAGATTGAGCTCTACCAACTAAAATCAATGGAGGAAGATTAATGCCAAAAAATAGTGCTAAAAATATTGCTCATATAAAGAGGACAGATGCTTTTAAGGAGTAACAATGATCCACAAATAGGAGCCATCAAGAGGAAGAGTTCCTTCTTAAATCTCTGTTCTACTAACTCCTACTAAAGATTAGTTACATACAGAGAGAGTTGTGTTGAAATCACATCAGAGCTACAGAATTCTAGATTGTTAGATAGATGAATACTTTAGGGACTTATTTTTATCCCACTCTTTTATTTTAGATGCCTGGAAACTAACACATAGAGACATATTTGTGACTTGCCCAAGGGTATGCAATTAGTGAGTGATTGATCTTATGATTTCAAATCCAGGGTCTGTATAAATGGAGATTTTGAGCCTTTGGACTTCATCGCCCAGAAGTCCCTTAGTTTTTCCCAGGATTCCATTTTCCTACTTCCCCTTTGTATGATTGTATTTAAATAGCTGTAACCCCCACCCTCACTCTCTTTTGAACCTGTGACCTGGTTGAAGTTAGGCAGTTCCTTTGTTTTTCTTATTATTAATAAAACTTTATAAAATATAATATTTAGTTATTGATATTTAATTTTAAAACCCACAGTTTTGGCTTGCCATGAAGGGATTATGAATTCTCAAAAAAAATTTTTGAGCAGATAGCCTTACAGTAAAGATAGTAAATTTGCTTGGTTGCTGCCCACCACGAGGATTTGAGGATTCCTGACTGGGTGTGCCTGCACTCCAGCCCCGCCCTGCTGCCTGCCTCTGCCTGCTGTTTCTCCTGTCCATCTGCTTGTCCGGCATTCCACACCACTCTCCACCCAGTTTGGAGCCTCCTCTTGCTGAGACCAGACCCTCCACAAGAGCCTGCCAATCCCAGCCATTCTTTTCCACAGAGGGTGATGTATCTATCCACCCCAATCCTTTCCACCCTCCACATGTGTGTTTCTAGCCTGCCATAGCCATTTTTCAGTGTGGAGAAAAGAACCCCACACCTTCTAATTTTCAAGCAGATCCTGGACTCCTAGTTTAGAAGGCTGTTACTAATGGTTTTTCATAGGGAAGGCAGTTAATTCCAAATCAGAAGATTGAAAGTCAGTAGGGGAATAAGCCTGATTTTTCCCCCTTCTTTCTCTTGACCCAAAACACCAAGGAGAAGTATTTTTTCTACATATGCAAATACTCTATTGTTTTCCCTTAAAGTTTTGCTTCTTTATGTTTACTCTTTAAACAAACCCCATTCAGCCTTTTCCAGGAAAAATGCTATTGCAAAGCATGCTTGAAACTCTGAAACAACAGTTTGAGTTGGTAGAGCTAAAAAGTGCAGTTTAGATTTGCTTAAAATTCTTTTCCTGGGAGTTTTAATTTTCATTGGAGATTTTCCATTTTATTTCCTTCTCCTCAAGAATATGCCACAAGCCAGGTTGCTTATGCTACAAACCAACCTGAAATATTTTAACAAAATTCTAAAAGTCTTAAATTCTCTCAATATGCAGAGTGGAGATTCTGCCCTGTGCTTCTATGAGAAAATCCAGAGTGCTGACAAAAGAAATCTTAAATGGATAATAAATATGGGGGAGAGGAAGGAAACTTTAAAAGAGATCTGGAAGTTTCTTGATAACTATTTGAGTTTATTCTCCTCTGATAATAGTGAGCAAGTCTATTGGGATTGGTGAAAAGGATTTTGACTGCACTGCCTGTCTGCACTTTCTCATTGGTTTATATTATTGTATTTACTGATTGCTTTAAGGTTTAATTTTTTTGGTTTATCTGTATTAGTTTAATCAATATCTTTCTGTTATACTGCATCATTTTAAGTTACTATGTTTTTCCTATATTGATCTTTAATTTGTATCTTTACCTCTGTTGATGGACAAAATATTACTGTATAATTTATGCCCATGAACATCTTGCCTAAAACCTTTGTCACTAGATCCTTTGAAGATCACATGTTGCCTTTGTTAATTGTCACATAGATGATGATGGATGGATTTCAACAAAACTAGTTAAAAGTTATATGCAACCTTTAGAGAATTTAATAAGCTAAGAATTTAATTGTAATTTAATGGGTCTTCAGAAATAACTAGTAGTTTCTGAATGATTTTTTAGTACATACATATATGTATGTGTGTATATATATATAATGAAGAATATTGTATTAAGGGTAGAGAAACAAAGAAATGTTCCTACCAAGAAGTTTATATGTATCAGGAAACCAGAAAAAAAAAGAGCAGCTTCAATACTCTTCATTTTAATTTACTTCTAGCAGAACAATCTAGATATCTTGATGATGTTCTAGACCCAAATAAGTTTTACTTTGTTTAAAAATATGTTTGCCAAGGTTGAAATATTTGCTGCATCTGTAAAAATTGTGAAAAATATTCATCAGTTCATAGGTTATTTTATGTCATACAGCAACTTATTTGAAATATGATAGTGAGTTTGTTTGCTATTGTAATTAACTGGGCTATTGTTAATTTTGGGGACTTTGGTACTCGTTGAATGTACATTATCTACTGTGTTACTGTTTTATTCTGAAAATCATTTTGTACTCATACATGGTTGACACAGTGTCACTGATTTTAAGCTATATATTTTTGATTTTTAAAGCTTTTTTTTAATAACCTTTGATTTTTTTCCTTCCATGTGCAATATAATATCTGTTTTATTTTTTTCTCTCCTTTTTTATATTTGAAACACGTCACCAGTATTGAGAAGATTTTCTTTAACTTTTTTGATTTTGCAGTAATATAAGTTTAAAATATATTTTCTATAATATCAACGCATACTCCAAAAGCTTTAGACTATTAAAATGATGTCCTTGATTATTTAAAAAAAATATGGGACATTGCTTAATGATTCTGTCTGATTCCAGGACAAGAGAATACAAAAAGAGCCATTGCACAGTACCAAAGAAGCACAAAACTAAACTTCATAGTGCCAATGGAGCACAAGGTCAAAGAGACCAACCAATCCTGGTGGGATTGATGTAAATTTTGAGCCAAGAAAAGAGGACTTGAACTTGTTTCCGGTTTGAGAATGCGGCTGTTTAACATGTGTTAAAGGCAGGTATTCCTTGTCCCACATTCTGCCAAGTATCTCAAATTTGGCTCCCACCTGGCTCCTATAATCTAGTCCCCTTTCTGCGTTTCATAGTGCGGCAAACTTTCTGTAGTCCTTACTACTGATTGGGTAAATGCATAATTTCTTAAATCATTTTAATTGGGCCCTGATTCAAGGACCTGTTATAGATTTGTTTTTTCCTTTACTTAGATTTTTTTAGAGATAAGACTTTTACATTTTGTATTTCATTCACAAATTATTTTTCTCTTTTATTTGGATTTTTTATGTTTTTTTTTTATTTTCTTTTGCAAATTGATTCATATACCTCATAACACAGCCATGCATCCCTGAGTGATCCCTGTGTTTGTTATTATTCACCTCAGGAGGGCCAAGTTATTGTTGTGAACTTTGATTTAAATTTGAGCAATTTTAGGATAAGAAACTACCTCCCAGAATCCCGAATGCCCCATGAAGATAGATACCTGCAGAGATCACATGCTGTACGAGAACATCCAGAGTGAACTTTGGGATGTGAATTGAACTATGGGGGGTTGAAATTCCTTAGTTATGAATTTATATTCTTATCCCAAAGGGGACTGCCCCCAAATTGGCTTTTTGTCAACCTGGTAATCACTGGTTCTGTTCTCTACTTCTCTTATCCACAAATTATTGCAATTTTTAAGTTGATTATGTTTCCATGATCCTTTTGGGGAAACTGGTTTCCCAATAGGATCACAGGGGGGGTAAACGTATAAATGGAGATTTTGAGCCTTTGGACTTCATCCTCCAGAAGTCCCTTAGTTTTTCCCAGAATTCCATTTTCCTGGTGATTATATTTAAGTGACTGCTACCCCTTCCTCACTCTCTTTTGAACCTGCGGCTGGGCTGAAGTCAGGCAGTCTTTTATTTTAATTATTATTAATAAAATTTATAAAATATAATACTTAGTTATTGATATTTAATTTTAAAACCCAAAGGCCCATTCTATCACATCCCATGTGTTTGAGCCAAGCCAGACTGTTTTAGTTTCCTTATATCTCATTCCCTAAAGGTGATATAGTCATATGGAGATCTTTGGGTTACAAGTCTTTGTATAAATGTGATGATCATGCGATGATACTGTCCACTCTTTGTTCCCGGCTACTTATATTTATTGTGCCCAACAATTATTTCTGGTGCCCCATTAGCACAATATTCCTATGTGAAGCCCTACTGAACACCATCCAGATTCTAGGTTACTTGGTTCCATGATGGACATGCTATGCTTTTTTTGGACATGCCAATTAACTCTTGGTTTCTTCATGAGCAAAATGGGAACCCTACCACAAATTCAATTCAATCCATCAAGCAATAACTACAGCAATAACAAAAGTCTGCCCTAAGCTAGGGAAAATATAGTCATGATTACTACTTTCACGGTGATTACTATCTGGTAAAGGGATAATTGAAACATACACAGATATGATATAGAACAATACAATATATAAGCAAAGTTCTCTGTGAGGTCCCAAAGAGGAAAAAAAGAAATCTACTTTTTTTAATTCTTCTTACATTTGACTGTCCTCTGCTTACACTATGTTCTACTGGCACTGGTATTCTTGATGTTCGTCAATCACAATCTTTACATTTCAAGCCTATGACTTACCCTGATTGTCCCTCAAGGCTGGGATGCCCTCTCTCCTCACCTTTTCCTTCTGGGTTCCTCTAAGACTCAGCTCACATCCTACTTTCTTTTTTTCTTTTTTTTTTATTAAACTCTCATCTTCCATCTTGGAATCAATATTGTGTATTGGTTCCAGGACAGAAGAGTAGTAAGGGCTAGAAAATGGGGGTTAAGTGACTTGCCCAGGGTCACACAGCTGGGAAGTGTCTGAGGCCATATTTGAACCCAAGACCTCCCATCTCTAGGCTTGACTCTCAATCCACTGAGATACCCAGCTGCCCCCTTGCATCCTACTTTCTAAAGGAAAATCACATCCTTCTCAGATTCCATTTTCCTACCCTCACTCTTATAGCTGTGAGTGCTTTCCCTCTGGAATTACCTTCCATTTATCCTATATGCAGTTTATACATGCTTAGTTGTTCACATGTTTTCTGAATGTGAGCTCCTTGAGGGCAAGGACTTTGGGTTTGCCTTTCATAGTATCTGTAGTTCCTTGCATATTGACTTGCCCATAGCAACTGATTAATAAATAAGTATTGATTGACTTGATTGGACTGACTGATGGAGATTAAGAAAGGCATTTTGAAGAAGGTGGCAATTGAGCTGAACCTTAAACACTGGGTGAATTTTTTTTTTTTTTTAGTATATGAGATGCAGGGCAGAGTCTTCACAGAAGCAGAATCATTGGCTTTCCAAAGTAGAAGAGCTCCTGGAAACTAGCTAGACAATGCAACAAATCTAAAAGGTGGAAAAAGCCCTCCAAGATTATGGAGGGCTTTGAATGAGGCTAAAAAGTTCAGACTTTATTTAGAAGGGAATTGAGATCATTGAAGAATTTTTTTAGTGAAGCATGACCAGATCTATGGCCAGGTGACAGAATTTGGAGAAAGGAATATCATAATTTGGCTGTGTGAAAGTTAGACTCTACTGATACCATTTCATTGATTCTAGTCTGTGTGTTTTCTCAATTCACTGAAAATCTCCTACACTAATGAAAGAGAATTCCATTCCATTTGTAATTATACAAACGGTTAATGTCTATTTTGCCAGAAACCAAATGGACTGATATAATTTAGCAGCTGTTAAATGAGTTCACTACACAATTATCTCAACCTATATCTCCTCTTGTTAGGAAAAAAAAGGCAGCTGATTTACAATGATTTTCCTGCTGATCTCTCATTCAGATCAGATTTCTCCATGGAAAAGATATCATGAGGAAAGTGAGAAATCCTAATTAAAACTGATTACAAAGTCTTTGGGAACATTTAGCTGCTAAGGAAAAAGGAGACTAGAGAATGGATTCTTCCAGATAAAAGAAGATAATATCACCACCAAGATGTAGAAAGACAACCTTTCCAACATGACAATACACATGTGCCTTTGGATATTCCACATCAACTAATGCCAATAGGGTAATTGTTCAGCAAAATGAGATTATTCTTTACCTTATTCATGTGTGTACCTATTTTCAAAAGGTTTCCCTATGCAGATGAAGATCTATGGGAAGATAGCTGTCCCAGAGACTCAGATGATTGACACATAAGCTTCTCAAGCCCTAATGGCTGACTGGGGTTTGATTTTTATTTTGTAGATAGCTAAATAAGGACAACGACAATGCAATTATGGTCAATGCAGCCTTCAGCTGTGGTCCCCACCATTTCTACTCTTTAAATATCTTTGCTAATGATGCCATTGTGCTCTGACATAGTAATCATATACAGAGCAACTGTTTCCCCAGTTCCATTGCTTTCCATAGCTAACTGTGCTAACAAATAACTTTCTCACATCTCAATTCAAAGGCTACTTAATAGTATGCAATTGATTGCCATTTACTCATCACCCCATTTCATTTAAAGCATTTAAATAAATAGGTTTTAAAGTAAATGCCACTTTCTTTTAAATTTTTTATTAATTTATGTTTGTTTGTTACATTAGAATTTCCTCATCTCATTTCTTACCCCCCTCCTCATACTACATAAGGTCTAACTCAACAAAAAATTATGTATATATAAAGTGTCTCTTGCTTATTTCTCTTTATGAATTCTTTCTCTGGAGATGGACATCCACAAGTTATTTCTCAAATATTAATTCTGTGACTGTATAGAATGTTCTTGTGGTTCTAATCATTTTACTTCTCATAATTTCATGTAGACCTTTCCAACTATTTTTAAATTAACCTACCCATCATTTCTTATGGCTTAGTAATATTCCATCACACTCACATTCCATAACTTTTTAGCCATTACCCAATTAATTAAGATACCGTTGATTTCCAATTCTTGCTACCACAAAGAGAGCGACTGTAAATATTTTAGATCATAGAGTCTCTTCCTTTTGCCTTGATCTCCTTGGGAAGAAAAAAAAGATACAGTAGTGGTATTGCTGGATGTAAGGGTCTACACAGTTTTATTCCAAATTGCTCTCCAAAATGGTTGAATCAGTTTATAGCTCCACAAATAAGTGTTTCAGTGTCTCCATTTTTTTACATCCCTGCCAACATTTATCATTTTTGCCCTTTTATCATTTTAGTCAATCTGATAGATGTGAGATATCTCATAAATGTTTTGATTTGCATTTCTTTAATCAGTGATGATTTAGAGGATTTTTTTCACATTCCTATAAATGGCTTTGATTTCTGCATCTAAAAACTGTTTGTTCATGTCTTTTCACTATTTATCAACTGAAGAATAGCTCTGATTCTCATAAATTTGACCAAGTTCTCCATGTATTTTAGATATGAGACCTCTATTTATAAAAAATATTTCCCAATTTCTGCTTTCCATCTAATCTTGGCTATAATTTTATTTGTACAAAACCTTTTAAATTTAATGTAATCAAAATTATCCATTTTACATCTTACAATGATCCTTTTCTCTTGTTTATTCATAAATTCCTCTCCCATCCATAAATCTCATAGGTAATATGTTCTCTCTTTTTCTAATTTGCTTATGATATCTCCTTTTATATCCAAGTCATGTATCCATTTTGATCTTATCTTAGTGAATAGAGTAAGATGTTGGTTTATACCTATTTACTCTAAACTTTTTTTCTAATTGTCCCAGAAATTTTTACCAAATATTGAGTTCTTATTCCCAAAATTTGAACCTATACTTTTTTCAAATGAAAGGGTACCATAATCTTTACTACTGTTGGTAATATGTCTTCTGTTCCATTGATCTGCTTTTGTATTTCTTAGCCAGTAGTTGATAGTTTTGATAATTACTGCTTTATAGAGTTTAAAAATCTTCTGTCAGACTTCCTTCCTTTACATTTTAAAAAGTCCTTTGATATTCTTGCTCTCTTGTTCTTTCAAAGTAAATATCACTTTTTTAAAAAAACTCTTACCTTCTATCTTAGAATTAATACCAAGTATTGATTCCAAAGCAGAAGAGCAGTAAGGGCTAGACAGTGTCAGTTAAGTGACTTCTCCACAGTCACACAGCTAGGAAGTGTCTGAAGCCAAATTTGAACTCAAGACCTTCCATTTCCATTCCTAACTCTCATCTACTGAACCATTTAGCTGCCCCTAAATTCTGCTTTCTAAAAGGTACTATTGTCTATCTGATTAAACAGTACTCAACTATGAATCCCCAACTATGAATATTTGATGGGGGCTTGAGTTATTGCCATTAGAGAATCACCTCTGGCTCTTCACAGGTATTACTAAAATCCTGAGAAGATGTTACCAATTCTTGGAGACCTGAAACTCATCTGCAAGGAGAGTTGAGATGAGTCATGGACTTCTGTACTTTTCCTTGAACCTCTTCTATTGGAAACAAAATATTTTCTTTGTATTTATTAACAAATAACATGTTGTATTTCTATCATTTGGTTTTCAGATTCTATTTTGTATTATCATTATGTATATGTGGGAAATAATACATTCCTCTACACAAGAGACATGAGATTACAAGCTCCTTGAAGGTAGACATTCCTGTCTCATTATATATTTATAAAAAAAGTTTAATTGAATTAATTCAATACCAAAAGAGCCTGATATCTTTATAAAGTGGAGCTGGGATAGGAGAAGAGGAATGCTAGCTGTCATCAAGGAATACCACAGTGAAAATGAAATTTAAAAGGTTTACATGACAAAATGTTTCAAGTCTAGCTTCACTCAGTTTTCACAACTTGTAGCTGTGGTCATGACTCTCAGTGGCCAAAATTCTCTCATACTACTTCACCCCTCATAGTCAGAAGGACACCTAGGAACCAAAAGCAATTAGCTTGTTCCCCTCAGAAAAACAAAGGTCATTCAGCAAGAAACCTAATGCCAAATGCCCTGTAAGCACATACATGGTCCTGGGAATATGAGCTTCTTATAGGTGAGCCTGAATGAATCCCTGATGACTTACTTCCTCTTTGCCATTATCTTTCTTGAAAAAAGTCCAAAGTGTGATCTGAGGCTCAGAGGGTCTTCTTTCCCAAAGGACATCTCTGGTTCACATAGAGCCACATCCACCTTGGAGGGGAAACAAATAAAGAAAAATATTCTAGTTTCTCACATCTATCATTTTTACCAAAGTATAAAATAGATCTTTCTGGAAAATCAATCTAATATATGGGTATCAAGTATATAACACTTTATTTCTTGCATAAGATGCAAGATGTAAACTCTTTTTTTAACATTAACATATATGCTCTTACTAGAAAGTTAGATGGAAGTAGGTATGGTTCTTAATTTTTTAAGTTAAGAATAATGCCTAGAGGATATTTATTTCACATTGAGTTAACACTTGTGGATGAGAGAGAGATACAATATATATTGCAAAGACTGGATTTTATAATGAAATCTCATTCAAGAAGGAAATAGAACTTTGGCTGCCAAAAATTTTATTTAATTAATTAATTTAGAATATTCTTTCATGGTTACAAGATTCATGTTCTTTCCCTCCCCTCCTCTTAACCCCCTCCCATAGCCAATGTGCAATTCCATTGGGTTTTACATGTGTCATTGATCAAGACTTATTTATATATTATTGATATTTGCATTAGGATGATCATTTAGAGTCTACATACCCGATCATATCCCCTTGACCCATGTGATCAAGTAGTTGTTTTTCTTCTGTGTATCTGATTGTGGATAGTGTCCTTTCTCATAAGTCCTTCAGAATTGTCCTGGATCATTGTATTACTGCTAGTAGAGAAGTCCATTACAGGATGTAAACTTTTTGATGGCAGATATTATTTTCCTTTTTGTTTCTCTGTATGTATATGTATAAATATATCTTTGTGTGTGAGTATAAGTATGAATACACATATGTGTGTGTGTCTGTATCTATCTATCTTTATCTATATCTATATACATAGTTAGGTGGTATCGTGGATAAAGTGCCAGGTCTAGTCAGGAAGACTAATTTTCTTGAGGGCAAATCTGGCCTCAGACACTAACTAGTTGTGTGACCCTGGGCAAGTTAGCCCTTTTAATCTCAGTTTTCTCATCTGTATAATGAGTTGGGAAGGAAATGACAAACCACTCCAGTAACTTCACCAAGAAAACTCCAAATGGGATCATAAGGAGTCAGGTATGACTGAAAAACAGTTGAACAACAATATATATAAGACACACACATTTCTATATATGTATATATAGATATAGATATTTACCTTTTTTCTGTCCTTTCACCCTCCCACTTGAGGAGCTACCTCAATTGAGCAAAACTAATCTGCTTAATATATGAATAAAGTTGTATTAGTCACCAAGTAGTCTTTAATAATCCTCCTCCCCCAGAAAGAGTGGTCAAAGAAACTATGCCATGGGAGTGAGTCAGCCGTAAACATTTTTTTTTTGAAGGTCCCTCCTTAAGCACAGCTACTTCCTAGCACCTGTAGTAAGGTTAATGTGCCTAATCTGGAAAATGCCTCTGGACTAGAGCTAAGATCGCCATTTCAAGTGGGCAGGAAAACAGAGTTTTTTCTAATGATTGACAAGACCTCCATTCATTCCTTAGGATTACTCATCCCAGGTTCATGAAATGATGACCATACCTCTCCTTCTCTTATCCCTTCATCTGCCATCTCAGATTTTTTTAGACATATGGTCTTTTCAATGATAACTGTCTACTTCATTGCCAATCCTTCATTTGTTTCCAATGATCATTCTGTGCTTTGAAGAAAATAAAGCTGTTCTCAAATCCTGGTACCCCAAATTGCCCTTAAAGAAATGAACCTTTTTTTTTTCTCAGAAAGTTGAATTACGCCAGGACTCCAGTTGACTCCAAACACAGTGCATTGCATAGGGATAAGAGTGGACTGGTTTGATCTAGCGTTAATAGATGCGGTGGTCCAACAGCTTTTGTATTGAATTTGTAAGTACTATCTTCGTGATCAGTAACAAGACTAAAGAACAAAATCCTGAACAGGTGAGACTAAGAAGAAGTTATATAGATAATAGGCTGTGGTATAGCCAGGAAAAAAAAAATACAGATACTCAATAGTCGTCAATTCTGAATTTATGCAAGAGTAATAAGGTGAACTCTGAATGCACAGAATCTGAGTTAGAATATCAGCTCTGACATTTCCCTTTGGGGCTCAGTTTCTGTATGATTAGGGGTCTGAGTGGATTAGGTGATCTCTAAAGTCAATTACAAAGTAACTAAGTGCGACCATAGTGCACAAAGTCCCTGGCTTGGAGTCAAGAAGACTCATCTTTTTGGGTTCAAATCTGGTATCAGACACTTGTTGTAATAAAGGATGTTTGGTGGTATGGAGGAGAGAGAGAGAGTGGAGTCTTCCCTCCCTCAGGGTAAAGACTATCTATCTAGATCTTCCCTCCCAAAAGTGGAAGGACTTAGACTTGGTAGCCTAAGCCTCTGAGAGATTCAAGTTGATGGACCCTGGCTTTTGTCACAGCAGAGCAATGTTCAGATCCAGGATATAAAGGGCTTGTGAGAGGATCTTCTTTAGGACTGCTTCTTTTTCTCTTCAGGTTTCTGCCACTACTTGTTGGGGGTTTGGGAGGATGATGGACAGGTTCAGGGAAGGATGAGAGCTTTTGATTAGGATCCAGTCTCCAGTAGGACCTTCTCCTTTGCTGTCTCAAGTCAGAGAGAGAGATCAACTGCCTCCCTCCTAGAATCCCCTCTTCCTTCAGGATTCTAAGCCTTCTCAAACCCTCCCCTGCTGTGGATGGAAACCTCTGTATCTCTTCCAGTCTAGGTCGTCCAAAGTCCCTGAACTATTCCTCTATTACACTACGTGGCCTTAGGCAATTCACTGAATCCTGTTTACCTCAGTTTCTTTATCTATAAAATGTGCTGGAGAAGAAAATGGTAAACCACTCAAGTATCTCTGCCAAAAAAACCCCAAGTGGTGTCAAGAAGAATCAGACAGGGCTGAAACATGACTAAACAAGAAAGTGCTAAATATTAGGGGTTATTACATTTCCTGACTGTGGTTCAATTCCTCCCCAATAAATCCTTGAAAACACCAGAAGTGTCCCTTCAAGATAACCTAAGACTATAAACCACATACAGCCTGACACACATGGTAGTCTGTGGCGTTGTCAGATGTGGTCTACTGATCGTCAAACACAAAAAATAAAATAAAATTTAAAAAGCACTGGATTAAGTCCCTGAAGCCATCCTGGAAAATTCTCAAACCTCAGAGGATGCAGTTTTTTAATTACCCATCTAAATGATTATTAAGCACCTGAAGCCAGAGACGTGGTTGTTCTTAATTGCTTTCTCAGCTACAGTTTTACCCTCTACAATACATTGTTTTCTTTTAATTCTTCAGTTTTCGGATTTGTACTTGTGCATTCTCACAGTCATATATAATGAAATATAGATATTTGGGCTAAAAATTTAAAAAAATATACAGCCTCAAGATCAATAGGCTCCTTGCCTACCCAATGAAATAGCCCCTTAAAAGAGAAAATAGCTCCTAGATCTTTTGGTTTGTTTTTTTCCCCTAGTTCACACAGGTTCTTATGTTGTCAGTGTAATTCACTTACATATAGTACTTGAACCACATCTTAATGAACCCTCATCAGTCAATAAGTCATTCAGTCCTTGGTTAAACTGGGAAGTTAAAATTTGTTTTTGGCACCTTCTGACCTCTCTCTCTCAATGTCCTTTTCCCCCCTATGGAAACTACTTGCTTTGTACATGTATACACACACCCACACCACCTCATATCATTAAACCTAGTTTGGAGCCCACTGTACATTGGGATGGGCATCCCTTCAAAACCACAATTCATGGGGTTCTCACGGATGTTCTTCTTTTAAGAGGATACATTTGTTCCAAATAAAATACCAGAAATTAAGCCTAGCAAAATGAGAAAGACTCTTCCTCCCCATCTCCCTACATATAAATACTCTTGCAGTCAAGGTAATACTCTACCAGTGAAGGAGATGTAAATATGATCAAGGAACATAAATGGTAGTTTAGGCATGCAGGGAGCACTGAGACTATGATCTGTCACACTGTTCTCCACTCTGGGATGCCTTCCTCCACTGGTACTTGATATCTTCACAGTTATCAATTATTCCTTTTAAGTTCTCTACAATCCACTCTGATCTTGAGCTATGTTGCCAGCTATCTATCTCCTTGTGAGGCACAGGGACAACAGAGAGAATCTGTATACTCCATCTGCATTGCCAAAAGTCTAATACAAAAAGGAAGATGCTGTAGGGATCCCAAATAGCTTTTCTTTCATACCTCTTATAAATTTGTCATTGAAAATTACATATTACATATGTGTACTTATGTCTTTCACCCCTACCATATCACAAGGTCCACACGAGAACTGCATCAAGTAATGAGGAAGTTATAGTCCAGCTCTACTCTGTCTTCATCAGACCAAGTCTACTTGGTTCAATTCTGGAAACCCTGATTTAATAAGGGCAATGATAAACTTGGGAGTATCTAGGAGACACAATTAGTATCACAAAATTTCATGAATGTTCTATGTTTCAAGAAGCTTAGTTGAAGGAATAATCTTCCTCTAATCTGTCTTTGGAGGTTAATTTTTTCAATCAGTTGTTGGAATAGATCAAGTTCTCGTCTGCCATTTGGGTTGGACTCTTGAACAACAATAACAAAAAAATAAAATAAAATGAAATGCTTAAAAGATGTGTTAAAATGTACTTCTTCCTAGGGCTAGAGCACTGGGTCAAAGTACTGGAGGCAAATGTGTGCATATACCCTGAACAGATGCTTCAGGATAATTTTTGCCACCTATAAGGAGTTCTTTGGGAAGGGGATACCTATTTTAGATGGAAATAATCTCTTATTGTCCAAATGCTCCTGTACCTGTACCCTGGTTATCACATAATCAATATACTTTGATGAAAAGCACTTAATAGACTTCTATATGTTGGTTCCATCTGCCCAAAGATATTCATATTTTGGTCCAGTTGACTGGATAGCTCTTCTTGGTACAGAAGTTTGTGGAGAATTATGACAGTTTATATTCAAGTATCTGAAATTCGGTAATGCTACACAAACTTTTTTTTTTTTTAAGGATTAGATTTGTTCTACTTGGTCTGAGAAGACAGAAGACGTGTTTGGAAATTTCCAAAAGACAGATTGAGACCTTATAAAAGTAAATGCATCTAAACAATTTTTATGGTCTTTCACTAGTGTCGTGGCCCCATTTTAAGGTTTTCTTGGCAAAGATACCCGAATGGTTTGCCTTTTTTTTTTTCTCTAGCTCATTTTCCAGGAGAGGAACTGAGGCAAACAGGGTGTGTGACTTGATCAAGGTCATACAGCTAGGAAGTATCTAAGGTCAGATTTGAATTCAGGAAGATGAATTTTCTTAAGTCCAGATCTGGTGTTCTATCCAGTTCACCTAGCTGCCTTATCTGAACAATTAGAGATCTACAAATTAAGAATGGGCTACCTCCAGAGCAAGCGGGTTCTCTGATATTTTGCAAAGGCTGATGTTTGGTGGAAATTCTTTTTTTCATACTAGTATTAATATTAAAATTCTCTGGAAACTGGATGATAATTTACAATTACTTATTAAATAATAAAAAAACAGACCAGAGAAAGAAAAGACATCAGCCACATTTGCTGGCTGGTCCATTCTCATGCCTCTTCCTCTAACCAGCTATGTTAGTTTCTCAGTCAGACCTCAGGAACACCAGGGTAGTTTCTGAGGGAGTCTGGAGCCTGACCAGCTGTGTTCTCTGGGGCTCTACTAGCCAGGGCTCACCCACAATGGCATTCTCCTGGGTACTCTGACCCCCAAAGCTTTGTGGCCACACTGAGCACTCCAGCCAACTCTCTCCTAAACTCCTCCTCTCTCTGAGGCAAAAGAGTTATTTTCTTCCTTTCCTTCCACCCACTTATACTCCTTGTGGCATCCCTTTTCTGAGCTCCTCTGATCTGGCGGATTCTGACGTCAGTCTGGATCAGAGGTGAGTCTTCCAGGAGCCAAGAGTCACCATGTGATCCTTTGGACAGCCTCACAGTACAGTGCAGTGCCTCCCAACATTGATTCAGAGGTTCAGAAGTAAGACCCTTGTTTTAAGACCCAAAGTGGTCCTGACAGGTTAGTATTGAATTTTCACAGTAGTTAAACTAATTAGCCACTGGTATCTCATGGCCTGAGAAATCTGGTGATTCTCTGATGCTGCAACAAGGATATTCCTTTAATCTCCTTCCTCTGCTCCTTTTGCTTTATCTAGTGTTCAGTACAGTATGTACCAGATATGTCCTCCTCCATGGAGCCCTGCTAGATGTCCACTGAGCCTCCTTCCAACTCTGACATTCTGTGATTCTCCCACAACACCTAACAGAGGGCTTTATATATAAATGGTGAATATTTGCTGAGGGAATGAATGAATGAATGAATCAGTGAAGAGATGTTTGGTGCTCGTAAGAACTCCTTTTACCTCCATTCCTTTGTTTCCCCATTCCTCTGCCTCTCTCGGCTATTAGTAATCAATAACATTTATTAATAACTGCTATTCTCAGCCACTGCAGGTGGGAGCTAGTCACTTACCCCACTTACTCCTTCCTACTCACTGGAAAGCTGTTAGCTTTTTTCTCTGGAGATATCTGTGGTTATCACTTTCCACTTTTAAACAGCTCTGAGATGCTACTTTTTCTTAAAGAAGGTAGGAGGAGAGAGACTTTGGTGGGATATCTACAGCCTCAGAACTCCTTAGAGCATTGCCTGAAAATAATGCTAGAAAAAGGCATGGATCTAATCTCTCGGACTGCTAAGAGCAGCATCTTCTTTCAGTTCAAACCTCCTCCTCCCCCATACCAGAAACAAATCTATTTAAAACCCTCTGAGCCATCAGATAATCTATTTTCTACTATGTATTCCATTTCCCTACCAATGACTTTTCTCTCTGCAAAAAAAGAAGCAAAAAAGGGGGAAAAGAGGTAAAAAATTCTACAAGGTATCTTCTCAGAGCCTCATCCTATGTATTTAAAAGGTGGAAATGAATCAGATGTCTTTTTATCTTTATTGTAGCTTCAAAAAAGTTCATACCCTCCAAAGATTACCCCTTTAAAACGCGAGTAGCCCATCTCATCCTTTCAGAGCCCTTTGACACTTGGAAGTGTCCACAGGCATCCTAACAAACCCAGTCTAATTTTATGTGTGACCTGAAATGATGGGCTTGTGCTCATTGGCACAGCTAATCCAATTCCCTGGTGATGTCCATAATGACATCACTCAAGGGAGATTAGCAGCACTAGCACTGAGTCCTCAGAGATTTTTCACTTGTTATACGCATGTGTATAATGCCCCAGAAACATGGAAGAGCCATATCAATTCCCAATCACACACCTGAACATGCAAATAATTGGAGCAATTTAATCACTCTGTCACGAGCCACACTTCTTTCAGTTCCAATAATACTGCATGTGGGCTCTCCTTCTGGACTCCTAGACTGACGTTACTAATAGAAATCTGGATGCAAATTGCCAGCACATCTTGTAGCATTTCATCAAACCTGTTTCCAGGAGAAATCACCTTCTATACAATATTAAGGCCAAATTCCAAAGCAATTCTGGCTAATATATTTGTCTCAGACATCATTCTGTTTTTTTTTTAATCCTTAACTTTCAATACTGTATATTGGTTTTAAAGCAAAAGAATAGTAAGGACTAAATAATGGAGGTTAAGTGACTTGCCCAGGGTCACACAATTAGGAAGTGTCTCAGACCAGATTCAAACCCAGGACCTTCATTCTCCAAGCCTGGCTCTTAATCCACTGAGGCACCTAGCTGCCCCCAGATATTCTTTAACATTAGGCTAAAGAAAATTAAAATTCTGGCAGAAGTACTCCACAGGAAAAGCTCACTTTTTTTTTCTTTTTTTGCAATCCTATTTCTTGTCCTTGGGATTTGGAATATTTATATTGGCTGATGATTATTAAGCCCACAGAAAAAATAGGTAATTTTTAAAAACAAAAGAAAAGCAACAACCAATATCCAAATGTCTGAAGATGACTCTGGAGGCGAGCCAGGGACCAATAATAAATCCTGTTTTATTTAGAGACAAATGTGTAGCTATACTCCCAAAACAGTAAGGGTGAGTGAATCACCATGTAAACAACCACACATCTAAAGAGTATTCTTTAAAATGACATGAACAGGAAGTTTTTGAATTATTAATACGGGTTATTAAGCAGACCAAAATATTTTTTCCCCACAGGTATTATTGCTTAGAGGCAGCTGACCCAACTGGAGTTTTTACTATGCAAAAATAGAGTTTCTACCTGAAAAAATGCTTGGTATCAAGGGAGAGATAACCTATATGTTGTGTCCCAAAAATCTTGGTGCACTTTTAAGCTTTGATTGTGATAAGACTTGTAGGGCAGCCTGACTGATGTCAGCACTTTCATAACAGCAAAGAAATGGAACTCAGTGCCAACAAATGAAGGAATGGTTAAAAAATGTGATAATTTAAAGTAACCTAATATTATTTCTCAGGAAAATATGATGGTTGAAATGGGGAGGCTAGAATGTGATTTCTTTTTACCTGATAATTTAGAGGAAAACAACTTTGAAATGAAATCTTTAATGGATACAGTGCCTAATAATGACCAGAGTGAAGCATGCTCACCATATCTCAATAGAGATGAGATGAACTATAGAGGGGTTGGGGCAGCTAGATACTATAATGGAGAGAGCACCAAGCCTAGAGTGAGGAACATCTGAGTTCAAATCCAGCCTCAGACACTTATTGCGACCCTAGATGAATCCCTTAACTTTGTTTGCCTCAGTTTCCTCATCTGTCAAATGAACTGGAGAAGGAAACAGCAAATCACTCCAGTGTCTTTGCCAAAAAAACCTCAAATGCGGTCAGGAAGAGTGGAAAACAACTGAACAACAAACTATAGATGGGGAATATGACATGAGCAAACCGTTGATTGACTTTGTTCATTTGTAATTCAATATTCTTTTTTTTTTTAATTTGGTCAATTTTGAACATTATTTTCTGCTTACAAAAACCATTTTCTATTCCTCCCTCCCCTACAATCCTGTAGTCAATGCACAATTCCACTGGGTATTACATGTGTCTTTGATCAGAATCTATTTACATATTGTTGGTGTTTACACTAGGATGTTCATACAGAGTCTACATCCCCAATCGTGTCCCCCTCAATCAATGTAATCAAGCAGTTGTTTTTTCTTTGGTGTTTTTACTCCCACAGTTTTTCCTCTGAATATGGATAATGTTTTTTCTCGTAGACTCTTCCAAGTTGTTCAGGATCACTGCATTGCCACTAATGGAGAAGTCCATCACCTTCGATTGTACCACAGTGTATCAGTCTCTGTGTATAATGTTTTCCTGGTTCTGCTCCTCTCACTCTGCATCACTTCCTGGAGGTCCTTCCAGTTCCCATGGAATTCCTCCACTTTATTATTCCTTTGAGCAAAATATTATTCCATCACCAACATATACCACAATTTGTTCAGCCATTCCCCAATGGAAGGGCATCCCCTCATTTTCCAAATTTTTGCCACCACAAAGAGCGCAGCTATGAATATTCTTGTACAACTCTTTTTCCTTATTATCTCTTTGGGGTACAAACCCAGCAGTGCTATGGCTGGATCAAAGGGCAGACAGTCTTTTAGCACCCTTTGGGCATAGTTCCAAAATGCCCTCCAGAATGGATGGATCAATTCACAACTCCACCAGCAATGAATTAATGTCCCCACTTTGCCACATCCCCTCCAACATTTATTACTTTCCTTTGCTGTCATGTTAGCCAATCTGCTAGGTGTGAGGTGATACCTCAGAGTTGTTTTGATTGGCATCTCTCTGATTATAAGATTGAGAACACTTTTTCATGTGCTTATTAATGATTTTGATTTCTTTGACTGAAAATTGCCTCTTCATGTCCCTTGCACATTTATTAATTGAAGAATGGCTTGATTTTTTGAACAATTGATTTAGCTCTGTAAATTTGAGTAATTAGACCTTTGTCAGAGGTTTTTGTTGTGAAGATTGTTTCCCAGTTTGTTATTTCCCTTCTGATTTTGGTTACATTGGTTTTAAAAACTTTTTAATTTGATGTAGTCAAAATTATATAGTTTACATTTTGTGACTCTTTCTAAGTCTTGATTGGTTTTAAAATTTTTGCCTTCCCAAAGGTCTGACATATATACTATTCAGTGTTCACTTAATTTACTTATAGTTTCCTTCTTTATATTCTGAGTTTATTTTGGTGTAGGGTGTGAGGTGTTGATCCAAACCTAATCTATCCCATACTATCTTCCAATTTTCCCAGCAGTTTTTATCAAATAGTGGGTTTTGGTCCCCAAAGCTGGGATCTTTGGGCTTGTCATAGACTGTCTTGCTAAGGTCATATACCCCAAGTCTATTCCACTGGTCCTCCTTTCTGTTTCTTAGCCAGTACCAAATTGTTTTGATGACCACTGCTTTATAGTATAGCTTGAGATCTGGTACTGCAAGGCCACCTTCTTTTGTATTTTTTTCATTCTTTCCCTGAATATCCTTGATCTTTTGTTCATCCAAATGAACTTTTTTATGTTTTTTTCTAATTCAGTAAAAATGATTTTTGGAACTTCGATGGGAATGGCACTAAATAAATAGATATGTTTGGGTAGGGTGGTCATTTTTATTATGTTAGCTCATCCTACCCATGAGCAGTTAATGTTTTTCCAATTGCTTAGAGCTAGTTTTAGTTGTGTGGAAAGTGTTTTGTAGTTGTGTTCATATAGTTCCTGTGTTTGTCTCAGCAGATAGATTCCTAAGTATTTTATATTGTCTAAGGTGATTTTTAATGGGATTTCTCTTTCTAATTTCTGCTGCTGAGATGTGTTGGCAATGAATAGAAATGCTGATGACTTATGTGGGTTTATTTTTTATCCTGCAACTTTGCTAAAGTTGTTGATTATTTCCACTAGCTTTTTAGTGGATTCTCTAGGATTCTTTAATTAGACCATCATGTCATCTGCAAAGAGTGATAGCTTGGTCTCTTCATTGCCAAATTTAATACCTTCAATTTCTTTTTCTCCTCTAATTGCTACTGCTAGTGTTTCTAGTATGATGTTAAACAATGGAGGTGATAACGAGCATCTTTGTTTCACTCCTGATCTTATTGGGAATGCATCTAGTTCATCCCCATTGCAAATGATGTTTGCTGATGGTTTTAGATAGATACTATTTTATTATTTTTAGGAAAGACCCTTCTATTAGTATACTTTCTAGTGTTTTTAATAGGAATGAGTGTTGTATTTTGTCAAAGACTTTTTCTGCATCTATTGAGATAATCATGTGTTTTTTGTTGATTTGCTTGTTGATATGGTCAATTATGTGGATGGTTTCCCTAATATTGACCCATCCTTGCATTCCTGGTATGAATCCTACCTAATCGTAGTGGATAACCCTTGTGATGACTTGCTGGAGTCTTTTTGCTAGTATCCTATTTAAGATTTTAGCATCTATGTTCATTAGGGAGATTGGTCTTTAGTTTGCTTTCTCCATTTTTGACCTGCCTTGCTTTGGAATCAGTACCATGTTTGTGTCATAAAAGGAATTTTGTAGAATTCCCTCTTTGCTTATTATGTCAAATAGTTTGTATAGTATTGGGATTAGCTGTTCTTTGAATGTTTGATAGAATTCACTTGTGAATCCATCAGGCCCTGGGGAACTTTCTTTGGGAGTTCTTTGATGGCCTGTTCAATTTATTTTTCTGATATGGGATTATTTAAGAATTCTATTTCTTCTTCTTTTAATATAGGCAATTTATATTTTTTAAATATTCATCCATATCACCTAGATTGGCATGTTCATTGCCATATAATTGGTCAAAATATTTTTTAATGATTGCAGTAATTTCCTCTTCATTGGATGTGAGTTCTCCTTTTTCATCTATCATACTGTTTATTTGATTTTCTTCTTTCCTTTTTTTATTAGATTGACTAGTACTTTGTCTATTTTGTTTGTTTTTTTTCAAAATACCAGCTTCTAGTCTTATTTATTAGTTCAAGAGTTCTATCACTTTCGATTTTATTAATTTCTCCCTTAATTTTTAGTATCTCTAACTTGGTTTTCTTCTGGGGATTTTTAATTTGCTTGATTTCAAATTTTTTTATTTGCATGTCCAAATCATTGACCTCTGCCCTCCTTAATTTATTACTATATGAACTCTAGGATATAAAATTTCCCCTGAGTACTGCTTTGGCTGCATCCCATAGAGTTTGAAAGGATGTCTCATCATTGTCATTTTCTTCAATGAAATTATTATTTGTTTTTATGATTTGTTCTCTAAATAACCAATTTTGGAGAATCATATTGTTTAATTTCCAATTAATTTTTTATTTATCTCTCCATGTACCCTTACTGATGATTATTTTTATTGCCTTATGATCTGAAAAGTTTGCATTTATTATTTTTGCTTTTCTGCATTTGAATGCCATGTTTTTATGACCTAGTATATGGCCAATATTTGTGAACGTATCATGTGCTACTTAAAAGAAGGTGCAATCCTTTTTGTCCCTATTTCTTTTTCTCTATCTATCTATTAACTCTAATTTTTCTAAGATTTCATTCATATCTTTTACCTCTTTCTTATTTATTTTTAAATTAGATTTATCTAAATTTGATAGTAGCAGTTTCAGGCCTCGCACTAGTATAGTTTTACTATCTATTTCCTCCTTACATTCTACTAGTTTTTCCATTAGAAATTTGGGTGCTATACCATTTGGTGCATACATGTTGATTAATGATATTTCCTCATTGTCTATACTCCCTTTTATCAGAATGTATTTATTTTCCCTATCCCTTTTAATCAAGCCTATCTTCATTTTGGCTTTGTCAGCTATCATGATTGCAAATCCTGCCTTCTTTCTATCAGTTGAGGCCCAATAGGTATTGCTCCAACCTTTAATTCTGACCTTGTGAGTATCTACCTGCTTCGTGTGTGTTTCTTGTAGACAACATATAGTAGGGTTTTGGATTCTAATCCACTCTCCTATTCCTCTACATTTATGTGTGAGTTCATCCCATTCACATTCAAAGTTATGATTGTCACTTGTGAATTCCCTAGTATTTTGATATTCTCTCCTAGTTCTGTCCTTTCTTCTCTTCCTATATCCTTTTAAACCAGTGGTTTACTTTTAAACAATCCCTCTAGTCCCCTCCCTTGATATGCTTCCCTTTCTTCTCCCTCCCTTTTTGTTCCCTTCTTGTTTTTATTCAGGGTCTGTTAATTTCCCTCCCCCCTCTCCTTCCCTCCCTTTTTTTCTCCCTAATGCCTACCCCCCTTAGTTTTACCTTCTCCCTTACCCTGTTGGATAAGATAGAATTCAAGATCCCAGTGGATCTAGATGCTCTTCCCTCTCAGTGTTGATTTCACTGAGAGTAAGGTTTAAGTATTATCTATCACCATTGTCTTCCTCTCCTTCTTATAAGAGTATTCTTCCCCTCCGCTTCCCATGTGTATCTTTGTGTTAAAAATATTTTTCTATTTGTTTTATTTCCTCAAGTATCTCTTAGTACCCTCTTGGATTCCCCCACACACACTTTTTTTCATTTTTCGCATATCATCTTATAGTCCTTAATGCCCCACTCTTTCCCTATGAGTGATTATTCTAATTACTATTATAATGAATGCAGTTTTTGAGAGTTACAAATAACAATTTCCCCATATATTAACATATATATATATATATATATATATATAATTTGATCTAATTATAATTGTAGCCCTTAAAGAAGAGAGTTTGAATCCAAACAAACAAATGAAAAACATTTTTCTCCTTTTCCCTTTCTTTCTTATTTAACTTTTTATGTTTCTCTTGATCTTTGTGTTTGGATATTAAACTTTCCATTTAATTCTGGTCTTTTCTTTACAAATAATTGGAAATCTTCCAATTTGTTGAATGCCCATACTTTCCCCTGGAAGTATATAGTCAGTTTTGATGGATAGGTGATTCTCGATTGAAGACCCAGTTCTCTTGCCTTTCTGAATCTCTTGTTCCAGGGCTTGCGGTCCTTTAGAGTGGAAGTGGCTAGGTCTTGTGTGATCCTGATTGGTGCTCTTTGGTATCTGAATTGTCTCTTTTTGGCTTCTTATAGAATTTTCTCCTTAGCTTGAAAGATCTGGAATTTGGCAATTACATTCCTGGGAGTTTTCTTTTGGGGATTTAGTATAGAGGGTATTCTATGAACTCTTTCAATGTCTATTTTTCTCCCTTGTTCAAGAACATCATGGCAATTTTCTTGGATGATTTCTTGTATGGTGTAAGATTTCTGTTTATTTCTGGCTTGGCCGGTGGACCAATGATTCTCAAATTGTTTCTCTTTCCTCTGTTTTCCTGATCTGTCACCCTGTCAGTGAGATATTTTATGGTTTTTTTTTCTGTTTTGTCAGTCTTTTGACTTTGTTTTATTAATTCTTACTGCTTTGCAAGATCATAGGTTTCCAGTTGCTCAATTTTGGTCCTTAAGGCCAGGTTTTCTGCTTTAACCTTTTGATTTTCAGCTAAAATTTTTTGGTGTTCTACTATATATTTTTTTGGTTTTGTGCTATAATTTTTTTTTTATTTTCCTTTTGAACCATCTCCCACTTACCTTGCCAGAAGGCTCCCATCTTTTTGATAAACTCCGATTTAAATTCTTCAAAGCTTGTGGACATTTTCTATTTTTTAGAAGGTTTTGTTTTTGTTTGAATTTCCTCTGGTATATGCTCTGTAGCCTGGGTTTTTCCTCAGTAAAAATTTTTGATAGTCACTGCCTTTTCTTTTGCTTTTTTTGGAAGGAGTTTGGGGCTCCTGTGTGTAATTAGCCATCACTGTGGAAGATTTACCTTCCCTTTTTAGTCATAAATCTGAGTGAGCTGGGCAGGTTCTCTGTGTATGGAGATAAGGAGTGAGGGTTTTGCCTGACGCAAGCTCTTGAATCTCCCCAGCTGTGCTACCTTCCTGGAGGAGCCCATGGTCTGTACTCCCCTGCCCGCTAGGGTTTCAGGTGTAACTGATCTCAGGTCTTTGATGTTCTTAGTCAACTCCAAAGAACCTAGAGTTGCCCCCTGCTCACTCTAGAGGTGCCCCTCACTCACTCGCTGATTCTGGCACATACTGGTTTTGACTCTGGCTCAGTACATGGGGTGGGGGAGGGTAGATCAGCTCACATTTGGGTAGGAGGTTTTTCACCTCCTTATAGTGTGGAAATGCCCCAATTCCTCCTACCTTCAATTCTGTGCCCTACTGTAGAATCCCTTCTTTCTTATGAAAATTATTTTTTGGGCCTTTTGAGGTAGTCTATATTGGTGGATCTGAGGAGAGGAAGTGTCCTGCGTCTGGATTGCTGCCATGCTTACCCAGAAGTCCCTTTTTTATTCTGAGGAGGGTTCTGATGAGTGGGAGTGGAGATAAAGGAAATCATTGAGAAATGACAGTAATTCTTTTTAACTTTTACCTTCTGTGTTAGTATCAATTCTAAGAGAGAAGTGCTAAGAGCTAAGCCATCAGGATTAAACAACTTGCTTAGGGACACACAGTTAGGAAATGTCTGAGGTCAGATTTGAACACAGTTCCAAATACTGTGCTAAACTAAGGATACACAAATATAAGCAAAATAAAACAAAGGTAGATCTCGTCTTTGAGGAAGTAAAATATTAAGTGGAAAACAACAATAAAAGAGAGCTGTAAGGGGCGAAATTTGAGGGTGGCAGATATGGAGTAGCTGCATGGGACATGGTAGTGAAATCCTGAGACTCAGTGGTGGATCAGATGAAGAATTAAGGATAACTGTTCTGGGCCTTTATTCAAAATGGAGATTTTTTAAGGATCTCACAATTGGGAGAAGGACACCCAATGGCTGAGGGATCTTCCAAAGATAGAAAGCAACTCAAATAGCAAAGTCCAGAAAGTCAGGAGCAGAGTTATGAAAGAAATCAGGCAAATGTTCTTGTTTCTTCATCCAAAGAGGAGATTAACAAACTTTAGGTTAAATGCAAATTCTCTATCTACTGGAATCAATCATTTTACCTTCAAGTACCAAAGCATCCAGGACTGGACTTGGGAGAAGAATAGTTAAGCAGATAAAAAGTGTCTTTGTGGTTCACTCCTTACAAAGTCTGATTTTGTTCCAGCTGTTCCCCTCTCGACAGTCCCTTTCCTTAAACTATTCAATTGCTCTGGAACTTATCTAGCACTTACAGCTTCCCAGGTACTATGGGCCTCTAAGGTAAGTGGGACAAAGTCTATAGATAGATTTCAGGGGGTCTGTGAACTCAAATAGGGGAAAAGTACATCTTTATTTCACTACCCTCTAACTATAATTTATATTCCTTCAATTATTTTAAAATAATTTTTTTTTCTGAGAAGGGGACCATAGACTTCATCAACCTGCCAAAAAACTTCCATTACATACACACAGGTTACAAACCCACATTCTAAGTTGTCAACTAGCTAATTTGATAAAGTATGTTGGTAAACTAATACAAATTAGTGGGGAAGGACTTCTTCACCCAATTGACTCAAGAAATAAGAACTCTAAATAAAATGATGAGTTTGATTTAATTTTTAACTAAATGTGCAGATAAGTTTAGTGTCCCCCCTCTTCCACCCCCATTCCAAAACTGTTTAATGAATGCTTCTAATGTCCTCCAGGAAGTGGGGATGGAGGAGATAGAGGTCAGGAAAGGGAAGTTGTATGTTGCCAAATCAGCTCTAAAAGTTCCTGTATTTCCATTTCCTTTACTCTCAAAAAGACTTCCTGCCATATACAGGACATAAGGGAGAGAAGGAAAGAGCCACAGATGTATGCCCTGTTGGCTGTGCTGGTCCCAGATATCAACTGATCCTGAGCCACTGACATTTGGGGACCCCAAATGTAGTCTATGCCTTGGTCTGCTTGGACTGATAGCACTAGAGCAGAGATGCAATCTATGTTTTTAAGTCTATCATCTTTTGTGAACCATATTAGTTGATAATATGGAGGAAGGATGGGAGGAAGAACAAATCCCCTCCCCCCAACCCCATACACAGTTTCTTTGTCCTAGTTGATTGAGGTCACTGATCAATTGAAAAGGAGCCCACTATTGATAACTCCTTCCCCTAATCCTTTCACCAACCCAAAAGGGAGAAGATGAATAGATAGGAGTTTCCTTTTCAGAAAATAATTCTGAAAGAGGGAGAATAGAGATAGGAAGGAAGAAAAGGAGGAAACAATTGAGTTCATCATTCCATGAACTGTCTTTTTAAAAATTATTTAATGATTATAACTAAATTGTTAGTTTTTTTCTTGGAAAATATATTTTTCATGCCCATTCTATAAAGTTCCAGGAAAAAAAGAGAATAAAAAGTTTAATTTTCTTCCCTTTCTCCATTTCAATAGTGATCCTTGCCCAAAGGGTCAAGTTACTGATATTTCACTTGCTTGCTTTCACATTCATCACCAATAGCTAAACTTTAAACCCTGATGAGTTAGGAAGAGTGGTCAACAGGTTAGATATAGATTGAAATAGATAATTCTGTAGCTACATGAAGTGATTTTTCAAGGTTTCACAGTTAGTTAGAAACAAGCTAGCACTATTAAGTAAATTCTGTAATTTCTAGCTCAGTAAACTTGCCCAATATCATTTTAACTATTTGTTGAAGCCCTTTCAAGATTTCCTGGTGCCACTTCTACAACTTTTTAAAAAAATAGTAAAATTCATCCACTTATTTATTTCTATAAGCATTTATTATTTCTTCTTCTCACTGTCCCAAAAAGATAATTAACAAATGTAGTTATCTGTTGCTCAGCAAAATGGATTCACTGTGGAAAATATAAGTGTCTTCTTCATTTTATGTGTATAAGAAAAATGAAAAAATATGCATGGACACAGTAAAGTTAAATGAGTTCTCTGATTTAAAAGGAGATTCCCAAAAGAGAGATAAGGATGAGTCAAATGGAGATTCCCATAATTTTAACATTTCAGGAATATTCTATTCCTTTTTCATTGATTATAGCTGCACCAAGTCCAGTCCTGCTATCTATGAGCCTCAGAAAGCTCTGGATAGTGGTAATATGGTGGGAGAGAGAATAGTTTATATACGACCTTATAGTTTGTCACAATCCATTGAGCAATGGGGATACTGGGGTATTACTGTATTATTAAGTCCTTGTCTTGGCCTCCCTATAACTCTTTGTAAATTACATTTATAACCAGATTAAGATCAATGCAGGAAATCAACCTCATCATTTCTGTCTTTCATTGCTTTTGACCCTTGATCATCAATATGAAATCTGCAATAAATATTGCAGAATATGTTAAATAATATGATGTATTCATATAAGCCAGTAAACACAGTATTTGCCAGGCTTGTTTCTATGACTTTTTATTTTGCCCAAAGCCAAACACATCCCCAAAAGAAAGAAGTCCTATTGCTGAAACAGTAGACTCTAAACTCCATAAGCTTTCATTTGAATAGTTTACTTCTTCATGGCTTTCCCATAAACCAGAAGAAATAGCTTTAGAACATATGTTGAGTGGACAATAATGCTATCCAGAAAACTATGTCACAGACTGAAAGAACATCCAGAAATGTTTTGAATGATGGAAATATCACTATAATAATTTTTCCAAGGTGGCTTTCAATGAAGGTGGACACAATCATTTAGATGAATCAATTCTGCTTTGGTAATTTCTGTTTTAAATATCACCTCCCCCCGCCTGGCTAGTACCAAGTGGGGAGATTAGGAGATAAGTTTTAGAGTATGAAGGAGGGAGGAGTCAGCTTGAACTCCAAAAAGGAAAGGGCTAAGCTAAGATGCCTGAACCTGAAATCAGATCCAGGGCAAACTCACCACCAAACCCAGACAAAATAACTGCTACCACTCCAAGACTATTGGAACGCCTAGCAAGCTGCCAGCCAGAGTCGCCTCTCCAGGGAAAGAGGAAGAGAGAGGAAGTGACGTGCCTTATATAGATGGTTTTATGTCACTTTCCTGCATCTCATCTGTACCAATGGTAGCTTAGCTTGACTTAGGACAGGCCAGGGGTCTGTCCACTTTTTCTGTACATGTCTGTTGAAGGCCATTTCCTCAGATAATTAAACTTGAGTTTGGTGCAGACCTTCCTAATCTTGTTAAACTAAGAAGGGTGGAGACTGTTGAATTTCCAAGACCTGATTCTGTTAGTCCAAGTATCTCTATTGTTATTGATTAGGAAATAGCTAAATCAGATCTTCTAAAGTACAGTCTGATTAGAGTGGAGTAGTTTTAAAATTCACAAAGTTGCATTGTAACTATAGTCTTTTGGATCATTGACTGTATTTTCTGATTCAGAGGAATGACCCCAGTGATGGCAATTTTAAACTAGATATGCAGGGAATGCTCTGGGGCTATTTGAGCCTTGTGTTGACCTCTAATTACACAGTATGGGTCATTGCCTTTATAGAAGCAATGTCCAACAATGCTTAAACCATTCCTAGCAAAAGTGACTCCATTTTAGCCTTAACAGTTTCTAAGTGAAGTAGAATAGCTAGGTGGCACAACAGATAGAGTGTCAGGTCTCAAGTCAGGAAGATTCATCTTCCTGAGTTCAAATCTGACCTCAGACACTAACTACCTGTTGTGATCCTAAGCAAGTCATTTAACCCTATTTGTCTCAGTTTCCTCATCTGACATATGAGCTAGAGAAGGAAATGTCAAAGTATTCCAGTAACATTACCCAGGAAACCCCAAATGAGAATCACAAAAAGCCAGACATGAGTGAGCAACAAACAAGAGAAGTAGCCCCTTCGTCTTCATTCACTCATCTTGGCAGAGAGTAGTCAGGTTTTGATTAGAAGAAAA
Organism: Monodelphis domestica; assembly: GCF_027887165.1. Taxonomy (NCBI): domain Eukaryota; kingdom Metazoa; phylum Chordata; class Mammalia; order Didelphimorphia; family Didelphidae; genus Monodelphis; species Monodelphis domestica. The sequence goes on from NC_077229.1 coordinate 510,534,322, forward strand.
CAAGATGGAAATTATGTAGTTTTTAGTCACTAAGAATTTGATCTTCTAGAGAGATTGAAGACTAAGGACATAATAGACAGACAGACAAGAGATTATGGTTGGTTCAAAGAAAGTTTACTCTAATCCTGACACTAGTACCTCCTTATACCCATGAAGGTGATTCTTTTGGGCTGTATCTGATTTGAGAGAAGACTGAGCAAAAGAGCTCATAGTGGGCAAAAAACAAACAAACAACAACAAAAAAAAAAACATGAAAAGCAATCCTAACATCTTCTGTTTGTACTGGAAAATTCTGCAAAATCCATGTCCATATGATTAGAAGAAGCTAACAGTTTTAGAACCCTTACTATGTGACAAGTAATGTGATGTCCTCCCTCTTTAAAATTATTATCTTATTTGATCTTCTCAATAACCTTGTGTAGTAACTGCTATTTTCCCTACTTTATAGATGAGGAAACTATTAGTAGTAATAATAATCACTAACATGTATATTTTGTTGTTCAGTTATTTTAGATTTGTCCAACTTTTTTTGACCCCACTTGATGAAGACACCAGAGTGGTTTGCCATTTCCTTCTCCAGTTCATTTTATAGATGAGGAAACTGAGAAAACAGAGTGAAGTGACTTGTCCAGGATCACAAGGTTAATTTGTCTGAAATCGGTCTGATTGGAACTTTAGAAGATGAGTTTTCCTGACTCCAGGTCAGGAACTCTATCCTCTATCAGCTAGCAGTCCTCCTATAATGCTTACTCTGCATCAGGCAATGTACTAAGCGTTTTACAATCATGTTAATTGATCCTTACAACAGTAATGTGAAATAAGTGCTATTATTATCATCCCCATTTAACATATGAGGACACTGAGGAAAGCAAGAGTTAAATGACTTTCCCAGCGTGACACAGCCAGTAATTATAAGGACAGATTTGAACTCAGATCTTTCTGACTCCAGATACAACACACTATCCCCTGTACCATCTAGCTGCCCCATTTCAATCTTAAATATGGAGCTTCTGAATGCTTCATCTAATGGCTCTATTCAATTCAATTAGTTGGAGTAAGTGTGCATATTTCCTATATTCCTACAGAGCTCATTCACAAGAAGACTAGCCATAGAGGGACCAAAACTAATTGCAACATGGCTTCCCTGTCAGTAGAGGAGTGACTGACAACCTTAAAACTCTTGAATCTGGGCTATGACTATAAATTTACAAAACTCTGTCTACAACTGGAAGGAACTATTGGCATGTGGAAGGTTTTATATTAGTTGTTACTTTATTCTTTTCCTTGATTTCATGCTAAAAATAAAAATATGTGCCAAATATAGAAAAATACTAGAAACGTCAGCCCATTTGCTTGAGAAGCCAACTCCATTATGTAATTGATGTTCATTGAATTCTAACCTGCTCAGAAAGGAGAAGGAGCACTCAATAGATGAAGACTCAAGAGATAGTTCTATTTGGGCATATATACACTCACCACATCTGTCATAATAAAGAGAAGAGATAAGAAAGTTAATAATTATTAAAGATAGTAATAAAGACACTGAGAAACTTGAACTGGGGGACAGGTTGTGCCCATTTTGAAAAACATCTTCCTAGTGGTTGTCCTCACTAGGATGGAATTATATGTTTCAAAAGGAATGTGGAATTTCCAAAGACTTCTTTTGGTAAAAGTAAATAAATAAAACAAATTCAGGTTAGTGATTGGCAATGCCATTGAGTGGTTAAATAAGGCAATATATTCTACAATATCCATCAGTCATCAGGATGGTCTTTAGTAACCTTCACTGAAAAAAAAAGTTTTCTTTTGTACAGTAAATTATTTTAAGGAACTACCTATTTTTATAATCCTTCTATATTTTATAATCAAATATTAAGAATCCATCTAGAGAGATAGGGACTTCCAGGTGAGGGAACTATCTGTCCCAGAGAAGATCAGCATGGTTTCTACAATTGTTAGACTTAGAGATCTGAGTAGTGAAAAGAGGAATGGCTTGCCCTAGGTTAGAGAGCCTATATTTGTCATAGACAGAAACCGAGCTTAAGTCTTTCTTGCTTCCAGGCTAGTCTTCTTTATACTATAACACAGTGGCCTCTCTGAGAGTCACAGAAAACTTGCATGACTCTTCCATACTTTCCCACTTCATTTGTTGCATCAGAAGCCTTTCTGATTAAACAGAAAAGGTTAATTTCCTTAAAACATCACCAAAGAGTCTCATTGGGTTATAGTAAATCTGATGTGATGCTGCTAATAGGAGGACAAAAGTGGGGAGAAAACTGTGCAAAGTAATATGGGTCTTCATACACAATGATTATAAACATAATCTACAAGTCTTTAAAAATATAGAATAATGGTCGAGAATCTGAGTTTGTTGTTAATTGTTGAATTGTTTCAGTTATTTCTGACTCTTTATGATCCCCATTTGGGGTCTTCTTAGCAGAGATATCGGAGTGGTTTGCCATTTCCTTCTCTAGCTCATTTTTCAGATGAGGAAACTGAGACAAACAGGATTAAGTGACTTGCCCAGATCATATGGTTAGGGTTTAAGGCTAGATTCAAATTCAGGAAGGTGCCTTCCTTGCTCCAGTCTATCTATTGTGATACCAAGTTGTCCTATTTAGAGAGTAGTTCAATTTAATTAAACTGGAATTTGCTAATTAAGTACCTACTATGTACCAAGCATTATGATATGATGCTGGTGATAAGAACCCAGAAAGAAAAACTATCCTTTCTACCCAAGACATTAAATTGGTATGTCTTTGACAATTATACTCTATGGTTTCAGATGCCCAATTCCAAGTAACTGTAATTCAGATTCTATTTCCTATTAAAAACAAGCAAACAAGTAGGGTTACTCATTAAATCAGTGCTGTGTGTGTGTGTGTGTGTGTGTGTGTGTGTGTGTGTATGTGTGTGTAGTTTCTTGCCTCCTTCTCAAGTCAACCCACTCTTTACACAGACTTCTTCCCACTGCTTCCTGGTTATAACTTCCATATGTCACCTGGGACTGGGATACCAAAAAGCCTGTGAGGATTACAAACATCACCCTGCCACGCCCTCGCACACAGTGTTTCATTGTGTCTTAGCATCACTTAGTGCTAGGGATAATGAAAATCTATCCATGCTTTCAAATTCTAAGACCTTCTCTTATCAGATGCTGCCATCTTTGTTCTCTCTCTGCCTCAAAAATAGCACATTAGTTCTGAAGAAAGTTCTAGAAATTAAAAATTCTGAAGGACCTCTTTGAATGTAACCCCTTGAGGACATCATAATAAGATTAGAAATGAACAAAAATATCCCCCTTGGGTTCCTAAGGATACAAATTATCAGACATTGCTACAGGACAGATAGTGATCAGGTTCTTCATTGACTGTTTCTCTAAGGAGTTGTGGACACACTATACCAATTCAGATGCTGCGGCTTAAAAATCTACATTTAGGAAATCTTTTACTACCTGAACTTATAGATACATAGATTTATATATGTACATTGGTGGTGAAAGGGTCACAGAGTGCATTGAGTTCAAATCTTTTCTTTAATGAATGAGGAAATTGTTACCAAATTACTCAAGTTACCCTAGTCTCAGACACAACCCTGGAAAGCACATTGCTCATTCTAGTCTGGATAATACCTTTCACTCACAGTGAAGTCAGCCAAAAGTAAATTCTATTATTACTCTTTTTCTTGAGGAAGAACCTAGTGCACAGTTGGTCTAATCTGTTTTTTAAGTATTACTTTCTTCAGTATTTTTGTGTTTCCTTTATCAAGGTACTGACTCTCTTTTCATGATTTTTTACTATTATCACTCTCATTTCTATTCCCACTTTTTCTTCTACCTCTCTTACCTGATTCTTAAAATCCTTTTTGATCTCCTTCATTAATTCTTTTGGGCTTGAGAAAAATTCCTATTTTTTTTGGAGGCTTTAACTTTTGTTGTCTTTTTCTAAGTTTGTGTTTTGGTCTTGCCTGTCAACAAAATAACTTTCCATGTTGTTTCTCGTTGTTATTGTTTGCCCATTTTCCAGCCATTTTTTTCCCTTTAAACTTAAAAAAATTATTAAAGTCAGACTCTGTCACTGTGGTGAAGGGAATACCGTTCTAAGCTTCAGGTTCTTTGCACAGTTACCTTCAGAGTTGGCACTGGTGATCTATCGACTTTCAGTTCCTCCAGAGTATTATGATATAAGAAGAAGTGTGTTTAATGCTCTTCCAGGCAATATTCTGGTCTAAGAGTAATCACAAGCACTCATTTCCTGCTAAGAACTCAACAAGCCTTCACTCCAGAGGTTCTAGTTTTTCTGAACATCTCATACACCCCATTTTTAAAAGTAATGTAGAATTACATAATGAGTTAAAAAAATACTCATATCTTTTGACCCTGTATCATTATAGAGACTAAAACATCCAGGATGTTGACAAGAAAAAAAAAATGAACCTTTCTGTACTTTTTTTCCCCTTAAACTATTTTCTCATAGCAAAAATTTGAAAACAAATACGGTATTCATGAATTGAGTAAAGACTGAACAAATTAAGTATGAGAATGGAATGGAATATCTTTGTATCATAATAATGATTACTATGAAGAATTCAAAGAAATATAAAATAGAATGGAAAAAGCATGATCAAAAGAACTGTTTCAGCTTAGGGAAAACTATGTAAAGATAAGATTAAAAAATAATGTGTTAATGTTATGTATAATATGAAAAACGTTTAAGAAGAATTCCAAAAATGAAGCTAGTGTATGTATGACTATATTAAAGTCAACATACATGTGCTTGGTGTGGATTTAGTGACAAATCCATAAAGGAAATCATTTGCCTGCTTAATAATTTTGTGTCCTATTTATTTCAGTTCACATAATTTCATTTCTCTCATTTTATCTTATGTTCTTGTTCATATTTCTCATGTCTGTACTTGTTAATAGAAGACAAAATAAAATTTATATTGAACGCAACCTTCTCCCAAACAGAAAACAAAACAACAATGGTGCAAAGTAATGGTGGACAATTGGATGGTACAGTGGATAGCATGGCCTGGAGTCAGGAAGACCCATCTTCCTGAGTTCAAATATGTTTTCAGACATTAGCTGTATGACACTGGGCAAGTCACTAAACTGTATTTGCCTCAGTTTCTTCACCTGTAAAATGAGCTGGAGAAAGAAATGGCAAGCTACTCCAGTATCTTTGCCAAGAAAACCCCAAATGAGGTTAATGAACATCAGACTCAACTCAAGAATAGCAACAACAAAGGCATAAGACAGGCCTGAAGAAAATTGTTTAAATAATTCCAGTGAAAGTAGTTAGATATGGCCCAAACTGTTATAGTAAAAACTGTTAATAGGGGGGAAGGTTTTAGGAAAAGGTTTCAGGGAAGTGTAACAAAAGATAGCACTAATAAAATAAATAACAGGGGTATATTTAATTAAATAAGGATAAAGGGAATTGGAAGGAAATTTAGGGAAGTACTACTACTATTAATCTTAACTTAACTAAAACTAAACTACAAGGGGTTAGTAATGTCCACGGGGCCAGATTCTCACAAACTCAAGATGGTTGAGTCAAACAGAAGAATCAAGTTGTAGAGTCCTCACAAGGTCCAAAAAGGGAGAAGGTTCCCACCATTCACAATATCCACCAATGTGAAGGGGAACACTCTCAACCTTACTTGATACATCAAAATCCTCGGCAGCTCCTCAATTGGTTTCTTCACGGAGACCACTAGACACACCTTCCAGTCTGACTAGCTTGAGAGAAAAAGAGACTTTCCAACTACTTTAGAATCCTGACCCTGCCAAGCTCTCTGGAATCTTGATCTTGCACCATCCCCAGCTGCCAGCCTGCATTGCTATGCCCTGGAAGAAATCCTTTCCCACAAAACCCACAAAACACCCTTTGTTAGTGGTATTACTAAAAAGAGACACAGTAGGGGACTTCCGGGTAAGCATGATGGCAATCTAGACGTGACACCCTTCCTCTCCCCAGCACCCAATGAAATAGACTACCTCAAAAGAACATAAAAACCATCTTCAGGAGAAAGGAGGGACTCAACAGTAGGATGCCACATTGAAGGTATGCGGGGTTTGAGCATTTCCACACTATAAGAAGGAGAAAAAGCTCCCACCCAAATGTGAGCCGATCTACGCTCCCTCAACCCACCTAAGGAGTGAGAGTCAGAGTCAGTGCACACCAGAAACAGTGAGTGAGCGAGGGACACCTCTAGAGTGAGCAAGGGGCACCTCAAGGTCCTTTGGAGCTGACTAGGACTGCCAGGGATCTACCTCTGATAGCAGTTACACAGGAAACCTCTATGCACAGTAGAGAACAGACCCTGGGCACTCTAGTAAACAACAGAGGCTGCAGAGATTTGAGAGCTTGCCTCAGGCAAAAGCCTTACTCCTTAACTCCATAAATAGAGAACCTACCCATCTCACTCAGATTTCTGACTAAAAAGGGAAGGAAAAACCACCACAGTGATGGCTCATTGTGCCCAGGACCAACAGACAGCCTCCAAGAAAGACAGGAAGAAGATATTGACACTTGAAATTTTTTTACAGAGGGAAATCCCAGGCTACAGAGGAAAAAGAGGATGAAATTCAAACAAAATCAAAACCTTCCAAAAAAAAATGGAAATTGTCCACAAGCTCTGGAAGAATTCAAATTGGAGCTTATCCAAAAGATGGAAGCCTTTTGGCAAGAAAAATTGGAAATAATTCAAAGAGAGAACAACACTCTGAGAGACAAGAACTCCTAATTGGAGAAATATCTGGAAGCCACAAAAAGCAGGGTAGAACAAACTGAAAAGGAAAACAAGTCTTTAAAGATTAGAATTAGGCAACTGGAAGACAATGATATTGCAAAACAGCAAGAATTAATAAAGCAAAGTCAAAAGACTGACAAAAAATACGAAAACATAAAATATCGCACTGACAAGGTGACAGATCAGGAAAACAGAGGAAGGAGAGACAATTTGAGAATCATTGGTCTACCTGAAAAACCATAAATAAACAGAAATCTTACACCATACAACAAGAAATCACTCAAGAAAATTGCCCTGATGTTCTTGAACAAGGGAGCAAAATAGACATTGAAAGAATTCATAGAACACCCTCTATAATAAATCCTCCAAAGACAACTCCCAGGAATGTAATTGCCAAATTCCAAAGCTTTCAAGCTAAGGAGAAAATTCTACAAGAAGCCCAAAAGAGACAATTCAGATAGCAAAGAGCACCAATCAGGATCACACAAGACCTAGCAGCTGCCACACTAAAAGACCACAAGGCCTGGAACAAGATATTCAGAAAGGCAAGAGAACTGGGTCTTCAACCAAGAATTACCTATCCATCAAAACTGACTATATACTTTCAGGGGAAAGTATGGTCACACATACACACAAATAGAAGATTTCCAAGTATTTGTAAAGAAAAGACCAGAACTCAGTGGAAAGTTTGATATCCAAACAAAGATCAAGAGAAACATGAAAAGGTAAATATGAAAGAAAGGGAAAAGGAGAAAAACTTTTTTTTTTGTATTCAAACTCTCTTCTATAAGGGCTACAATTAGATCAAATTATATATATTAATATATGGGGGAAAGCTTATTTGTAACTCTCAAAAAATTGTATTCATTATAATAGTAATTAGAAGAGTCACTCATAGGGGAAGATTGAGGGATTAAGGGCTATAAGATGATGTGGGGGGAAAAAAAAGGATGGGCAGGAATTGATGATGGTACCAAGAGATACTTGATGAAATAAAAATAAAATAAATAAAATAATCCTTTTCACACAAAGATACTCTTTGTGGTGGCCAAAAATTGGAGAATGAGGGGATCCCCTTCAATTGGAGAATGGCTGAACAAATTGTGGTATATGTTGGTAATGGAATACTATTGTGTTCAAAGGAATAATAAAGTGGAGGAATTCCATGGAGTCTGGAACAACCTCCAGGAATTGATGCAGAGTGAAAGGAGTATGACTAGGAGAACAATGTACACAGAGACTGATACACTGTGGTACAATTGAATGTAATGGACTCCTCCCTTGGTGGTAATGCATTGATCCTGAACAATCCAGAGGGTTATAGGAGAAAAAATAATATCCACATTCAGAGGAAAAACTGTGGGAATAAAAATGCTAAAGTAAAACAGCTGCTTAATGACATGGTTTGAAGGGGATATGACTGGGGATATAGACTCTAAATGAACATCCTAATGCAAATACCAACAACATGGAAATGGGTTCTGATCAATAGATGTGATACCCAGTGGAACTGCATGTCGCCTATGGGAAGGGTTGGGGGGTGGGGAAGGAGGAATAGAAAATGATTTTTGTAACTAAAGAATAATGTTTGAAATTGACTAAATTAAAACAAAAAGACACAGTATTGTCCAGTGACTGTACATGTCTACTTTCCCCCATTGTAGGTTGTAGAAAGGGGTCTCATCTAGAATCCATAGTCAAAACCTGATATAATAAAGCAAACGTGGTAACAACTAGAATCATTGCAGGCGATAGTAGCTTTGTATTTGTAGAGAGACTCCTATTTCCTTGGTATCTAAGTAAGCCTTTCTACTTGCAAAGTACCCTAAATTAGAAACAACTGAGCTGAGAAAAATCATCTTTGAAGCCAGAAAGGTTGTAGGTGAGACTAGAATAAAGTCTCATCATTATGTTTCCATGCCCACAAAAAGTCAGCAGCAGCAAAGCATGATTCTCTTACGTGGGACTGAAAAGAAACAAGAATCGAGGTAGAGAAATCATACTAATGACATGATGAATAAAGCAATAATGTTTAGGCAGCAAGGGAATGTGTTGCTGTGATAAAGAACAGCCATTATTTCATTTTGTGAAAATGAATTCTTGGGCATTGCTTTTGCACCATAACTCATAGCAAGGCAAAATGATGCAAATTAGCACCATGTTCAACAGAACTGTGCCTACCTCCCACTAGGCATGGACCAGGTCTGTTATTTATTTTCCATTTTTCCCCAGCACCTAGCACAGTGCTCCATGCAGTGTGTACCCAATGAATGTTGTTGACTGAGTATTTTAAGAAGCTTCATAAGCATTCTGATACTAACTCAAAGGGGTATTGTGGAGGAGGTTTTTGAGTCACTGGGCAAAAATGAGAAACCTCAAAATGCCAATTTCTTCAATCTCCAGTTGATTACAACCATTTTTTGTCTTCTCCTTTCATTAGACCTCACATAATACTTTGTTGCCTCTCAGATATTATTATGGAATTTTATTATTCCATAACTTTATTATTTTAAATTTTATATTATATTTCCTATAAAATAAAAATCACATATTATGAATTATTGAATTTTATTAGCTCACAATTTCACAGGGATAAAGATGTGAAGTACTTTGCAAACTTAAATCACTATATAAGTACCAGTCATCATCATCATCATCATCATCATCATCAACAATCATTATTAGCCTCTTGACACCAGGCTTCCAGTCTGGTGATGACTTGAATTTTCTACTACACTTCTGAAGAACTCAAACATTATTTGTGGAACAACACAGGGGTGTGTGGGTAAATGTTTAATTAAGGGGAAAGGTTTGTGGGAAATATTTTTAATAAACAGTTTCATTTTCATTATTAACAGTTTCTTTCGTCTAAATGATGGCCTGATTTCTAGGACTGATTTTTGAGATGAAAATGCTTCACACTGAAAAATCAACAATGGGTCTTGTGAGAGTGACTTGAGCACACTCTGAATTCTCTATGTATTAAAGTGACCTGTGTGTAGATCTCATGCCCCTTGCTTGTGGTAGCCTTTGTGTGAGATCTCTCTCCCTATTTGCAAGGACATGTTAAATGAAGTGAATTCAAGTAAAGTTCTTAAAATATAACATTTGCTACCCACAGAACTTGCAAAGGGGTTTTGTTTACACTCATTTCTTTTTAATCATCCATTACACTTAGTAGCTGATTAAAGCTAACATTTATGTAGTGCTTCAAGACTTATAAACTATTTAAAATATTATTGTATCTGCTCATCATAAAAACTTAGTGAGTAAGTGCTATTATTATTTCCATCTTTCAGATAAATATTCTGAGAATGAAAGAATTTAAGAACCTTGCCCAGAGTCATATAGTATGTAAAGCACTATTTGAACTCAGCTCAATACTTTTTCCACCATGTGATAGGACTGCCCAAGATGGTAGCCTGAAGTCTGTATAACTGATGCTACTAATCCTGGGATGATACCAGAGGACTGAATAAACTTTCTGATTGGATACATATATCCTATTGAGGATGATCCCACTTTATCAGGAAAAATGGATTTGAAAACAATGTATATATGCATATAATATATATATATATTAGATAATAGGACAATATATAGGCATGTTAACTCAATTAGGAGTGAAAATAGGTAAAAGACAATATATATTACAATATAGTTAATTGTATATTTGTAATATATAATAGCATATTATTATACACAATATATACAATTATATATAACATATTTACAATATATACAATATAATATACAATAATATAATTATAATATATAATACTATAATTGGATAAAAAAAGGCATTATAGTTCATCATCATTATAACCCAGCCAGAAGGACCTTGTGTAGTCAGAGTCAGCTTTCATGACACTTAGACAAAAATTGACACACTAGCCTTGCGGTTTGAGGATGATGGTAGAACAAAACCCTATCCAGGTAGCTGATAACCTGTTATTCAAGGCAAATGGTCCACTAGAAAGGAGAGACTGTTGTGTCTAGGGACATAAACCTAACAGTTATATTTATTTTTCTTTTTAAACCCTTATCTTCTGTCTTCTGAAGAGCTTCTACCGGCTTTTGCACCTGAGACAGTGTCACAAATCAGGTTTGCCTGACCAAGAACATGTTTAAACACTGGGAGGCACAAATACCAGCCAATCTTTGCAGTTTCAGTTTCATATAATTGCGTTAATGGGGCCCCAACAGCAGGACATGACCCTGTTCCACTAAATAGAGGTTTTGGTGCATTTGTGATGACCCACATCAGATGTCTTTCTGAATCACTATTCGGGATAACACATAAAAATATCTTCAAATGAAATTGTCCCACTTTCTGAGGGAAGATAAAATCTAACCTTGGAAACCTCCACTTGATAAACACAAAGAAGTTAGCTTAGTATTAAAGGATCTTGCAAAGAAATATTCAGATAATCAGGAAAATATGATAGAAAAAAATAATTAGAAGTATACATTGTAAAGGAAGTAAAGATGGACTATGAAAAGTTTGTCCAAAAATAAACTACACACCCTTGACTTGTCTCAGTGGACACATTTCCTCCCCAAAGGAGTGTTCACATTGAATGCCAGGGTTATTACTGATGGTAGTAGCTCTCTCTACCTCTGAAGTAGCCTCATTGACAGGTGGAAAAAAGACGTTAAAAGACACACCTTGGTCACACATCCCCATTGACTGTCCTCTCTAGTAACTGTTGCATGTTCATTGATTCATCTTTGCTCACTGGTCAAGATGAGGATGCTGGAGTACCCACTGCTTCCTATTCCTCTTCAGGTTCTCCCTCACCACCATAAATCAGTAAAGTCTCTTCATTTGCAATCCATACATTTCACATCTTCCACCTAATAAAAATTGGGTAGCTGGTATTTACAGACTCTCAGCTCACTTCCTTGAGGTCAGGACAATTTTTCTCTCCTCCCCAACTCCTTCCTTCATATGCTAGTATAAGGGACTTCAACCTGTATATTGACTTTTCTTTCTTTTTTTTAAACCCTTACCTTCTGTCTTAGAATCAATAATGGGTATTGGTTTTAAGGCAGAAGAGTGGTAAGGGCTAGGCAATGGGGGTCAAGTGACTTGCTCAGGGTCTCATAGCTAGGAAGTGTCTGAGGACAGATTTGAACCCAGGACTTCCCATCTCTGGGTCTGGCTCTCAATCCACTGATCCACCCAGCTGCCCCCCCCCCACTGATTTTTCCACAAACACCCTAATCACTTAATTCTTCAACTACTCACCTCTCACGACATAACTCCCAAACCCACCTCAGTCACACACAAAGATTGGACATACTTCTGATTCTGTCATTCTCTACAAATGTACCACCTTTCATGTTCAGGAAGTCTGAAATCCCTTATCTGACCATCTTCTCTTGACTTTCTATTTTTCCCTCTTACCCTTCTCTTTATTTACATATTAATTTCCAATCCTTTGAACCTGCTGTTCTCTCCCAGCCTATATCTTACTCTACCTTTATTCCAATTCAACTCCATTCTGTCCTTTTCTCTTGCATCCTTAGCCCCCTTATCATTTTACCAATTATGGCCTGCCAAATCTCAACCTCGAATCACTCCCACCATTTTCCACCTCCACTCCTATGCATATGCTAATGAAGGAAGGTAGAGAAAACCACACAATTTTTCTGAGTATATGTACTACAAATTTATGTTACCCAACTTCAGCTGAGCCCTCATTGCTGATAAACAATTTTGTAATTAAAAAAAAGGGGGGAAAAACAACAACACAACGCCTGGCATAAAATTGGTATTCCTTCTCTTCCTTACTGACTTCCTTCCTTCCTTCCTTTCTGAGTCCAGAGTCACCTCTTTATCATTGAGTCATTAAAATAATTCTTTGAAGAAGAGTGGGGCTATGACACATTTTACAAGTAACTAAAATGAGCAAAAGTTCAGTGTAAGTGTATAAAACAAAAGAATTTTTGGAGTCTAAGGTGGGAAATGAACTACCAGATGGAAAGGGCAGTTAGAGCATTTGGGGAGGCTTCCTACTGGGAGTGGTAAAAAATATTATATGTTCAATTTCTTGAGACAACAAAACACGAAACAATACAATAAAAGTTTAGGTGACTCAAAGATCAATTGAAAGCTGTACGAAGGGTATGTGTAGGCTATAGCTTATTTCTTAACATTAATAACCTTGAGAAGTGACCCAAATGACATCATTGGGGATGAGCATGACTAGAAAGAAAGGTGAGCTGTTCATATAGTAAGAGTTAGAGATAACATATGAGCATGTTGAACAGTTAAAGGTAGCATATGGACAACCTGAATTGGTGGTACCTTTGGAATACTGAGTCATTGGAAGGTTTCCAGTGTGTTTCTTAGGGAATCTATAAAACATTCATTTTTTCTAAGTCTCTTGTCTCTGTCTCTGTCTCTGTCTCTGTCTGTCTGTCTGTCTGTCTGTCTGTCTGTCTGTCTGTCTGTCTCTCTCTCTCTCTCTCTCTCTCTCTCTCTCTCTCTCTCTCTCTCTCTCTGTCTCTCTTTCTCTCCCTTCCTCCTCTCATGACACAATGTAATTATAAAATTGTTGGTAAATATTGGACCTTTGTTTCTATTTTTCACTTTTCTTGGAATATATTCCTAATATTGCTGGGTAAAAGAATTGAGATGACAGTTCTTTCTCTTATATGATTCAAACTTAAAATCCAGAACGATTAAAGCTCATATTTCTACCAACAGTGTATCAACATCATTTTACTGATAGGGCCTTTCCAACACTATTTCTCATCCTTTGTCATTTTTGCTAATTTACACCAGTGCAAGGTGAATCCAATCATTCCAATTTCTCTTATTAAAATTGATTGAGAGGAAATTTAAATGTGGTCATTTATTTTTGCAATTATTCTTTTGAAAACCATTTACATACTTTGAAAATATTCATATTGGAACAATAGTTTTTCTAGTCTTTTCACAAAGGGTACATTTCAAGGTGTACAGATGCAGGGACAGCTAGTATTTAGTTTTTAGTGTTTACATTTAGTATTGATTCTAAGAGAAAATAAGGGTTGGAAAAAATGTACAGATGCATTGATATAAGTGGCAATCTTTCTTTTATGCTATTTTGCTAAACTGATTCCTTGAAACATTATTTGTATATGTGTGCTTATTCTTATTTTGTTAAAATTAAATTTACTAATAGAAAAGAATGTGATGAAACAAAATATGAACAAGAAGAATATGGCTTTCACTACCATTCTGGGAATCAGTTTCATTCCATTGTTTTAAACTAGATATTATCCATTAGAAATCTTTAGGAAGAAAAAAAAGCTATCGGAAAAAAGGATCAATGACAACAAAATCACAAATACAACACTGAAGAAGACAGGTATGAAGTACCTGGGAGATGGCAGTTTTTTAAACTAGTGAATCAAGGAATACATATTTAAACTATGAGTCTGGCCTCTGAGCTTTCAACCTTTTATTCATAACCTCATGGGAGCCCTGGGTTTCCAATTTGCAAGTACAAAAAATCAAAGCAATTTGCACATGCCAGGTGTCTGGGCAAATGTTATGCCTGGTTATCGGCATAAACCAGATGCTCAATGACTTGGTGAGCAGAGTGGTACAGCCTGCTCACTGTTACTTTCACAAGCTGGCATGATCACCTCAGAGAGTTCTCATCTCATACAAAAATAGTAAACAGATTTTATTAATTAAAGGAAATAATTTTCAATATGAGTAATAACTCTTTAGGACCTTGGTTGTCTGATTATGATGTTATTAAAAATAAACAGTTATGGATCTTTTTGATAAACCACACAGCCTCTAATTCCATCCTTCTCCATTACTATCCTTTCCATTACCATTATCCCTACCCCTAGAATATCAAAAATTGTGACGTAGTCAACCCATCTCCTTGCCCATATTCCAATCCTTAATCTGAGCATGAGAGGAACAAGAAAAGGACTTTAATGGAGGAGTTCAATCAATAAAATGAACAAAATAACCATAACAGTACGGCTGATTTAAAACAAATTAGACTACATTAACTAAGCAACTATTCAGAAATTACCTCTTCTAAAGACAAAAAAAAACCCAGTCCATAAGTAGATTGAATAGTTATGGACTCTATCTTATTGACAATATATAATCATTATTCTAAAAATATATTTGTTGTGTGCCTGCTATAAAGAAATTAGATGCAAGGTGCTTGTTAATAATTAGCTTTATGAGGGAGCAGCTAGGTGGCTCATTGGCTTGAGAGACAGGCTTAGAGAGCTGAGGTCCTGGGTTCAAATATGGCCTCAGACACTTCCCAGCTGTGTGATCCTGAGCAAGTCACTTGACTTGCCCATTGCCTAGCCCTTACAGTTCTTCTGCCTTGGAACCAATACACAGTATTGACTCCAAGAAGAAAGGTGAGGGTTTAAAAAAATAAATAGTTTTATGAGATGACAAGCCTGACAAAGAAGAAAAAAAGTTAGAAAATTCAAAATGGTTAGAGAGCGTGGGCTATGGAAATAGGTCATATAACCTGAGAAGATATAGTGGTACTGTGCAAAGAGCTTTGGGAATTTAAAATTGGTTAACCTAGAATTCCAAGTCAATCATTTAATACCTCTGAGATATTTGGAGGGTCCCATTACCTTTTGGGTCTCAGTTTCCTCTGTGTAAAAGTGAATGGTTTGGATTAGTGATCCTTGGAGCTATCTTGGCCAAAGGAGAATGCTCAAATAAAGTAGAGAGCTTCAGGACGTGTTCTGGGGTGGAGGTTCAGAGGCCAACCCAGGAAGAGAGTGAAGATAGAGGGGTGGTCAGGCATGCAAAGCAGAAGATTCAAACCAGGTAGGAAGGCGGCAGTAAAAGTGGGTCTGGGTATATGTTAGCATGGAGTAGACTTCTTAAGTATAAAGCATGCAAAATGGCAACTCTTCCTTGAAAGAAGATATTAGCGCAATTCTCCTGACTTCTTACCCATCTCATCTGACTACCCCACATACACACAGCTCACCCCACCGCCACAAACAACTAACTAATCATCTGGCATCCCTCCACATGGTTAATTTCCAAACAACATCTAGATATTTGGATATAAATTTTTTTTTGCTTTCCATCTAGATGGTTAATATCTTTCAGTATCATTCTCTGATCTCCAATCTACATTTATTTTCAAATGTAAGTCACACAGGTATACACATTGCGCCTGGTCAAAAAGAAATTATATTCTTCCCATCCAGATGTTGGATTGGAAACCTTTACCAAGGGAAAGATAAAACCTTTCCTCAGGCATTTTGGTTGAATCACTGCAATTATTCTAAAGAGCGTGCAAGGGTAATTTCATTAGGACAATGTGGTTAGACTACATTATAAGGACCCAAATGCTCATTTCAAAATGCAGTTTTAAAAGATGCAATGAAGTATGTAAAGACCCATGAGAACCCCTATATGAATTGATACAGAGGAAATAAGTAGAATCGGGAGAACAATATACATAATGCCTACAATAATATAAATGAAAACAACAATGAAATACATCTGAGCTGTGATTAATTGTAATAACCAGTCTCAACCTCAGAGGACAAATGGTGAAATACATTTCTCTCTGTTGAGTAGAAAATAGGAGACTGTGGCTGTAGAATATTGCATATATTGTTAGGTTAAAATGGTTGTTTTTGCTCAATTATTCTTTGTAAATTACTGAGTGGGGCTCGATGGGACAATAACTATTAGAGAAAGAAATCTAAAAATGAAAGGCATTGGTAAAAATAGTAGGCAAACAATTAACAAATGACTATAGAAATTTCAGATTCAGGAGACACAGTACCATGTCTACACATTCTAATATGTTGATGAACTGAGTATTTTACTTAAAGGGTATAATGAATGAATTTATAAAGATATTCATTTGGATGGTTAGACATATTTTACACAAACATATGTGTCACAGTATTTATATATGTATATCTACCTTACATATATTATCTAATTTTAATCTCAGATAATTCTATGATGTGTGTACTATCACTATCCTCATTTTACAGATGAGGACATTGAGGATCACAGAGGATAAGTCTAGGGTCACACAGCTTACTATTGTCTAAGCACGATTTTAAACCAATGACTAAATTCAGTAGTTTGTCCTCTACATTATGTTGCTTCATGTTATAAAAATAAGAAGGTTAATAAAGAAGACAGTGGATCACATACATGGCACCATGAAATGTATTAGAAGATTGCTTTAGGACAGAATTGTGTTTGAACCTATTCTGGTCCTAGTAATAGTCTGAAGATCTATCTCATTATTTGTAAGACACCCCAATAGTGGTGGGAAAGGAAAAAAAAACCCTGAAAAAAGTCCCTTAGAGACTGCTAACTTATTTTCTATTCCTTTAGCATTCTATCACAACGGTCAATCCCTAAACATATATTAAGGACCTAATCTGTACAAGCTCTGTAACAAAAACTAGAAGCACAAAAAGTTCCTTACCTCAAGGAACTCACAATTTCATGGGAGGGACAAGAAGTTACCAAATGTGTACCAAAAGCTATATTCAGGATAAATAAATGTTAGTGAGAAAAGGCACTAGAATGAAGAGAGATTGGGAAAAGCTTCCTTTAGATAAAGGGATTTTAGATGGGACTTAAATAAAGTCAGGGAAAGAAGAGGAGGAGGAACATGTCCAGAATGAGAGTCAAAGAAAAAGCCCAGAGCCAAGAGATGGAGTCTTGTTCATAGTAAGGAAGCCATTGTCACTAGATTAAAGAATATGTGGCAGGGAGTAAGATGTAAAAGATTGGAAAGGGAGGAAGGGTAAATTATAAAGGGCTTTGAACACCAAGTAGAGGATTTTGGTTTTGACCCTGGAGTTTACTGAGTGGGGTAATGATATGATCAAACCTGTGCTTAGGAAAATCACTTTGGTGGCTGAGAAATTTGAGGAGGCAGATTCATGAGCAGACTATTGCAATAGTTCAGGCATAAGCTGATGGTCTTCATGAAGATCTGCCCCAGATTGGTGACAATGTTAAAGGAGAGAAAAATATATTCTAGAGATGCTGCAAAGTTGAAATTGACAGGTTTGGCAATAGATTGACTGGGAGGGGATGACAAATCAGAAATTCAGATTGTGAATGAATTTTAATACCTTTATGCTTTGTTTTGACATTCAGTTCCTTCTGAGCTGATGGCTACCAGGGGGTGGACCCCTGGCTTCTGGACAAGTCTTTTGGAGTTCAGACAAATCCACAAGAATATAGATTCTCTATCTCTAAGAGAACAAGCTCAATAAATTGGCTAAGTTGACCATGGCAGTGAGCCAGATTTTCACCCAACTTTTTTCTTACTTCTTTTCTTTTTTCTTTTTTTGGCAAATTACAATTATGAATGATCCCAAACTACAGATCTGCAAGTAGATATGTGATAAAATTGACTTCCTCTGTCAATGACTCCATAAGGACTCCTAGAAAGCAAAAAACTAGTGAAACATCATTGATATATGTCAGTGAGGGCACCTTTTTCCTTTGCAAAAAAGAAAGTCTCAAAAAACAGTCTTTAAAGAACTCCTCATACTGATCTGGTAGGTTTAATGATTTACACTATCTACCATCTTCAGCTCTTATGTAGTCTTCAATGGATGTTAAAAAATGTCCTTTAATAAATTTGGATAAATAGCTTGTAGATAGGCTCTATTTTTCCATGGAGGATGCTTATTTACCACAAAATCATTCATTTGGAGATATATCTGCATGAGATTAAGAATTATATAGAAAGAAAAAAACTGATTACTTCCCTTTTTTAATTTTAAGGGGAAAAAAAGATCCTATTGACTGAGAGAGTTCAACACCTCACTAAACTAATAATAAAAAACTCTTCAATCCCATAGGAAAAATACTTCCTAACTTCAATATCCAATGAGTTCATTGTGAGTCATGTTATAATGAGGGCAAAACAAACATATCCACAAAGTATGCTTTGATGTGCTAACCGCTTACCTTTCACATAAATCCTTCATTAATACATAGGAAGGCAATAACTCAAGCCTGAACATTTTTGTGGTCTGTAACCACTAGGAATTCTACCTTTTCTGAAAATGATCTTTTCTACTATCTTACAGAAGAAAAATTACATTCCATACCAATACACAATATCCTGCTTGGATCCCTGAAGAACAAGAAAATACTTTTCCTAGACCTTTTACTATTATTGGTAAGGGAAGCCAAAAAACTTTGAACAAAATTCAAAAGATCAAAAATAACTTCAAGACTGACAAAGAACACAATCAAATAACAAAGAAATAAGTGAACTATTTCAATTACCCACGTTTTTGTTTACTGTTATTGGGTCCTATTTTTTAAATCAGATCTATTATCTTATTGATATAGGGACTTATTGCAATGGAAACTCCCTCTACCAATTCAAAATGGTATAGTCTATGCAACTTATGTGGAGTTAGGGAATTAACTAGGATACTGAGAGGTTATAACTTGACCAAGATCATTCACATATTATATACCAAAGTCAGAAAATAAACTAGCTTGACTTCAAGGCAGATTCCTCATCCATTATAATACTTTTCATTTCAATTTATTTACTTATTTGTTATAAGGGTTCCCCACCCATCTCTTTGCATTTTTTAGTTGGGGAAGGGAATTTGAGTGGAAGAAAATGGGAAACTAGTTAGACCAAAGAAAAGTAGAAGAGAGAGAGAGTGAGAGAAAGAGAAGAGAGAGAGAGAGAGAGAGAGAGAGAGAGAGAGAGAGAGAGAGAGAGAGAGAGAGAGAGAGAGAGAGAGAGAGAGAGAGAGGAGGTGGGGTATGGGGAAGAGAAGAGAAGGAGGGAGGGAGAAAGAGTAGAAAGAGTGAAGGAGGGAAAGAAAATTTTAAAAAATCATCATTCAAATTTTATTTGTCTGAAAATCTACAGTGTAGAGGAGCCCATTAACTTCTGTGTCAGCATACATTTCTTGATCTGTCTATTAGTAAACATTCCTTACATCATATTGGAATATATCCTTTTTTCCTTTCATTTCCACTCATTGCTCCAATTCCACCCTCTGATTTAGTTGTAGCAACAAGTGGAGGTTTCTTCTCCACTAGGGTTCTAGTGGTTAGAGCAATGATTCCCCAACTCATACTATTCTGCAGAGTTGGCAGAAGCCACTCTTCCTATCCACTTCCACTATGGCCCTAGCAAGAAGAGAAGAGGCTGTCCTCCCTCACCCCATATCCTCTTGGAGCTAGAGGAGAATGTATTTATAGATTTCATCTACATCTTAGAAGGAAGGAGCTCCCATTACAGAAGTGATTTTATGGAAAAGTAAAAGAAGTTAAGGAATAGCAAGAAAGTACAGACTTCACCAAGGCACAGCCATTTTTTATTTGGGACCAGAAGAAGAAGGAAATTTATCAATGTCTCAAGTAAAAAATGGCTGTAGATTAACACAACCCTAAAGTTTCTTCTTACACTCAGAAAATTGATAAAGATGATAAAAGATTATAGCAGCCAAGATGATTCTTTCAACCCCTACTATAAAAGATGACCCAATACCTCTTGATTCAGAAAACTTGACACTAAAGAGGAAGACAACTACACCATCACAGTTCCAACTTGCTCAACTTTCTGACATGACTAAATAAAATGAGGCAATTCATGTTAACATACCATTTTTTTTCTAAAGAGCTATTACAGTATATGTTGAGTTTTAAAAATCTGCTATTCATCTTTGCCAAAAATTTTAGTTTTTTTCATTGAAGAGCTTCCTAGTCCACATATGTGTGCATGACCCTTTCTTTTTTTCTTGATTTTCAGGCACATGTGGCCTGATCATTCTTTTCTCGCAGCTGTTGTACTCCTCGGACCTTAGAAATCCCAAAACAATAACGAAGTAATTACATTGACAAGGCTCATACACTATCTTCTGACTGCTCTCAGTGACCTTGCTTTAGTTCCATTTTAACCTAGATGTTTTAATTATTTCTCTATTTGGTCTCACATTATCATCATCGACAAAGAAAGAAGGCTTCAGGAGAAAGATTGCCTGGTCACACCTCATAGGGCCCCATCTGGGTCAGAGGGAAGACTCTGGCTTGTGATTCATAAGTGGCGGGGAAGGGGCTGCTTATTCTATGACAACAGTAGGTCCTTGTGCTGTAGAATCCATTCCAGAGGATGCCGTTTGTTTGGCTTTATGTCCCCCTCTGGGAAATTTACTACATGAAATAAAAATAGATGGTTCCCAGAGTTTTAAATAATATAGATACAAGTAGTTTATTAAAAGTGTCTAATAATTCAACGAGGAATTGTATGGAGTGCAAGGGATCTGCATCACACTATTTTGTATTTTCCAATATCATAGGCAGCATTTAAATAAAGGATTAAAAATAATCTAATCCCCTTGGGGATCCCTGTCTTAAAATCAGTAATTGACAATTAAAATGCTGCTTGGTTTTTGTACATGAAAACATTATTATTGACAAAAAAGAAAAGCAAAAGAAATCTAAACTGCTTCAAGGGAAACTTTGTGGTGTTGAGGACAAGGGAGGGGTGATAATGTTACTGCCATCTGACCTGGTCAAAGTAGATCTTCAGTGTTGTGTTCAATTATGTTTTAAGGAGGATTTTGATATAAATGATAACCAGACTATGTCCTAAGGACAGTGGCCAATGTGGTGTAAATACCCTAAAATCATATCACATCATCATCATTTAAAAAGGAAATAGAAATATTTAATCTGATGAAGAGAAGGTTATAGGGATCACAACAGTTATCTTGAATTGTGGTTAGGGATATCATGTAGAAGAGAGAAGAGGAGAAAGGAATAAGAATTTACGTAGTGTTTTCTAAGTGCAGGAATTATACTAAGGACTTATTTTTTTATTTTTAATAAATATTAGCTCATTCAGTCCTCACAATAATCTAGTGAGGGGGTACTGTGATGATTTCCATTTTATAGTTGAGGAAACTGAGGCAAACAAAAGTTATGTAACTTGCCTGAGGTCATAGAGCTAGTAAGTAAGTATCTGAGCCTGAATTTGAACTTAGAATTGATACTAAGTATGTTCCAAAGCAGAAGAGAGCTAAGGGCTAGGCAATTGGAGTTAAGTGACTTGCCTTGGGTCCCCCAGTTAGAAAGTGTCTCAGGCCATATTTGAACCCAAGACATCTCCCTATCTCCCCTGAACCACCTAGTTGCCCCTGAACTTAGGTCTTCTTGATCCAAGGCTCAGTGTTCTACCATCCATGGAAAGGGTTTAGACTTGATTTTACTTGGCTTCAGAAGGTAGAGCTGAGAGCAAAGGGAGTTACAGAAAGGCAGATTTAGGTATGAAATAAGGTAAAACTTCCTAATAGTCAGAGCTGTCCAGAGGTGGAATGGACTGCTTGGGATAATTTGCTCAAGAGAAAAGTCATAATGAAATTCTGCAAGTGCAGGAACAAACGTCTCTCAGGCTACACCTGGCCCTGCAGTTCCAAAAATGATGCCACTCTCTTGGTAGGTCTTATCTAGCTAGAAAGTCTTTTAAGTATTGATCTGGGGAAGGACTATATGAAGGTGATAATAGCTGCTTTGGAGATTATCTGCAGACTGGCCAATGTGAGATGAATTTCTATGCCCAGAAACTTTCAACGGCTATCTCTGACATTCTAGAGGGGATGTGATGTGTTATGCTAGAAGAAAAGCCTATATCAATGAAATGTGAGTCCTCAAAATATTAAAGTGCATTGTAAGCTCTGTGCAAGTTCTCATTTTTTATACTTGTAGCCCCATTACCTAGCATAGTGGTCACGTAGCTTCTCTTAGCCACAGTTTTCCCAGATAGAAAATGGGAATAGTAATGGTACACCTAACAGTGTTATTTGGAAGATCAGATGATATGATAAATGGAAAGTACTCCATAAGTGGTATAGCTCCATGTGAATCTTATTATTGTTATTATTATTGGATAGATAAATATACACCAGGAATTTTTGTGCTTAATTAGTATTTTGAATTTATATATGTGCATGCCCATGAACATAGAAGTGTAAAGTTTATATATTTACTGTATAAACAAATGATATATACTTATAGGTAACATGTAATTGATATATTTAGATATGAGTGATATAAAATATTTGAATTTTATATGTATATATATATATATTTGATTTAAGAGAAAAATAGTGTTTACATCCAAATAGTAGAAGGGAAAAGGCTCTACTAAAAAATTTCTGACACTAACATCAGTTCCCTGAAGTCAGTCATTCAGCACGGAAAGTCTTCATTCTGTGACAAAGATCAAAATTTCCAAACCAAGAGCCATCTTACTCAAAGACTCTGATCCAAAATCAGAATCTTTAAGCTTCCTCAATGAGAAATTTGGTCAATTGAGTTAAAAAATATAAAGGGAAACACTTAGAAAGTAACATATTAATATATTATCTATTATTATCATCTGAATGTAGCTTGGGTCACCTATTCACATTTAGCAAAATCCAAAGGCAATGAAACACAGGACATGGGATTCTGAAGGAAAGAAGAGAAAACTAATGAGCCTACAATATAGATTCTGCTCATGTAGGGCTGGCTTGCAACAGAAAGAAATGAAGAACTGATGAGTCAAGGAGACAGGGATGCAGAAATGGAAAGGAAGGAATGGCAAGAAACATTTTGCTGACTTCAAAATTTTGCCTAGGACTCGCCTGCTCCAAGACTCCTAATAAGGACAAATGAACTCTTCTTTGTGCCTGAAAGTCATGTGACTACGTAGTTAGGATCATCCCATTCTTTGTTCATGACTAAGGCCAACATTGCCCCATCTCTCACTGATTCATTTGTCCTCTGTGAATTCAGAAGCTTTTTGAAAGCTCATTTCTATCTCACCTCTGATAGCCAAGAATAACGGAGAGAGTGTGACAAAGTGGGGTGATGGTCAGTTTTAGAGAAAGGAAGACCTGTATAGGGGTCCTATCACTCACACTTACTAGTTGTATGACTATGGCTAAGTGCCAAACTCTAAGTGCTTCCTCATCCCAGACTATAAATTACAGAGAAGTTTTTCTGCTTTAGTGAACATTCCCCCTCGGGGCTTTCCCTACACCGATGAAATGAATCCAAATCTTTCCCCTATCCCATTAAAAATGTATGGAATTCAGTGTATGAAGGTGCTGTGCAAATAGACATACATGTTTTTGATTTAAGACATGATATATGACTAAATCAAGTTTCATTTGTTATGGTAAAACTGAATACAAAGGAGTTTATAATCTCATGAGGAGACAACAAACAAATATATACAATAAAGTCATAGTCAAGATAAATAAGAAAGGGAAGATGCTAGAATAAAGAGGAGTTGGGAAAGGCTTCCTGTAGATGACAAGATTTTAGTTGAGTCTTAAAGGAAGGCAATAGGTGGAGATAAGAAGGGAGAGCTATCCAGGCATGGGGGATAGCCAGAGAAAATGCTCACAACTGTGAGATGAAGTGTCTTATTTGCTGACTAGATTGAAAAGACCGTTAGGTGGAAGTAAGGTGTAAAAAGACTGAAAAGGTAGGAGGGTGCTATGTTATAAAAGGATTTGAACCCCAAGCTGAGGATTTTGTATTTGACACTGGAGGTAATAAGGGACCACTTGAGTTTATTGAATAGAGTAACACAGTTGGACCTGAGCTTTGGAAAAATCACTCTAATGTTTGAATGGAGAATGGATTGGAGTGGCGATAGTTAAGGCAGGCAGACTCACCAGCAGGCTATTGCAGCAGAAGCTAGAAGGTATAGTGGCTAAGAACACTGAACTTGGAATCAAGAATTTCAAATTGTCTCAGATACTTCTGTGATCCTTGCAAACTTATTTAACCTCTCTCAGTCTTGGTTTTCTGACTTGTAGAATGAGGATAATAATAGTGCCTGCCTCAAAGTGTTGTTGTGAGAGTCAAAATGAGATAATATATGTACAGAGTTATGCAAATCTTAAAGAACTATATACATGAGTCATTAAAATAAAAAGATTCTTTACCCTATAGTCAACTTGTGACAAATCTGCCCTAGATTAGACAAGTTTGTCCTCAACTCACAGGCACAACCAATTGATCTCCGAATCCCAATCGAAAATTTTTAAGCTTGGCTAGACCCTCAAGGACAGAGTTTTGGGGTATCCCAAGTTACTTCCAGATGAAGATGAGTCATGAGAGAATGACAATAAAGGAAGATATCTGCATATCCTGAAATTATGATATGGTTTCATATGCTAATCTCATACTTACAACTAGATTTTATGACCTTTTTATTTTATTTTTAAAATTTTTTTATTTGAATTAATTTAGTCAATTTAGAACATTATTCCTTGGTTACAATAATCACATTATTTCCCTCTCTCCTCTCCACCCAACCTTCCCACAGCTGATGCCCAATTTCACTGGGTATTACGTGAGTCCTTGATCAGAACCTATTTCCATGTTGTTAGTGTTTGCATTAGGAAGTTCATTTTGAGTCTACCTCCCCAGCCATTTCCTCTCAACCCATGTATTCAAGCAGTTGTTTTTCTTCTGTGTTTCTACTCCCACAGTTTTTCCTCTGAATGTGTATAGTGGTTTTTCTTGTAGATTCCTCCAAGTTGTTCAGGATCACAGTATTGCCACTAATGGAGAAGTTCATTACATTCTATTGTACCACAGTGTATCTTGAATAATTTCCTGTAGTATGACATCCAGGCTTTTTCTTTTGTCATGGTCTTTTGGTAGACCAATGATTCCTAAGTTGTCTCTCCTGGACCGATTTTCTAAATCTTCTGTTTTATGAATGAGATGCTTCATATTTTCCTCAAATTTTTCATTCTTTGGTTTTGTTTTATAGTGACCTGCTGCCTTGTGAGGTAACTTAATTCTAGTTGTATTCTGGTTCTTAAAACCTGGATTTCACCCCTGGCTTTTTGGTCATCCTTCTCCTTCTGGTCTGATTTTCTTCGGAGGTCAGCTTTCATTCTCTTTACTTCATCTCTCATCTCCTTTGCCTCATCTGTCATCCTCTTTACCTCATCTTTCATTTCCTTTGTCTCATGTTTTGTCTTCTTTGCCTCATATTTCATCTCCTTTGCCTCATGTTTTATCTTCTTTGCCTCATCTTTCATCTCTGTTGCCCTATTTTCAAGCTGGTTTATTTTGGCTTTCAAGACACTATTTTTTGTTTCCAGATGACTTATCTTAGTTTTTAAGTTCTTTTCCCAATTGTCTTTGGCCTGTCTTAATTGTGTTTTGAATTGTATTTTGAGTTCTTCCAAAGACTGTGTCCAATTAGCTGGGATTTCTTTTTTGTTGCTTGGTGTTCCCTCCTCTTTCTCTGTTCTGTTTGCTCTTTGTTTATTGCCTGTATAGAAACTGTTGAGTGTAATTTGTTTTTTCTTTTTCTGTTGTTTGCTCATATTTACCCATTCTTTGCTCCCTGCAGTTGTCTGTGTTCTTGCTTCTCTCATTTTTTTTTTTTGGTTTTGGGGTTTTCTGTCAGTCTCCCCTCTTGGAGCTTTGTCAGGAGATCTCTCAGTGCAATCTGTGGGGGAGGAGTGTTGGAGGTTGAGCTTCCCTGTCCTCTGGAGGCTTTGATTGGATTAAAGTCCAGCAGTCTGTGGGGGAGGGGTATTGAAGCTTGAGCTTCCTTGACCTCTGAAGACTTTTGATGAGATCAAGTCTAGCTGGGTTGGGTTGGATTTGCCTTGAGACCAAAACCTCCTGGAAGGCTGAAGCTCTATGTAAGGTCTCTGCTGCTGTGACCAGGCTGCCCGCTCTGTGATCCCCCTCTAGCTCCTTCCCCACCGCCTGTGTTTGATGCTCTGAGCCTGGCACAGCCCTGCTCACAAGGTACTCCCTCCATATCAGCACCTTTGCCCCCCCAGAGGTTCCTGCTACCACTAGAGGCTTAGCACTCTAGGTGGGGGAGGGGTCCTGGGACCTTCCTTCTTCCTTCCCCTTAAAACCCAGTGTTCTCAGATTCCGGCTTTTGGGAGGAGGTGGTGTATCTTTTGAATTGAGTCCAGCAGGAGGGTTCCTTGGCTCTGTCTTGTTGTTAGGTTTGATTTTTAGAGTTTTCAGTGGTCTGAACTCTTGCTGCCTCTACCCTGCCATATTGACTCCACCTCCTCTAAGACCTTTTTTTAGGCTAAACTTGTATCTTATGTATTTTTGTATATATTATAGCCAGCATAATGCCTGGCATATAGTTGGAACTTAATAGAAATTTGTGATTGCTTAATTGCTTGAGCATGTAACAAAGAATTTGTACAGTTATTGCAGCATAGTAGGCATTCAATGACTATCAATTGAAAAGTGAAAAGGCAAATCCTATTTACTTATCTCAATTACCTCTGAAGGACTATAATATCTTAAGTGGTGCTATATTGAAGGGATGGCAATTGACACCATGCTGAGAACATTAATTTGTAACTATAAGCAAAAACACAATAGAATCCTGTAACTTGTATAATTTTCAATACACAAATACCAGACCAATCAGCTATGTATTAGAAGCCATCCCACCAAAAGATTTCAAACTTCTAATAAAAGACAAAGGAGAGGCATAAATCAAGGGCATAAATCTTAAAAGAGAACATTAAGATCTATGTGCAACTATTAAAAGGTAGTCAAATAAAAGTAGATGGAATGATTAACATTGATTTCTTTCTCTTACATAGTGTAAGACAATTTATCCAAATTTGATTATCCAAATAGATTTCATGTTTTTTAAAACTGTAGAATTCTGTCAAATTATTAGACAATTTTCAAATACTGATACGATTTTGTGATCTCATTCATGTGTATTTTCTCTCCAACAATGCAAAGTGCAAACACCTAAGACCTATTTATACTGTGCATCTCTTGTCCATATCTTTCCATAAATCTGCCACAGATTTACTCTCCTTTCTGGCATTTTTGATATTGAACGTCAGTGGAGCACACAAGATGTCTACCTCACTTACAGCATGTGGCAAACTCATCTTTTTCCATCTTTCATAACAATGTTTACTCTAGTTTTTCATTGACATTCTTTGTTTTTTGTGATATGTTGCTTATTCGCATTTCTGTAGTTCACTGTGTGGTTCTCATTTTTCTAAATCTAGGAAAATTTTATTCCATGACTTGCAGTCATACAATAGCAAGATACTGATTTTGAAAAGATACACCTCTCTAGGATGCAAACACACCTGCTGTGCTAGAACGGTTTTTACAGAGGTCCAGGTGCTCTTTTTTATGTCCTCACCGAGAATGTTCCTGATCTGTGGATAGATAATTCTCATAATATTGCCAGATCTGTTTCCCAAGGAAATCAGGGGAAAAGGAAATGAACCCATGTATTCTGTAGTATACCAGGCATATTAGCATCTTGGAAGTATTATTGAGGTATTGATATTGTATCTTATGTGTTCATATGCCAGACTCATGATTACTTATTGATTATTGCATTTCTAAATCTTCAGTCCAAAGGACAAGAGAATTCCCGAGCAGCACATTGTTGGCCACAGAGTCCTAGCTCACACCTTGTTAGATCACATTCCTTTCCAAGTCGCATGTTGGACTAGTCTCCTCCTCTTTGATTTCGTGATCAATTCAATTCAACCAATGTTAAAATATATGGCATGTCACGTATTCGTTAATTACCTCCCACTCCACATTCCTAAAATCTCCAATAAAAGTTTGGGGACACGTGCGAGCCTCCCTCTTACTCCTCTTGCCCTTGCCCTTCGCTCTTGAGAAGCATCACCAGAGCTTGCTACACCCCTCGTGAATTAACTTGTTTTCTCTGAGTCTTTATTCCTCTGTTTCTCCCTCTATCTCTATTACCTCTTCATCCATTTTCCTCCAGTCTCCATTCTCCTTCTCAGGTAACCACACACGAGTAAATTGTGTAGGAACTGCAGGCAGCTTCTTCGTGTTCCAAAAAATATTTATAGCAGTTTTCTTTGTAGTGGCCAAGAATTAGAAATTGAGAGGTGCCCATCAATGGCTAAACTAATTGTGGTATATGATTGTGATAGAATATGACTGTGCCATAAGAAGCAATGAGAAGGCTAATTCTTTTTTTTTTTAACCCTTACCTTCTGTCTTGGAATCAATACAGAATATCAGTTCCAAGGCAGAAGAGTGGTAAGAGCTAGGCAATGGTGCTTAAGTGACTTGCCCAGGGTCACATAGCTAGGAAGTGTCTGAGGCCAGATTTGAACCTAGAACCTTCCATATTTAGGCCTGACTCTCAATCCACTGAGCCAACCAGCTACCCCGAGAAGGCTAATTTGTTAAAAAAAAAACAAAACAAAACAAATCACCTGGATATAACTGCATGGGATTACTAATAGTGAAATGAGTAGAACCAAGAAAATATTAAGCAGAACTAAAGAATTAATACTGGAAGAATAAATTGTGAATCTTACCTCCAGAGAGTGAAATAAATAAAAGGGAAAACATGGAAGATATGTAGGTATGAACATGTTGGTCTCCTGGACTATACCTTCTGTGATGTGGAAAAAGAAAAGAATACAATTTCTCAAAGGAAACACAAACAGGAAAGCTTTGAAAGTTTCATGTAGAATTTATTATATAGATATGTAGATATGTAGAAAACTAATCGATGCCAGTCAAGTTATTTCTTTTTTTTAAACCCTTATATATATACTGTATATTATATATATGTATATGTATATATATGTATATGTATATGTATATGTATATATATGTATATATATATATAGATATACTGTGTATTGGCTCCAAGGCAGAAGAGTGGTAAGGGCTAGGCAATGGGGGTCAAGTGACTTGCCCAGGTTCACACAGCTGGGAAGTGGCTGAAGCCGGATTCGAACCTAGGACCTCCCACCTCTAGGCTTGGCTCTCAATCCACTGAGCTACCCAGCCGCTCAATCCACTGAGCTACCCAACCCGAGAAGGCTAATTTGTTAAAAAAAACAAAACAAAACAAATCACCTGGATATAACTGCATGGGATTACTAATAGTGAAATGAGTAGAACCAAGAAAATATTAAGCAGAACTAAAGAATTAATACTGGAAGAATAAATTGTGAATCTTACCTCCAGAGAGTGAAATAAATAAAAGGGAAAACATGGAAGATATGTAGGTATGAACATGTTGGTCTCCTGGACTATACCTTCTGTGATGTGGAAAAAGAAAAGAATACAATTTCTAAAAGGAAACACAAACAGGAAAGCTTTGAAAGTTTCACATAGAATTTATTATATAGATATGTAGAAAACTAAGCTAAATCTGAGACATTTGAAATTTCAGTTATAATGGTCTTATTTTTCTTTGTATATGGAAATGCCTGTTTTATTTAGTTTTATAAAATTTTGAATAAAAAATGCTGGAGAAAAAATATATGTGTATTGGTTTATAATTGTTAATATTTTCTCTATCATGGTTTTTTTCTCCCTAAGTAATAATAAAAAATATTACAGATTATTCACCCACACCATAACTTTGGAATCTTCTCTGCCTTCAGATATTTATGAATTAATTCTTTGACATCCTCATAATTGTATTACCTTCAACTCAGATCATCTCTATGTACACATTGTCTAAGTCAGCTACTTTTGTCATCTTTGTTTTCCTTAATGGCATTTTTACTTCAATCACAAGGATTCTAGAGTGTGACACTAGGATCCAAATAATAATGCAAATTTTTTTCCATTTTCTTCTCTGTTGCCTTGTTTCCTTTTTTAATTTCTAAATATCCATAGGATGATTTCCTTCATTAGGACTCATCATTTTTTTAAAACTGCTGTTAACTCTTACTCTGTCTCTTAGCTGTGGAAAAATATTGTTTATATTCTTCTCACATCTTTTTCCATAAGATTTTCTAAATCAGTTTATATTCTAAGCTTCTTTTTTATTAGCTGCCAGGTTTCTTTTCTCTGTTCTACAAGTAATTAAAATGTTTATTGGATGCCATTTTGACCCCTTTTGAAGATTTTAAGTTTATTAATATTGTTTTATTAATTATTAATGTTGTTTTAAATTTTAAAAACTAGCAAAGAGATTACTGTAATAAATCACAAAATAATACACTATAATCAAGTGAAATTACTACCAGAAACACAGGACTGCTTAAACACTGGGAAATTGATTATATCAAAAGCACAAGTAATAGATATTATATTGTTATATTGATAGGAGCAAAAAAAGTGTTTGGAAAAAATACAACACCCATTCCTACTAAAAATACTAAAAAGCAAAAAGAATTAATGGATTCTTTCTTAAAATAATAAGTAGAATCTACCTAAAACTAAGAGCAATCTTATCTATAATGGGGATAAACTTGAAGCCTTCTCAATAAGGTCAAGAGAGAAATAAGGATGTCTATTATGACCAAACTTATTTAATAGTGTACAAGAAATGCTATCTATAGCAATAAGCCAAGAAAAATAATTAAAGACTAAAAATATGCAATGAGAAAACAAAATTACTATTCTCTACAGATGATGATGGAATACTTAGAGAATCAACTAGAAAATTGGTTGCAACAGCAACTTCAACAAAGTTGTAAGGTATTTTTAAAAATGTATATGTCACCAGAACTTTCATATACTTCCTTTAAAACAACTTTTACCTTCTATCTTAGAATCAATACTGTGTACTGGTTCTAAAGCAGAAGAGGCTTTGGCAATATTAATCAATGGAGGTTAATTGCTTACCCAAGGTCACACAGCTAGGAAGTATCTGAGGTCAGAGTTGAACCTACGACCTCCTGTCAGTTTGATGTATTTTCAATAAAACTCATCAGGAAGAGATAGAAAGAGAAAGTTTATCTAATGTGGTCAGATTTCATGACTGCCATGACCTTCACAAGACTAGAAAATAGTTCTCAAAAGGAATCACCATCCAATTTGATATATATATATCCATCCAATTTATGCCCTTTAGCATATGTAATGGTCAACTTTCTGGCACCACCTCTGATCCAAAGACAAAACATGAGATCTCAGAGCACTGCTTTCCCTGCTCATCATATCAAGATTAACTGGATATGCTATGCCAAGCTGGTGAACAGTGCAGTATGAGGTCTTTAGTTATTGGGGGGGGGGAATTCTTTACTTTCAAAGGCATTAGTCAAACAATGTCAAAAAGTAAAACCTTGGATCAGGATACTAAACCACTACAAGGTAGAAAAATATCCACACAGAAGATATATATTCCTCTTCATTTGATAGAAATCAACTCCCATATTTTTTTCCCCTAATCTTCACAGAGAATAGCATAATATAAAAAAGAATAAAAAATAGAGGTCATTTTCCAATGAACTCCCTTTCTTCCCCACTATACATTCCCAAACCTTCAGAGAACATCCTCCATTGTTCCTTTCTCTACTAGTAACAAATAATGAGTTATAATAACTAACATTTATATAGTGCTTTGAGGTTTGCAAAGTATTTTACAAATATTATCTCATTTTATCTTTACAACAATCCTGGAAGGCAAATCTTATTATCATCTCCATTTCACAGATCATGGAACTGAGGAAGAAAGAAGTTAAATGACTTGTCCAAGGTCATGCCAATTAAATGTCTAAGGTCAATTTTGAACTCACATCATCTTGACTCTGAATCCTACACTCTATCTCCTATACCACTTCTCTCAATGATAAGGTAACCCTCTTCAAGTTCAGTCCCTCCACTTCTATGCTTAATCTTAATTCCCTTCTGTTTCCTCCATCATATTGCTCCCATAATTACCCCAACACTCTCAAATCACATTTAATATTCAATCTTTTCCTATGTACTGACTCTTTCTCTGTTGTCTACAAACATTCTCAAGTCTCATACATGATTTTATTTTTTTAATTTAAATTAATTTATTTATTCAATTTAGAACATTATTCCTTGGTTACAAGAATCATATTATTTCCCTCCCCTTCCCCCTACCCTTTGCATAGCTGATGTGCAATTTCATTGGGTTTTACATGTGTCCTTGATCAAATCCTATTTCCATGTTGTTGATATTTGCACTAAGCTATTCCTTTAGGGTCTACATCCCCAATCATATCCCCTCAACCAATGTAATCAAGCAGTTGTTTCTCTTTGGTATTTTTACTCCCATGGTGTTTCCTCTGAATGTGGAGAGTGTTTTTTCTCATAGGTTCCTCCGAGTTGTTCAGGATCACTGCATTGCCACTAATGGAGAAGTCCATTAAGTTCGATTGTACCACAGTGTATCAGTCTCTGTGTACAAGGTTCTCCTGGTTCTGCTCCTTTAACTCTGTATCACTTCCTGGAGGTTGTTCCAGTCTCCATGGAATTCCTCAACTTTATTATTCCTTTGAGCACAATAGTATTCCATCACCAACAGATACCACAATTTGTTCAGCCATTCCCCAATCGAAGGGCATCCCCTCATTTTCCGGTTTTTGGCCACCACAAAGAGCGAAGTTATGAATATTTTTGTACATGTCTTTTTCCTTATTATTTCTTTGGGGTACAAACCCAGCAGTGCTATGGCTGGATCAAAGGGCAGACAGTCTTTTAGTGCCCTTTGGGCATAGTTCCAAATTGCCCTCCAGAATGGTTGGATCAGTTCACAACTCCTCCAGCAATGAATTAATGTCCCAACTTTGCCACATCCCCTCCAGCATTCATTACTTTCCTTTGCTGTCATGTTGGCCAAAATGCTATGTGTGAGGTGATACCTCAGAGTTGTTTTGATTTGCATCTCTCTGATTATAAGAGATTTAGAAAACTTTTTCATGTGCTTATTAATAGTTTTGATTTCTTTAACTGAAAATTGTCTATTCATGTCCCTTGCTCATTTGTCAATTGCAGAATGGCTTGATTTTTTTGAACTGGTTTAGCTCTTTATACATGTGAGTACTTATAAACTTTGTCAGAGGTTTTAGTTATGAAGATTATTTCCCAATTTGTTGCTTCCCTTCTAATTTTTGTTGCATTGGTTTTGTTTGTACAAAACCTTTTTAATTTGATGTAATCAAAATTACTGATTTTACATTTTGCGATTTTTTCTAGCTCTTGCTTGATTTTAAAGTTTTTCCTTTCCCAAAGATCTGACAAGTATACTATTCTATGTTTACCTAATTTGCTTATAGTTTCCTTCTTTATATTCAGTTCATTCACACATTCTGAGTTTATCTTGGTGTACGGTGTGAGATGTTGATCCAAACCTAATCTCTCCCATACTGTCTTCCAATTTTCCCAGCAGTTTTTATCAAATAGTGGATTTTGGTCCCAAAAGCTGGGGTTTGGGGTTTGTCATAGACTGTCTTGCTGAAGTCACTTACCCCAAGTCTATTCCACTGATCCTCCTATCTGTCTCTTAGCCAGAATCTAATTGTTTTGATGACCACTGCTTTATAGTATAGTTTGAGATCTGGGACTACAAGTTCTCCTTCCCTTGATCTTTTGTTTTTCCAAATGAACTTTGTTATGTTTTTTTTTCTAATTCAGTAAAAAAGTTTATTGGTTGTTCAATGGGTATGGCACTAAATAAGTAAATTAATTCGGGTAGGATTGTCATTTTTATTATGTTAGCTCGTCCTACCCATGAGCAATCAATGTTGTTCCAATTGTTTATCATCCATGATTTTAAAGATAAACAAAACAAAGATTCTTTGATCCTACCAAGTTTTCAAGCTGACATCCTATATCTCTACATTTCATAGCCAATGTTGCAGTAAAAGAAAAAAGAAAAGAAGTTTTCTACACTCCTGGCCTCTATGTTGTCTGTGTTCTCTTACTTCCTGATACTTTGTGGTAATGCCTCTTTCTCTCCCTCCCTCCCTCCCTAACTCCCTTCTTTCCTCCCTCTCTCTTTCTCTCTCTCCTTCCCTCTTCCTCTCTTTCCCTCCCTCCCATCCCTCCTCTTTGATTCTGTTTCTGCTTCTGTCTCTGTCTCTGGTACGCTCTCTCTCTCTCTCTCTCTCTCTCTCTCTCTCTCTCTCTCTCTCTCTCTCTCTCTCTCTCTCTCTCTCTCTCTCTCCATAGTAGTAGTAGTAATAAAAGCAACGGCTTTGACAGGCCGGCTAAACCTTGTGAGGGTAGCCATCGAGTCGTCGACCCCTGGTGAACTAGGGCTTTGCTCACCCAGCATGTGAAGATTGCTTTGGCCGAACAGATGGAAGAAACCAATAAGAAGGTTCAACGGCTGAGAGGGCGACGCAGCGAAGCACTGTGGAGTGCTCAGGGCGTGTTGGAGCACAAAAGACAACACGGCCATCCAATGCAGCTGAGGAAGTCTCCAGGTGTAACGACTTTTCGTGCCACTGGACCCAGGCTTCCAACGCCGAGAGAGAGGGACTGTCTCTGTGCATCGACTTTTCCACTTAAATCTTCACTCACAGGTGTCTTTGTGCACAAAAACACACAAAGACAATTGTCATCCTCGGTTACCGAGAGACTACTACTATCTCCAAATCCAGCTCTAATCTCTTTAATCAACCACACTACCAATTGCCTATTAGAAATTATTAAACAAACGTCTCATAAATATCTCAAACTCCAAAAGCCCCAGATCAAATTCATTACTTTTTCCCCTCAACTTCACTCTCATTCTTAACTTCCCTATTTCTGTTAAGGGCGCCATTATTCTCTGAGTTACAACACTGAAGTTATCTTTCACACCTCAATTTCTCTCACATCACATATACAATTAGTTGTCAATTCTTTTTCTACAATTTATCTTGTATGTATCTCCTTTGGCCTACTCTGTCAGCCCCCACCCTAGTTGAGGATATTATCACCATTTTCCTGGACTATTGCAAAAGCCTTTTAAATGGTCTTCTTGTTAAAGGTCTGTCACGTATCTCAGCTATCCCACACACAGAGACCAAGAGATCTTTCTTAAGAATCTGTGTCATTTCATTGTTTTATAAATTCAGTGGGTCCCACTGATAAAAGGGATCAACTCCAATAAGTCCCTTAAAAGAAAATATAAAAATCCTTTGTTTGGTACTTAAAATCCTTCAGAAGCTGGTCCCATTATACATTTACAAGCTTATTATATATTTCTCCCCTTCATGTATTTTTTTATTCAGAAAGCCTGGTATTCTTTCCATTATTTTCACATGATATTCCATTTTCCATCCTGGTACCTTTCACCAAGCCTGGTATTCACTCTCACCTTATCTACAACTTCTGGTTTTCCTCAAAGCTCAGATCAAGCTTCATCTCCTATTTGAGGTCTTTATTCATTCTCCTGCTTCTTGTGACTCATCAACAAAATTGCTTTGTATATGTGTTTTATATATGTGTGTGTGTGTGTATGTATATATAAATTAAATCTATTTGTATCTGTGCATATGGTTTTCCCCTAAAAGAATTTAAATTATAAAGAAAAGTAACTTTCATTTTTGTCTTCATATCTTCAATTCCCACCTCAGTGCCTAACATTTAACAGACAATAAATGATTCTCATTAGTTGATTCATAAGTGAATTAGCTGAAATGTCATCAGTTTTTTTTTCAAGGAATAGAGAATTTGCACACATCTCAAAATTCATCTAGAGGTATATTTTTCATTTACATCCTTCCTTCTAATATTTTATGATGCTTTGAAACAGGAAAACAAACTAGAAAATACGCTTTGGTCCAATCAATTGTATTTACTGATATAAATTCTTATATTTTCAATTTGGATTGGTTTATAGATATGGCCTCAATATATCTCATCTGAACCAAGGTCTAAGACTTTAATTTAGTGGCTTCAATACAAAAAACCTTTGATAAATGAGTATGACAAAAAACATTTTGGAAAACATAGATCAGAAATTAGGAATGAGATGGGTCAAAGATGTGTTATATATAGAAGCTTTATGACTATAAATTGTGCATATCTCAAGAAAATAATCAATAGACACTGGGCAGATTGAGCATCAATTAACATGATAAAAATCAAATAGATTATGTTTTAATGAAAAGGAAACAACTCATTACTGATGTGGAAGACATTGCTGAATCAGTGATCTCTGTAAAAAAACATTGGCTAGTTGGAGCAAAGATCAAAACTGTTTAAGATTAAAGAAAAATCAGGGAAACACTATAACATACAACTGAAGTACTTTATCCTGGACTATTCAACAAGTTATTAATAATAATAAAATAAGGTCTGGAAGGAAGAACTTAGGCAGCCAGTTTGTTAAGTTCCTGATAAAGTTTAGTCAATATTAACCATTTGTAAAGATGGGGGCAGGGAACATTTGGAAGCCTGACATGAGGACTGAGAGAAAACCAGTGGCAGTTGGAGAAAAACTGACCAGAGGGGGTTCTGAGGAGCCTCTGGAGTTCTGACCTGGGACTTGGACCTGTCAGGACCAGTTTTGGGGGGCTGAAGAATCACCAAAGCCACCTGAGAAGATCCTGCTTCTTCCTTCAGGTTTATAGTTGATCTCCTACCTCCCTCAATCTAAAGAAAAGACACCTCAGACCCCTGGGGGGTGGAGGTGGGGGGCTGTGGACTCTCAGAAGGAGAGCATAGCTCCCTTGTCCTTCCCTGCCTTCCTGAACTTATTCCTTCATAGTTCTCTTAGGCCAAATAGAAAAATAAGTTAAATGAGGGATTATTTTATCTGGGAAGGGATGGAGATGTCTGATTGAACAATATTACATGCCTTTCAGATTAAGGACCCTTTAGGATTGCAATAGGGCCCCCTATTCCCTCTTCCCATATCCATTTTACCTAAAGTCCTCTATTAAACCTTCAAATAGCAGTCAGATATTTGTCAAGCCTCTCAAAACAAGTTAAAAAAAATTCAAGAACTAGAATGAAATCTCGATAAGTGTACCTGAGACTATTCTCGAGGAAAGACTCCTTGCTGGGGCTTACCTCTAGATCCTCTCTGAGGGAGAGGCAATGAAGTCATCCATTAGTGTAGCTGACAGGGGAGCTTGTCATCAAATCTCCATCGGCCATTTCTTTGGGAGAAACAGTGTGGTACTTAACAACCAGTTATCACAGAGGAGAGGGAGAGAGACAGCTGCTATTCCCATTCTAGCTTAGGCTTTCTCACTCACACTGTTCCTGTTCCTATAGCCCTTACCATATTTTCACTGACATTTCACCATTTTCAGTACAGGAGAATCTTTATAACACTGAGAAATATCCATTTTTATACATTTTTATAAAGTTTTATCAATATTAACTATTTTTTTCTTTTTTATCATTCTTTTAAAAATAGATTTGATTTTGCAAGTCATTCTCCAATTGATAAATAGTCAAAGGATATAAATAGGCAATTTTCAGATGAAGAAATCAAAGCTACCAATAACCATATGAAAAAAATGTTCTAAATCCCTGTTGAATAGAGAAATGAAAATCAAAATGACTGAGGTACCACCTCACATCTTTCAGATTGGTCAGTATTTCAGTAGAAGAAAATAATAAATGTTGGAGTGGATGTGGCAAAATTGGGAGTGCTGGTGGAGTTCTGAATTGATCAAACCACTCTGGAGGGCAATTTGTAATTATACCCAAAGGGCTATAACACAACTCACATCCTTTGATCCAGGTCTATATTCCAAAGAGATTAAAGAAAATGGAAAAGAACCTCCTTGTACAGAATCTGCTCTTTTTTTAGTGCAAAAAGGGATGTACATCAATTGGGGGAATGGCTGAACAAATTGCAGTATGTGATGATGATGGAATACTATTGTCATCTAAGGAATGATGAACAGTATGATTTCAGAAAGAGTTGAAGAGAGCTACATGAAGGGATGCTGAATGAAATAATCAGAACAAAGAAAACATTGTACACAATAACAGAAATAATGTGGAATGATCAAATGTGATGGACTTTGCTACTGTCAACAATACCATGATCCAGGATAATTCTGAGGGACTTATGAAAAAGAATGCTATCCACCTCCAGAGAGAGAACTGTTGGAATAGGAATGCATTTATTTATTTTGTCATATGTTTGGGCGTTTGGGTTTTATAAGAAATGAATAATATAGAACTATGTTTTGCACGGCCATCCAATGGAGCTGAGGAAGTCTCCAGGTGTAACGACTTTTCGTGGCACTGGACCCAAACTTCCAAAGCCGAGAGAGTGGGACTGTCTCTGTGCATCGACTTTTCTGCTTAAATCTCC
Source organism: Monodelphis domestica (assembly GCF_027887165.1). Taxonomy (NCBI): domain Eukaryota; kingdom Metazoa; phylum Chordata; class Mammalia; order Didelphimorphia; family Didelphidae; genus Monodelphis; species Monodelphis domestica. The sequence goes on from NC_077229.1 coordinate 510,573,120, forward strand.
TTCCCGCACAAGTGTCTTTGTGCACACTCATCTATCCTCCATAGATGAAAACCCACAAAGACAATCGTCATTCTCGGTTACCGAGAGACTACAACCACCACCAACCCAGACTGAATTGCTTGCTGGCTACAGGAAGGGAAAGGCAAGGAGAGAAGACAATTTGGATCATATAACTTTGGAAAAGCTAGGTGGAAATTTGTTATTACATGTAGTTGACAAAAACCAAAAATAAAGTTCAAAAAAAGGAAAAAAGAAAACAAGGAACTCCCCCAAAATAATGAAATAAAAATAAATATTATATATTTCATTAAATATGTCCTAATTACATGTAAAATTATCATTCTTTTAAAAAAGTTTTGAGTTCCAAATTCTCTCCTTCCTCTCCAACTCTTTTCCCCTCCTTGAGAAAGTAAAGGTATTTGATATCAATTATACATTAAAAGTCATGCCATACATATTTCCACATTAGCCATCCTAAAAAAGAAAATACAGACAAGAAAAAAAGTACAGGAAAAATAAAGTTTTAAAAAGTATGTTTCCATTTACACTCAGAGTTCATCCATTTTCTCTTTGGAGATTGATAGCATTTTTCATCCTGGGACCTTTCAAATTGATCATTGTCTTGATTAAAGTAGCAAAGTGTGAAAGCACAGTTGATCTTCCTTACATTATTATAGTTAATGTACAATTTTTTCCTAGTTCTGCCCAATTCTCTTTTTATGAGTTTATTTAAGTCTTTCTTTGTTTTTCTGGACCCTTCCTACTCATAATTTATAATAACTCAATAGTATTCCATCACAATCATATAGCACAATTTATTCAGCTATTCCCCATTTCCAATACTTTTACACCACAACAAGAGATGCTATAATTATTTTTGTACAAATAAGTCGTTTCCCCTTTTCTCTGATCTCTTGAGGATATAGACAGAGTAGTGGTATGGCTGAGTCAAAGATAGGTACAGTTTTATAGAACTTTGAACCTTGAATTCTCCAGAACTCTTAGACTAGTAAACAACTCCACCCACAGTAATTTAGTGTCCCATTCCCCGCCCATCTCCTACAATATTTGTCATTTTCCTTTTCTGTCATGTTAACCAATCTGATAAGTATGAGATAGTATCTCAGAGTTGTTTTAATTTTCATTTCTCTAATCAAGTGATTTAGAGCAACTTGATAGCTTTGATTTCTTTTTCTGAAAATCATCTGTTCAAATTATTTGACCATTAATCAACCAGCATATCAGGTTGATTAATATAACCCACTTGATTATATTTTTGAGAAATATTTATTTATTAGAGAAATATTTATGAGATAAATTTGCTCTATTTTTTTCAGTTTCCTATTTTCCTTCTAATTTTGGTTACATTGATTTTGTTTTTTCAAAAGCTTTTGTTAAAATTTCATGTAATCAAATTATTCATTTTACTTCCCCAAATTCTTTCTATCTTTTGTTTAGTCATCAACTCTTCCCTTATTCAAGGATCTCAGGTACATTTTTCCATGCTTCCCTATTTTACTGATTTTTAATTTTTAAATTTTAATTTAAATTATAATATTTAATATTATAATATAATTATATATATAAATAAAAAATAAAAAATTTAACTTAATTTTTAAAAAGCCCTTACATTAGTCTTAGAATCAATAGTATATATTGGTTTCAAGGCAGTAGAGTAGTAAGGGCTAGGCAATAGAGTTTAAGTGACTTACCCAGCTGGGAAGTATCTGAGGCCAGATTTGAACCTAGGACCTCCTGTCTCGAGGCCTGGCTCTCAATCCACTGAGCTACCCAGCTGCCTCCCTCCCCTAATTTACTTTTGATATCATTCTTTATATCTAAAACATTTATCCATTTTGACCTCATCTTGGCATACAATGTGTCATGTTGGTCTATTCCTATTTTCTGACAAACTTGTTTCCAGTTTTCCCAGCAATTTTTTATCAAATGATGAGATTTTACCCCCAAAACATGGATCTTTGGATTTATCAAACACTAAATTATTATGATCCATAACTACTATCTATTGTTATTGTCCATTTGTTCTGCTGTTTCTGACTCTTTGCAATCCTGTAGGGGGTTCCTTGGGAAAGAAGTTGGAGTGGTTTGCCATTTTCTTTTCCAGTGGATTAAAACAAACAAGATTCATTGACTTGCCCAGGATCTCACACCTAGTGAGTGCCTGAAGTCTGATTTGAACTGATGTTTCCTGACTTTGGACCCAGAGCTCTATTTAGTGAGCCACCTAATGGTTTCCTTTACTGCTGGGTATTGTGTACCTTACCCGTTCCACTGATTCAGTATTCTCATTCTTAGCCAATGTCAGATTCTTTTAATTTTAATTAATAATCAAATCTGGCCTCAGACACTTCCCAGCTGTGTGACCCTGGGCAAGTCACTTGACCCCCATTGCCTAGCCCTTGCCACTCTTCTGCCTTGGAACCAAGACACAGTATTGATTCCAAGATGGAAGGTCAGGGTTTAAAAAAATTAAAAAAAAGAATTCCAAACCTCTCTTGTCCCATCTTAACAATACACATGTGTATCTACAGAATAAATATAAAATAATATTGCAAACTGGTTCAATTCAAGCTATTTGCATTTCCTACCTTCTGTGTTGAATCATACTTACTTGTGTACATATTTTTATGACTTCTAATATATTAAAAGCTTCTTGAGAAAAGAGTCCATATTTTGCTCATCTTTATATCCCCAGCACTTAACTTGATGCCTTTCAGGTATTTGGGACTTAAAAATGTTTCTTTAATCAAATTGAATAATAAGAGTTAATAGCAGTGATTCCCACAATACATGAAGATAGGTCAAAAGGCCTTTTGCTCCATAAACTCTTTCAGATAAAACTCTGTGATTCAAACAGGAAGTTATCTTATATTCTTATATATTCTTATATATATGTATATATCTTATATTCATGGATTATTGGAAGTGGAAGTTATCTTAGAGATCACCCTGTTCCATTCCCCTTACACACACACACACACACACACACACACACACACACACACGCACACACGCACACAAAGATAATAAAAATAAAATCCAGAGAGCTCGTCACTTCTTCACTTCTTCAAGGTCACAATATTTCCAATTGAATTTGTGAATAATCATTAACATTTAAAGTTTTAGAAAAACTTTCCATTTTATTTCATTTGTTTCTCAGCACTACTCTCTAAGGCAGATGCTATTTCACAGTTAGGAAACTGAGACTGAGACTGACCTACCCAAGTGACCTCCTTTGAATGTAGTTCTTCCTCCCTCCAAATCCGCGATGCCACCTAGCTAGCTCACGTACAGTTCCTCTCTGGCCACTCCGGTGTCTCTTGTAGTATCCATGGCAATAATCAGAGGAGCTTACTTGAAATAGAAATACATCTTAATTGAAGTAATACAATCCGGGGAGCTCTTGGTATAAAGTTCTCAGAAGGGCACAGCCAATCTCAAGAGATGTCCATGATCGTTTGTGCATTTTATTTCTTCCTCCACTAATAAAACATTTGTACTTCTTTTATGCATGCACCATGTCTTGGTTGGCATGCTTTTTTACTTGATACATGTTTTATCTCCTCCCCTAAATTCTAAATTTTATGAAGGCAAAGACTATATTTTTAAACACCTCTTACTTTCTGTCTTAGAATTGATGCTGTGCATTGGTCCCAAGGCAGAAGAGCTGTAAGGACCAGGCAATTAGGGTTTAAGAGACTTGCCTGAAGTGTCTGGGACTGGTTTTGCATCTCCAGGTCAGTGCTCTACTCACTGAGCTTATTAACTTGCCCCAAAGATTGTGTTTTGTTTAATTATCGTCTCTTCCATCAGTGCCTAGCCCAATACAGTTCACATAATTTGTGTCTAAGTGTTTCCATGAATGAATGATGATATGCACCTTGTCTCTAGACTTATTTTTAACTCAGATTGACTCAAAGGGTTCTGAAACTTCTTAGCTTTCATAATTGTCATGGCCAAGACCCAGTCCTCCCCGGCAGCGTGCCAGCCTTCGGATACTCTGGGAAACAGTCTCGTACCGCCACATCTGCCTCTGGACAACTGGCATGGCAATGTCTCACTTTGGACTGTTGGCTTTCGTACTCGTTTCTTCTTGCGAGAGAAAGTGAACCATCTCCCATATGCACCAGCTAACTGTCTACCCCAACAAATCCAGTGGATGTTCACAGCAATAATCTCAGTAGGAACTCCCTTTGTAGCAAAATTAGACAAATGTTTACCAACCGTTATTAGTGAGAACACTTCCTAGAGATCAGAGAGAAGCGGACGTGTTCAATGGCTCTGCTGAATAATCTGTACCAGCCAGGTTTGGCAGAAGAGACTTAAGGAGGGTGCAAGTAGCCATCTATTCAGTTATTTCTACCAAAAGAAGAGACTGAATGACTTATTTTTCCTAAAATAATATGGAAAGAAACAAAAAAATGTGAATTTTAATAATGTTTAATAATTTAACAGTTATAATACTTTTAAATCTCTAATAAATATTGTCATTAATGTAGTATAATTATACAGAGATAACAAATAGGTAGTGTTTACTTGTTAAATGGGCAGCAAGGTGGAGAAGTGGATGGAGCACTGGACCGACCTAGAGTCATGAAATCCTGAGTTCAGATCTTAGACACTTACAACCTGTGTGACCCTGGGCAAGTCACTTGACCCCCATTGCCTAGCCCTTACCACTCTTCTGCCTTGGAGCCAATACACAGTATTGACTCCAAGACTGAAGGTGAGGGTTTTAGAAAAAAAAATAAAAAAATGTAAGCTACATGCATATCAGACTGATCAATATCACAGAAAAGGAAAATGACAAATGTTGGAGGGGATGTGGCAAAATTAGGACACTCATGCATTGTTGAGGGAGTTGTGAACTGACTCATCCATTCTTCAGGGCAATTTGGAACTGTCCCCAAAAGGCTACAAAACTGTGCATAACTCTTTGATCCAGTAATACCACCCCTAAGTCTGCATCCCAAAGAGATTTCTTAAAAAGGAGAAAGGACCTACCTATACCCAATATTTGTGGCAGCTCTTTTTGTGATGATAAATAATTGAAAATTGAGGGGGTTTCCATCAACTGGAGAATGACTGAAAATTGTAGTATGTGTTGGTGATGGAATACTATTGTGTTATAAGAAATGATGAACAGGATGATTTCAGAAAATGCTGCAAAGACATACATGAACTGATGCAGAGTAAAATAAGCAGAACAAGGAAAACACTGTATGCAATCACAGAAATATGGCACAGTGATCAACTGTGAAAGACTTAGCTAATCTTAGCAATACAGTGATCAGGGACAATTCTGAAGGACTAATGACAAAGAACGTTTTCCACCTCCAGAGAAAGAACTGGTGGAGTTGGAATGCAGATCAAAGTATACAATTTTTCACTTTGGCTTATTTGGGTTTTTATTTGGGGGGTGGTTTACATGAGTATTATATTACAAAAATGAACAACATGGAAATATATTTTGCATGATAATATGTGTATAACCCAGATCAAATTGCTTACTATCTATGGAAGTGAGGGAGGGAGGCAATTTGGATCTTATGACCTCAGAAAACATAGGTGGAAAATTATTACATATAATTGATAAAATATATTTTTTTTAAATGTAAGCCACTTGAGGGCAGGACCTGGTTAATTTTTGTCTTGGAATCTCCAATGCCCAGTACAGTAGCTAGCACATAGGAGGAGCTTAAATGCTTTTGTATTGATTTGTATTAAAATTTTTTTCTTCTAGGGTCAAATGAAAATTGCTCTTTGGTATTTAAAACCCTTAATAATCTGGTTCCACTTGACTTTTTCCAAACTTATTATATATTATTTTAATTATCTCATGAGAATGTAACCATAAGAATTAATTTTAGCTCCTGAATGTCATTGGCTGTCTTGTTTATCTTTGGATCTCCCCCAGGACCTACCAAGATGCTTTTCACAGTGCCTTATGCAGAGTAGGTACTTAATAAATATTTATCGATTGACCTAGTTGGCTTGAAATAAAAGTTTGTTCTGGGGGCAAATGGGTGATTCAGTGGTTTGAGAAATAGTCCTGGAGATAGAAGGTACTCAGTTCAAATCTGGCCTCAGACACTGCCTAGCAGTGTGACCCTGGGCAAGTCACTTAACTCCTGTTGCCTAGCCCTTATGGACCTCCTGCCTTGGAGCCAATGTACAGTATTGATATTTTCAGATAGAAGGTAAGGGTTTAACAAAGAAAAGTAGGACTATTATTCAGCGAATGGCTCAACAAATTAAGGTACATGAATATAATGGAATATTACTGTTTTGTAAGAAATTATGCTTGTGGGGCAGCTAGGTGGCTCATGAATAGAGAACCAGGCCTGGAGAGGAAGTCCTGGTTTCGAATATACCCTTAGAAAATTCCCTGCTGTGTGATCCTGGGCAAGTCACTTAACCCCCATTGCCTAATCCTTAATGGTCTTCCGCCTTGGGACCAATACATAGTGTTGACTCTAAGATGGAAGGTAAGAGTTACCAATCAGTCAGTAAATAACTGTTCTAAGAATAAATGAATGGCTATATTTGAACTTTAAAACTTTTTTTAAACTTCATCCTGCCCATTTTTTAAAATATTCAAATAGCACTGATTACTCATTGCAGACAGAAATAACTTGACATACTAAATTAAATGAAAGTAACATGCTGAAAATAGCTTTGTGTTCACACACCTTAGCCTGAGAGGAGGAGATCTGTGACTTAGCCAATAGCATTTCTTCCTCTCTCTAATGATACAGATGTGACTTGGTCCAAGAACACCACCTTCAGAGGAAGGATTTCTTTTTTAAGAGCTGAAAGTGGGCCGTCTGGTTCATCATTTCCTCCTCGAGGGTGATAGGATGTTTAGTGTCTTCCCAACAATATTATGTGAAGATTTGCTTTGATAAAAAATTCAGCGGATGTGAGGTCTGGAAGGAGGGAAATTCCTAACTGTTGCAGCAACTTCAAAGTGAATTTTGATCAAATATAAACGACACCCCTCAAAATAGGCTCCTGAGGGGCTCTTGGATAAGCCCCTAACAGGCTCAGTCGGGAGGAGGGGGGCCTCAGACAGTTGCTTATTCAACAGTTCCATAAGACACTTGCCAGCAAGGCATTTCCACCCAAACATAATAGCCCTCTTTTTCCTCTGATGCATTGAAACACTGCCTAGAGCCCTCTAGATTCTTCCCCAACCTCTCTCAAGATGCTGCAAGCTGGAACCCATAACCAAGTTAAATAAGGTGGGTGACACCCTCCCTCACAAATCTATGACATTCCAGAGAAAAATATTGGAAGGTGACAGAAGGAAGCAATCCATGGGAGAGACTAGATGACTGATGCTAAGAAAAATGTGCATATAGATTTATATGTACATGAGTAAGATTGGTCCATGAATTTGACTCTTTTATGGCTTTTAGGCTATTGAAAATTGATCTTTTGTAAAATCCTCCCCTCCCAACCCCCCCCCCCCCAAACCCCTAACCCCCTGCTGCCTTTCATAGGTTAGGGAGTAGTAGATATGCTGCTGAATTTCCTTGGAGTCTGCCCCCCCCCCTCCACACACACACACTGCAATTGACTCAGAGTGACATCATAGGTATTTCCTCAAAGATGATGTCATGTTTATCATGCTTATCACTTGGTGGAATTCTTCAGTGGCTCTGAGTCCTGTTTTTAGCAGATAAGCTCAACACCTTTCACAGTTTATCCACCCAGTCTTGTTTTGTTGTTGGCCATTCCTTTTCAGCCATAGTCAACCTCTTTCTCAGCAAAGATATAGGAGCAGTTTGCCATTTCCTTCTTCAGTTCATGGCACTGGTGAGGAAACTGAGGCAATCAGGATTAAGTGACTTTACCCAAGGCCACAGGGTTAGTTAGATTTGAATCCAGGTCTTCCTGACTCCAGGCCCAGACTTCTAGCCATTGTGCTACCTCCTAACTATTAAATTTTTGTGTAGAATTCAAATTTTGTTTCCCGTATTAGAATGAATACTCCTTGATGATAAAGACAGAGACTGTCTCTATTTTTTTTTCTAGTGGTGTGTAATACCACACCTGACATATAGTAAGCACCTAATAAATGTTTATTTACAGACAGACTTTTCTTAGACTCAGTTTCCTACTCTGTACAATAAGAGGATCGATCAAGATGGCTTCTAAGATAACTTCGAGGTCTAAATCTATAAGCCTTTTTATTTTTTTTTAACATTTTATTTGGTCATTTCCAAGCATTATTCATTGGAGACAAAGATCATTTTATTTTCTTCCCTCCCCCCCCCCATAGCCAACTCGTGTTTCCACTGGGTATCACATGTGTTCTTGATTCGAACCCATTTCCATGTTGTTGGTATTTGCATTAGAGTGTTCATTTAGAGTCTCTCCTCAGACATGTTCCCCTCAACCCCTGTAGTCAGGCAGTTGCTTTTCCTCGGTGTTTCTACTCCCACAGTTTGTCCTCTGCTTGTGGATAGTGTTTTTTCTCCAAGATCTCTGCAGATTGTTCAGGGACATTGCATTGCCACTAATGGAGAAGTCCATCACCTTCGATTGTACCACAGTGTTTCAGTCTCTGTGTACAATGTTTTCCTGGTTCTGCTCCTCTCGCTCTGCATCACTTCTTGGAGGTCGTTCCAGTCTCCATGGAATTCCTCCAGTTCATTATTCCTTTGACCACAACAGTATTCCCTCACCAACATATACCACAATGTGTTCAGCCATTCCCCAATTGAAGGGCATCCCCTCATTTTCCAATTTTTGGCCACCACAAAGAGCGCAGCTGTGAATATTCTTGTACATGTATTTTTCCTTATTATCTCTTTGGGGTACAAGCCCAGCAGTGCTATGGCTGGATCAAAGGGCAGACAGTCTTTTATCGCCCTTTGGGCATAGTTCCAAATTGCCCTCCAGAATGGTTGGATCAATTCACAACCCCACCTATGAGCCTTTTTCTAAGTGATTTTTTTTTTTTAATATATTTTATTTGGTCATTTCCAAGCATTATTCGTTAAAGACATAGATCATTTTCTTTTCCTCCCCCCCCCCAACCCCCCATAGCCGACGCGTAAGTCCACTGGGCATTAGATGTTTTCTTGATTTGAACCCATTGCTTTGTTGATAGTATTTGCATTAGAGTGTTCATTTAGAGTCTATCCTCTGTCATGTCCCCTCAATCTTTGTATTCAGGCAGTTGCTTTTTCTCGGTGTTTCCACTCCCATAGTTTATCCTTTGCTTATGAATGGTGTTTTTTTTCTCCTGGGTCCCTGCAAGTTGTTCAGGGACATTACACCACCACTAATGGAGAAGTCCATTACGTTCGATGATACCACAGTGTGTTTGTCTCTGTGTACAATGTTCTCCTGGTTCTGCTCCTCTCGCTCTGCATCACTTCCTGGAGGTTGTTCCAGTCTCCATGGAACTTCTCCACTTTATTATTCCTTTTAGCGCAATAGTACTCCATCACCAACATATACCACAGTTTGTTCAGCCATTCCCCAATTGATGGGCATCCCCTCATTTTCCAGTTTTGGGCCACCACAAAGAGCGCAGCTATGAATATTTTTGTACAAGTCTTTGTGTCCATTATCTCTTTGGGGTACAGACCCAGCAGTGCTATGGCTGGGTCAAAGGGTAGATATTCTTTTGTCGCCCTTTGGGCATAGTTCCAAATTGCCCTCCAGAATGTTCTAAGTGATTTTTTAAGTACCTTCTAGATCTAATACGGGAAATGCCAACCAAAGCACTTTTTATTAATTTATTCCCTAATTCATATAATTACCAAGAATTTTTTAAGTGTCTGTACTAAGTTCCAGGGATATAGAGTTAAAAATGAAAAGCATTTCCTTCCCTCAAGGACTTATATTCTATGTAAAGGAGGGACTAGGCAGAAAGTGATTTCGGAAGTATAATTTAAGGAAAATGCTTCCTATGATAGAAAGTGATAATTATTTTTGATCTATGGAACAAATAAGTATTATGCACCAAGTATTATGTTAGGTGTGAGGAACCAGCAAACAAATTGGGGGGGAGGCAGAAATTAAGAATAATAATTATTTAAACTACAGATCTATAAAATAAACCTGAAGAAACGAACTTTAATCATATCAGTTTGATTTACTACAGCTAGTCATGGAATAAGGAAGACGGGTTCAAATTTAGCTTTGGACACTCACTAACTGATTCTGAACAATCACTTAATCTTTGTCTCAGTTTTCTCAGTTGTAAAATGAGGATTATAAAAGCTTATTTGTGAAGATTGAAGGAAATAACATTAGCAAAGTGCTTAACACAGTGCCTGGTACATAGTAGGCATTTAATAAATGCTTATTTTCTTCTTTCCTCCTTCCTACCTTCCTTGCCCCTTCCTTCCTTCCTTCCATCCCTTCCTTCCTTCCTTCCTTCCTTCCTTCCTTCCTTCCTTCCTTCCTTCCTTCCTTCCTTCCTTTACCTCTCTCCATCTCTCCCTCCCTCTCAGCCACATTATAGGCACTTAATAAATACATATTTTCTGTTCCTTCCTTCCTTCCTTCCTTCCTTCCTTCCTTCCTTCCTTCCTTCCTTCCTTCCTTCCTTCTTTTCTCCATCCCTTCCTTCCTTCCTTCCTCCCTCCCTCCCTTTCTCCTTTCCTTTCCTTTCCTTCCTTCCTTCCTTCCTTCCTTCCTTCCTTCCTTCCTTCCTTCCTTCCTTCCTTCCTTCCTTCCTTCCTTCCTTCCTTCCTTCCTTCCTTCCTTCCTTCCTTCCTTCCTTCCTTCTTTCCTTCCTTCATTTGGAGATCCAACAATCTCCACAAAAAAGTCCAAAATAATTCTCTTGCTGTCAAACTATTTGACAGCGTTGCTCAGGGAAGCAAGTCTCAATAGTTCTTTTCACAGTTACAGACAGTCCAAGAAATGAAGACAGCCCTTTGGCCACCCGGGCATCACCCTCAAGATTATTGCAAGTCTGCTAAAGGAATATTTCATTTCAGTGCACTGAATCTAACCCTTTAGGTGAGGAACGCCTAGGTAAATAAACACTAAGGCCCTATGCCAAAATATTTCCAGGGCTACTGAGTAACAAAATCAAATAAGCAAGCAATCTAAAACCCCTTATAGATAGCCCCAGTCCTTGAACTTCAAAAATGGCAGTACTTTCTGGCACACTCTCCTTTTTACTTTGACAGGGCTCAATTGAGTGATGTCCTAGCTTAGAGAGGTTGCTCTTTCATAAATTCAAGTTAATCATTGTCCAAGGAGGACTGTTTATCAAGAGCAGATGAGAGATATCTTTAGGATACGGAGCTAGCAAATAGCAAGTAGCCATGTAATAGGGTGGTCCTGTTAGCAAGTCAAGACCTTGTCCAGTTGACCAAACAGATGACTGTCTGTCTTCCAGCTTCTTTTGTCTAGAACTTACCCATCTTGATTTGTCACACCGTGGCTGAGTCCTATCTTCCTGTCCACGACCATTTTCTCTCTGGATACTGTATATTATTTTAATCATTCACCAATTCAGGGAATAAATGTAAATTACATCTTATTTTCTTTTGAAGCTGATAATAGGGCAGTGTGGTGCAAAGGGGGGGAACACTGGATCTGGAATCAGAGGATCTGAATTCACATCCCAAGTCTACCACACACTAGTTTCATGATCTTTAGGGTGTTATTTTTTTTTTCTTCTCTGGGACTTAATTTCCTCATCTATGGGATGACAGGATTATACGAAAGAACTTCTAAGATCATTTCCAGCTCTAAATGCCCTATGATCCTCATTACCTTCAAATGATTTAGTATTGTTTGACTACCTTGTAGATAGAGATTAGCTAACTGATTAGACAAATATTAAGAAATAGCTGATCTTAATTTAAGTAAATAGGAGCAGCTAGGTAGCTCTATCCAGACCTGAGCTTAAATCTGGCCTTAGACACTGACTAGCTGTGTGACCCTGGACAAGTAACCTAACCTTATTTGCCTCAGTTCCCTCATCTGTGAAAATGAGCTGGAGAAGGAAATGGCAAACCACTCTAGTGTCCTTGCCATAAAAAAACCCAAATGAGTAGTCACAAAGAGTCAGATGAGACTGAACAATGCTATAAGCAAATATAAAACTCTCTTCCTTTCCTTTGCTCCCAATCTAACATTCTTCCTGATAGGAATGTAATGAGGGATTGGAGATAATACCAGAAGTTTGTTTCAGTGAGGGTCTGGAGATAATCTAGGCATAATATTTGCTTAGCAAAACTCGACTCAGAAGTGCAGAGTCAAGGTTCTCAAAGCATGGCTAGCTATATCTCTTCCAGAGATTCAAGGATTAGTGCTGTTATTCTCTGGCTATAAACTCAAGATCCCATTCCAATGTGTTCCTATTCAATATTAAGCACCAGTAATTGGTGCCCCTAAATCAATTAACCAATTAATTTCTCTTCAATGTCATCTGTAAGCAATTAACACTAATTACCTTTCTCAAAGGGTTATTTACTGAGACAATAATATAACAAGAATCAAACCCATCTTCCCAAATGATTTGTACATTTTGGTCACTGGAGAGAATGGGTTAAAAAAAACAAAAACAACATACAGGCTGCTACAAACATTTCTCTCACCTGGACGATCACTTTTTTCTGGTGTATATCTGGTTGATAAGTTATGGTTTTGCGTGCAGGATGTGGAATTTCAGCTGCTTGGTTGTTCCACTTTTGACCTGGGTCAAGCAGCATCGTGGTGGCAATGGTTACTGGAAAATTCTACTGCTTCTTCCAACCTTTCAAAGCTCCCATTGCCATTCTCCTTCCAATTCTACAACCTGAGATCTGGAAATAATAAATAAGATACAAAAAGAATAGAAGCAATAGAAATGTAATATGTGCTATACATGGCACCTGGGTATGGAGGGCCTAAGGACCCTGTATTAATGAAAATGTATGTAATATGTAATAATTAAAATGCTACATGTAATTTTAAAAATTGGTTTTGTTAAATAATATTAGTAAAAAAAATTGTTGTGGTCGCTATTTATAAAAATTAACTCTTAATCATGAGGATAATAGGAGCTTTTAATAATTTATTAATACTAATATAATATAAGAAAGAAATAAGGAAGGAAGGAAGTAGAAAATTATTTTCTAGCCTACCATGCTAAAGTCAGCTCGCTCCCCAAGGAGGTTCTGATCTTCACCTAAGTCCAGTAGTCTCTTTGGAGCAAGAGTCTTACCAGCCCAGGAGGGTGTCAATGCCAAAAAGAGTAGAAGAATCAATCCCAGCAAACTCATTCCAAAGACCTTGATCTCCTCTGTGGTCTCACCTTTTATAGCCCTTTTCTCCACGTCACTTCCTGTCTCTCTGGGCTGGTCTATCACATCTCAGGAACCAATCAAAGTCTCTCTGAGCCACACTTATAACCCTTAGTTCCGGGTCATGTTCCTAGGGCTCTTAGCCTGTGACCTCTGTTTGGAGTATTCCAGCCAGGCTCATGGGATGGGTTAGACAAGAAAAAAGTTCACCACCCTGGGAAAAAACCCTTTACAAAACGCTGTCCCAAGAGGAAGCAAGCAATCATCCTTGCTTATTTGCCACCGGACAAGAACGATTTGGTTGGATCTTTTTGAATGCACACTCAGCTCCAGATCAGTAGCTAACTAAATGACCTTCCAGAATCATTAAATAATTAGGCAGAGTATTTGTATATACCCCAAAGTGGACAGCAGCATCCTCTACTCTTTTTTTTTTGTCCCTCAAAGTCTTCCTGAGCATATATGTGGGTTGGCAGTGAGCAGAGCGCTCTGGATGTGGTCCCAAGACTGTACCCTTCTTAGCCAGTTCCTCTTCCCTATTACATTTAAACCTCTCTATAGAAGGCATTTCAGAGTTCGTTAGGCAAGTAGAGACTTATTAATTCTTTGTGATTATGATCAAGTCCTGGAAGAACTCAAGAGAGCTAAATATGACCCACAGTAGGGTCTAGGCATGAACTCAATTAGACCCCAGAGTCTTCCTAGAAGTAGACCACATTCATTTAGACTATTCCAAACAGCTTTAAACCAACCTAATTTCAACAAATGCTAAACCAATCTTCCCTTGGGTCTTCCAACATCAGCTATAAATATAATATATAATGTTTATGACATCAGCTTCATAGTATGGGAAGTCTTATATCTTACCAGGCAGGGTGCACATAGCACGATGGTGGAAATCTTTAATAGCTGCCTCAGAAACAGCTGTTCCTCTTTCTATCCAGGAGAAATAAAATGTCAGGCATTTGATGTCATCCATTTTATTACTAGGATGCCTCTAAGGGAATAGTGGTGTTAAATCTATATTTTTGGAAAGGGGGAAGAAAAGTAATACAAAGGGAAAACAGCACATATACATAATATTGAATTTATTAACAGAGAAGGGAGAAAGGGAGGAAGAAAATGGGAGAAGGGAAATATGACATTTACCCTCTAATTTAACCCACTATTTAACTACTTTAATTAATTACACAAATTCCTAAAGGCAAGTCCAACAGGTAACCAGATTTCTCACAAACAAAGAGTCCTTGGTGAGTCAGGTACAGGAGTCCACCTGATGTCCACAGATGTCCCAGCAAGGTAGAGATCTTTTTCCCAATCCAGCTGTCCACCAGGAAGACTAGAGATATTCTCTCACCACACCTAGCAAATCCTCAAGGCCAGTTGTTTGATGGGTGGATTTCTAGGATGTCTCAGCCACACACCTTTCTCCTTCAACTTGCAGCTCCAGAGTGCTGTTGGAAAAACTGTCTTTTCAACAGTTTGAAACCCTGACCCAGTAGCTTGGGATCCAGGCCTGTCAATATGCTCTTGCTATAATTCCCTTTCCTTGCTACAGTGGGATGGTAATAATAACTTCTCTTTATATAGTGCTTTCAAATTTATAAAGTTCTTTGCCTACATAATCCTATCCAATCCTAAGAACAATCCTGTGAAGTAGATGCCACAATTATGACTTCCACTTTTTGTGTCCCTTTCCAAAAATGATTTTTCTCACTCTATTTTCTCTTTCTGTTTACTCTAGACCCATACTCTCTGATTCATGACCCACATGATCATCTGATTTCTCTTTTTCCTCTGTTTTCTTTATACAATTAAAATTTCCAAGGTATCTGCCCTCTAAGCATCTTCTTCCATTGCCTTGTAGGGCATACCCCATGGATTACCCTTTTCTATTGTTCTTTGTTCTAAAATCAAGTGTCAGTGAGGACCCTACCCCATAGCAGGGCATGTCTCCAGGCTCCACCTTCCATTGATATATATTCTTTCTTGGTATTTTTATTTTAAAAGACATTTGCCTGGAAATCTCCTTGGGTCCAGGTTCTCCCACTCTTCTAGGTGCCAGTTGCCCCTTAGGGGTTCCAACTTCCTTCCCCCTATTACAAGTAAACTTTTCAGGATTCAAATCCACAAAAGCCTCACACCTTCACAAAAACCTTCATCAGTAGAATCCCCTCCCATCTTCAAAAAAGGCCTCTTTCTCCCTCATCTTTTTCAATCATTTCCCTTTCCCCTCCATCTACTCCTTCTGAAACTACAGAGGTAAGCTCTTCATTTTGGCCCTGCCAGATGACTCACTCTTCTTTATTCCCCTAATCCCCTCCCTTCCTTTCATGTGCCTTCCCATGTTATAATGTAGTCCTCCAAAAGAAGCATTTACCTGAAGCCAAGGTAGCACCACGTTCTGTCCATAATGCCCCCTATCTGCTTCTACACTGTTACTTCTACTGAAGTTCTACCTTTACCCCATCTCCATGTGTACATTTAGTAACAAGTCTCTAACCAGTCCTTCTGTGGCCATTGCTGTCTACATTCATTTCTAGTGAACTCTGGGATATTTAAGGAGCAAATCATCTCTTCCTTTCTAATTTTCTTTTTTAAAATGTTTCAAATTTTTTATTATTGAATATTAACTTTTGTCCTAGGTGGTTAAGTTCAGATTTAAGGGTGCTGGTTGTAACCAAGGAATAATGTTCTAAATTGACTAAATAAACTAATTCAATTTTTAAAAAAAAAGGGTGCAGGTTATCCTTGAGTTCCATTGCTTTTCAAAAGATTTTCCAGAGAAAGAATTAATGGTAGGTTAGACATAGTTTTATATAAACATATATCTTTTTGTCAAATGATGCCTTCTCAATGAGGGGAGGGAGGAGAGAGAGGGAGTTAATTGGATATTTTAATGTAACAAGAAATGATTTAGTTCATTTTTAAAAAACCCACACATTATTCCATTCCATACTCCTTTTTTTAGTAGGAAAAGAATGGTTTCCTTTGTAGCTGAAGGTCTTTCTCAAGATGGCGGGGAGAAATTGTTTCTGAATTGAATTGTTCAATTTGACAACTATGTATCTTGGAGTTTGTAGTCTTTAATTTTTTTTTTCTGGAACTGATTTGTGAATTCTTTCCGTTGGGATTTCATTTTTTATGTTCAAAAGATTCAGACAATTCTAATGTCTGTCATTAAAGTACTAAGGTTTTTTGCGCTATGTTCTTCTGAATGACCTATGATACTTAGGTTTTCTCCAATCTTCCTGACTTTGTGATCTATATGTTTTGCTTGAGTAGTGAGCTTTTTTCTTTTTTTTACATTTTTGTTCTTTGCTTCTCCTCTCCTAGGTTATCCTTCACTTCTATTTGCATTCCTTATCTAATGTTCTCCCTTTTGTCTCTCTGTTGAAGTTTGCCATTGTAGATTCACTTTTTTTCCTCATTGCTTTTATTTTTGCTGTGTAGAACTTAAATTCTCTTCTCATTCTCATTCAACTGATTCAGGAATGACTCATTGTGGCCTCAATTCTCAAATTCTACAGGGTTCTCTTTCTCATCAAGTGTTGAATTATTTTCCTTAATTTTATAATACTTATTTAGAGACGCCTAAACTCATTTTGAAAGCCATATTTCTTTTGTTACTGTTCTTCCTGTGGATTTATCTGTTTATATTCAAGATCTTTGAGTTTTTGTCTTCCTCAAATTTTGGTACTTTCAGTTTCCTCTCCTGGCTTTCCTTATTATTCACTTCCTGACTCCTCTCCTCTGGTTGTGGTTTCCTTAAGGGTTTGGATCTCAAAGCATTTCAGCCTCCTCTCACGCTGGACAATTCACAATTCACCAATATAGGTCACTGTCCCAATTAATTTTAGGATGATCACTGGCTCCAACTGGGTCCTGTGCTCTTTTCCCCTGGGTTGAAAGACTGCTGCATAGCTTACCTTCCATTCCCACTTCACCCTCCCCAAGGTCCTGTCTTGGTGACTTGTTCCTCTCCCTCTGTTCCGTAATTCTCTGGTCTGGCACCAACTGTTCACAGCATGCTTTCCTCAGTACAATCATATCTTTGCAGCTCCTGTGCCTCTGAGTTGTAGCCCCTGACAGACTTCTGCTTCTGAAGGGCTAGGACCAAGCTGGTTTTCCAGGCCAGAAGAAACATCAACAGCTTAGAGCCACAGTCTCTTATGGTACTTGAAAAGGGGAGGGAGCAACAGGATGCAGATTTTAATGCAATCCTGTGTCTTGTCCTTAGGAGGACTGCTAATGCAGCCTAAGCATGGGAGCTGGAGATGGGGAAGGGTCAGTGAGCATCAGTTCATGGATTTGGCTTTTTTAAAAAAAATTCTTTTGCATTCTGGGTGTCCCAGATCATGGAAACACTTGAAGTTATTTTTATATTTGACATATAATTTATGCTTTAGGAAGGTTTGAGAGGTCATGGGGATTAGAGAAAATATCTAGTCTGACATCTTGTTGCTCATGTGACCCAGAAGTGCTGTGGTTAATTATTATCTGCATTTAATAGGTGAAAAAAAATTGAGGCTTTAAGAGGTTAAGAGGTCAAGGTCAACTTATTTCAGCAAATATTTACTAAGTACCTACTATGTGGCAGGCATTTTGCTAAGTTATAGGGATGAAAAGAAAAAAAAACACGAGACAATATTCATCTTCTAGGAGTATCCACTACACTGGAAGAGACAGGATGACTACATGCTCACAAGCTGGAAAATACTCAGATTTTTATTGCTGATATTCCTCCAGTGGTTGAGCTGATATGAACTTAGTTTGTCCCGATTCCATGCACCACTGCCTCTTGAGATCTAGGCAACAAGGTCAATATTTTATGTTTATTTAAAATGCTACTTTCTAGTATTATGTTAAGAATTGAAAAAATATGCTCTGTATTACTACAATTTTTATGCCCTTCCATTAGACAATTTATTTTGGTTAACTTTCCAGAGAGGAAATTCAGACGTGACTAACTTCAAAGACACAGATTAAAATAAGATGGTCTTTAAATAAGTAGAGCTTTTTTTCTTTAGTCTGAGAGGTCAAAGCTATTCACATTCCTATGTAATTTAAGCCCTACGCATCCCTTTGGGAAGTTCAGCTCTAGCCCTTGTCCAACTGGCTGGTGGAAGTTCAAAAACATGGCAGCTAGCCTGACTTTTTGATCTTCAGTTTTAGACATGCCCAAACAGACTCTGAATAGCCAGCAGAGTCACAACTTATCTGAAAGTCTTTTCATTCATCTTCTACTGTCTGTTGCCAAACCAAAAAGAAAGTGTGAGCCACTAAGAAAAAGATTTATTCTGTGTCCATGCTCTGTAGCCATGGGAAGAAAAAACAAATTAATTTCACATTTCTGAGCATTTATCTCCTGTGCACACGAATGGTGCTTTCCTGAGTAACAAACCATCCATTCACTATTGAAGCTTAAAGGAAAGCAATATATCAAGTATTCTAAGGTCAGATTTCAATGGTCCAAGACAAGTATGTCAGTGTGGAATTAACCCGACGAAGAGGCTTTGATCTCTGCTTTCAGAGTCATATTGATATGAGGCCAAATTCTCATGGGGGAAATTTGGTTATAATTCATTAATAGATTGCTATACAGGGAGACCCAGTTAAAATAGCCACTGTTTACTGATATGTGCAGTTCAGTCAGGACCATCTGGTCACCCTGACCCTCTATAACATTATTTAAAATGCATTTCATAATAATTTAATTATTATTATGTTAATTAATTATATTTATATATATAAATATATAAATAAATAATTGAATTATTATGTAATATAATATAATACATGCTATTTATAATTTAATTATGTATGAAATATACTCGTTTAATTAATAAAGATCTCTATAATATAATAATCATTATAATGGTTTTTCATGATAATAATACTCTCCCATGGACAGGGTTTGCTATTTTAAATGAGGTCACTTTCCAGCAAGTCATGGATCCTATACATGGCTATGGAATAATTGTGGTGGTTTCCATATGTGACCCAAGGAAATCCACTGCATTATTTTGTCATCATGATATATGACTCACAATGTTTCACGTGCTATTTACTTTCATTTCAGTTTCTGGATAAAATCTAATATGGATGACTGCTCTAAACTTAACAGTCAATGCTACTGTTTAAAATATATTTCTGTACTCCTCTGGATATGTGACCTCATCAATATGGATTCCCCCTTTCTTGGTGTAGGTGGCAACCTATTCACCCCTTCTATGCTAACTCATTTTTGCCTTCGTTCTCCCATGCACACACTCATTTCCAAATAGGTTTTCTATAGATCTATTCAAAGTTCAGAAGCACAAGGGTCAGTCCAACCACGTATTTTTATTCACTCTTTTTGCATGGCTCACCTACCTCTTTAGCCATCAAACATTTTCTGAATAATGCCCCTGGGCTACCTCTGTGCTTAGACCATTACTAGAAATGTGTTATACCTCACTTGCACTCATTATCCATCTCTTCATTCAAGAATGGGTCACTTATAAGTTTTACATCTTCAGAGAATGACAGGTCATGATTTTTTGACCATATAGTATCATGAGAAGAACATCTGTGTTTAAAAGAAAGATGGGGAGCAATTTGGAATCAGGAAAAGAATTGCACATACGTATTCCCCAATACAGTCCTACTTACTTTTTTCTATTATGCTTCACCATTACAACGCCAGGTCTAACTTATTCTCTTTCATTACAGTCTATCCTAATATACTAATTTAATGAACTTGCTACCCAACAATGTATAATCAACTAACAGGCACTTCTACTAGGACGTATTACAATGTCGTGGGTCTTGGTCCAATTGACACTATACCATTGGAAACAGATGCATCTTAATTATATTGGCTTTGCCCTCCCAAGAACAATGACTATTTCTTTAATTACTTAAATCTGACTATATATAAAAAAGTATTCTATAATTATGTTCACTTAGTTCCTGGGTTTGTTTTGGCAAATATCCTCCCAGACATTTTATTCTGTCTATGGTTATTTTAAATGGATGTCTCTTTGTATCTCTTCTTGCAGATCATTGTTAGTGTTATATAAAAATGCTGATGATTTATGTGAGTTTATTTTATAACCTGCTATTTTGCTAAAATTATTGATAGTTTCAACTAACCTTTTAGTTGAATTTCTAGAATTTTCCACATATAGCATCATATCTGCAAAAAGAGATAGTTTTATTACTTCTTTATTCCTTTGTTTCCTTCAATTTCTTTTTCTTCTTTTATTGCTATTTGTATTTTTAATGTTATATTAAATAAAATTGGTGAAAATGAGCCTCTTTGTTTCACTCCTGATATTACTGAGGAGGCTTCTATTTTATCCCCACTGCAAATAATATTTGCTAATGGTTTTAGATAGATTCCTTGTATCATTTTAAGAAAAAATACATTCAGAGCAACTAGCTGGCTCAGTAGATTGAGAGCCAGGAGGTCCTGGGTTCAAATCTGATCTCAGACACTTCCTAGCTGTATGACCCTGAGCAAGTCACTTAACCTCCATCACTTAAACCCTTACCATTCTTCTGCCTTAGAACCAATATTACATTGGTTCTAAGGCAGAATGAACCAATGTAATATTGGTTCTAAGGCAGAATGAACCAATATAATATTGGTTCTAAGGCAGAATGTAAGGATTTTTAAAAAAGAAGAAAAGAAAAAAATACATTCATACTTCTGCTTCCCAGTGATTTAATAGGAATGAATGTCATATTTTGTCAAAGGTTTTTTGCATCTATTATAATCATTAATATAATCAATTATGTTGATAGTTTTCCTTACATTAAAACACCTCTGGTTTCCTGGTATAAATCTTGTTCAGTCACAATGTCTATGATCTTTGTGATAAATTGTTGTAGTCTCTTAGCTAGTATTTTAGGACTTTTGGCATCCATATTCATTAATGAAACCATTCTGTAATTTTCTTTCTGTTTTTGCTTCCTGATTTAGGCATCAGTGCCATATTTGTTTCATAAAAGAAATTTGGTAGATCTCTTTAGCTATTATTTAATACTGAAATTAGCTAATCTTTTGATTTTGAACTTTAATAGTCCAGGCACTTTATATTTTTGTAGGTATTCTGTTTCACTTACATTGTTAAATTTGTTTTATATAATTAGGTAAATACTTGGATTAATTCATTAAACAGAGAATATCAATTGTTCATTGGTGGACAAAGGAAATAAAATTAAAATGACAACCCTCTCTAAACTAATATACTTACTCAATGCCATCCCAATTAAATTACCAAACAATTATTCTATTAAGTGAAAAAAATAATTTAAAATTTTATTTGGAAGAACAAAAGATAAAGAATATGAAAGGAATTATGAAAAATGTAAAGAAAAAATCCAGTAGTACCAGATTTTAAACTATACTCTAAAACAATAATTATCAGAGCTAACTTGGTACTGTCTAAGAAATAAAAACTAGCATAGTAGAACAGAACAGACAAAGAACAAACTGTAGCAAAAGAATATAGTAACCTTGAATTTGACAAAAGCCTAGATTCAAGTTGTGATTATAAGAACTCACTATTTGGTAAAAATTTCTGGGACACTTGGAAATTAGTTTGGAGGAAATTGGCATAAAGAAATATCTTATATCATTCACTATGTTAAGATCAAAACCAATACATAACAAGAATAAAATGAGAAATTATTAGCAAATTAGAAGAACATATAACATATTACCTGTAATATTTATAAAAAGTATGGGAATTTATGAATAAACAAAAGATGGTGAGCATTATGAATATGAAATGAATAATTTTGATTACATTAAATTAAAAAGGGGTTGCACAAATAAAACTAGCTTAACCAAGATTAGAAGGGAAGCAGAAAATTGAGGAAAATTTTTATATATAGTTTCTTGGATATCTCCTGGAGAAGTTTCATACCTAAAATATGTAGAAAACTTTGTCAAATTTAGAGGAATCTGAGTCATTCCCCTATTTATAAATGGCTAAAAGATAGTAGACAGTTTTTGGATAAAGGAATCAAAGCCACACATAAGCATATATAAAAAAAAAGTTCTAAATCACTACAGATTAGAGAAATGTAAATCAAAACAAATCTGAGAAAGTATTTCACACCTATTAGATTGAGTCAAGTGATAAAAGGGCAAAATGACAAGTGTTGGAGGGGAGGTGAAAAATGGGGACACTGATACTCTGTTGGTGGAACTGAACTTATCCAACAATTTTGAAGAGTAATTTAGAATTACACTTAGAGAGTTAGAGAGTTATGAAACTGTTTTATGTGTATAACCTTAGATCCAGCAATACCTTTTGGATCTATTTCCCAAGGAAATTGGAGAAAAAAGGAAGAGAATATATATGTTCCAAAATATTTATAGTAGTTCTCTTCATGGTGACAAACACCTAGAAAATTGAGGGAATGCCCATCAATTGTAGAATAGTTAAAAAATGTAGTATATGATAAACACTCTCATGCCATATGAAATGATGAGCAGGTTAATTTTTAATAAGGTCCCATAGTTTGGTGCCAGGTTCTCCAACTGCCTTTTCCTCCTTTTCAACAATTCTTCTGATTTACTATTGATGTTGACCTTTGCTCTAATTAGCTGATGATCTGACCAGACATTCATAATTAATCCCAAAATTATTTCCTTCCAGGAATTGGTAATTTTTTGCCTATTAAGATATAGTCAGATTCATTTTTAGAGACACTTTTTGGTGCTCACCACAACCAGGGTCTTTTGACTCTTTTGAGAGTCATTCTTCCCTGAACTCCTCCTCCCACTGAAGGTCCCAAATATCAAAGCATACATTGATTTCATTTGGTGGATCATACGAAGTTCTTAAATTTTTTCTGCCTCTTTATTTTTACCATTTGTGTCTGTACTTAAGCCTGAATTATTTCCATAGAGTTTCTCTTTGCTTTTGTTTATCTTAAGTGTTGCAAGATGAAATGTTTGATATATATTTTTAGTGTTTGAGCTAAAAGTACAATTCTGAAGGAATGGAGATCCCTGTTTTCTGGAATATGTGGTTGAAAGCCACAATGGTTTTACTCACATTCTGAATCACAGTACCATGCTGGCTGCTGAAGGTCTAGCAGCACCCCAAATATAAGAAGCACTGATCACCACTAGCTTTGGCTGGGTTCATGTGGTTTGAGAATAGCTCAATGCACAATTGGCGAACAGCAGAAATCTGTAAGGGAAGAGGTGATGAAGAAAGTATCTTGGCAAAACTCTAGGTAATACCTAAAGAAAAAGGCAGAGTTTCTCCAGGCATACACCAAGAACAGAGAATATTCACTTGGCCAAGGGTCAGTGGTAAATGTTTTAGATAGGAATAAGACCATAGAGGGATTCTAAGACTTTACTATGGATGAAGGTCAAGATCTATCAAGAGTAACAGACTAGGGCATGGGGTCTCAGTGGTTGGTTCCTGGATTGGTTGAGTCAGTCTTTCTCCAGATAAAGCCAAAAGATAACCATGCTAACAATTTCTTTTTAAATACTCATAGAATAAGCTTCTTGATAATTTTACTTATCAATGAATAAAATAACTAGAAATCACTAGAAATCTATTACAGAAATTTCTTTTAATATCAAATTCTTTTCTTCTGCTTTTTAAATTTAAATTACTTTTGAAAAAAATTTAAAAGGATAAAAGTCTTCAGAGACTGGGTTCTTAGCCTTTTTCCTCCCAGTCATGGACTCTTTTGACGATCTGGTGAAGCTCCTGGATTCCACAGAAAATTATTTTTAACTGCATAAAATAAAATGCAATTATCATTTTTTTAATCATAGGACACAGCTAAGTGGCTCAGTGGATTGAGATCCAGTCCTGGGGATGAGAGGTCCTGGATTCAAATCTGCTCTCAGAAACTTCCTAGCTGTTTGAACCTGAGCAAATCACTTAATCCCATTGCCTAGCCTGTATCACTCTTCTGCTTTAGAACCAATGTATAATATTGATTCTAAAATGGAAGGTAAGAGTTTAAAAAACAAATAAACCAATCACAGAACTCAAGGTAAGGATCTCTGTTTTAGAGGGGGAAGAGACCTAAGGGCAACTAATACTTTTTTAGGACATCTCTCTCCTTTTGCCCATATCCTTACTTTAGAACTCCATGTATATTTCAAAATGTAGAGATTTCTTCTGGGAGCCTACATGGAGATGGTGATGTCTGCGCTGATGGATGGAACACTTGACTACATCAAAGAAGGGAACAAAGGAGGAAATATAGAGATGAAAAATTTTACTACAGAGAATGGCCTACAGCAGTAGGTATAGATTACTCACCAGAGACAACCATGGGAGCTAGATTCTAATTCATGAGGGTGAAGAGAAGGGCATTAATATTGGTGGCAGAGGATAAGGGAAATGAGGAAAGGGATTGTATGACACATGGAGAATTTTAGACCCTGTGGAAATCTTTAAAGAATAGTAGTTTAAACTAGAGCTCTAGAGGAAGCCCAGTATATTGAGAAAGAATTCTCACATGGTTTAAGAAACGTTGGTCTAAGGGATGATGTAAATTCCAATGGATTCAAAAAGAATTTTTCATTGTTAGACTGCTTTGTTGTTTCTCCAAAGAGTGAGTACTCTTTTACAAGTATTTCTTGGATTTTAGCCAGAGAGTCTATCAGTTTAGAATTACATAGATAGCTTTTTCATACATGGAAAAACCAGACAGAAATTCAATACCTTTCATGCAAGATACATTCAATAGGTACATGATCATTCATTGAATTACAAAGGATATGGGGATAGTGCCCATCAAATGAACGTCAATCGCCTTTTCCCCATGCTGCCCACACACACAAAGGTCATGTCTTCCTTGCAAACTGTACCCCCTACCCCTAAATAGCTTCCAGGAGGAAGCCTGGGGACTGATGCTCAGAAACAGAAAAGCACAGGATAATGGAGAGAGAGCCAGGGTCAAGACGTTCTACTCATCTATTCTGTCTAGGTGATCATGGGAATACCATTTAACCTCTTAGTGTCATAGCCAATTTAAATTGAAGGAATTGATCTAAATCAGAGGAGGGAGTTTTCCATGTGGGAACTCCCTATATACAAAGATCACAGGTCTCTCTACCCCTCCCAATATCAAAATACTTAGGAATTTGGACAAATATCCATCTGAAGCTATAAGAGGGAAAACAATTCTATTGACCCCGATGACCCAGGCTGGCTTGACTGGGAGCCAGGTGTCTAGGTTTGAAAGGTAGGTGTATTCCTCTATTGAGTCACACAGATCGTTAACGTTTAATTATGATAATGATACTACACCCCCAAAGGCTCCAGGGCCCTGAATGTAAATAAGAATAATCATAAAAAAAAGCACATTGGAGAATTTAAATAGATTAAAAATGAAACACCTAGCAGCAGAGCTATCCAATGGGATAAGCATTTGTGAAGAACCTACTACGTGCCAAGCACTTTGGGGATACAAGGACAACAGGAATAACTGTCTCTGTCTCCAAAGAGTTGACATTTAACTATAAGATGTAGCATGTGAACAGGTAAGGAACTAGGGAGGCAGCAGAATGCATACAAGGGAACAAAAAGCCATCAGTAGTTGTGCTATATGAGGGGAAAGGAAGCCTTAGAAATCCTCAACAATTACCTAAAGAACATTGCCAATAATATTTCAGATAAATGTAGTGATTAAAAGTGATTTTCATCTAAACAAAGGCTCATGATGTAAGAAGTCATGGAGTCAATGCAGAGAATCACAGATTGGGGGTACAGAGGATAGAGCATTGTGCCTTGAATCAAGAAGACGAGTTCAATTCTCACTTCAGACACCATGGGACCCTGGGGATCTCACTTGATCTCTGATTGACTTAGTTTCCTTATCTATAACATGGAGATAATGATAGAACCTAGCTCTTAGCACTGTTGTCAGCCCAAATGAGATAATAATATTAATAAAATATACTGTAAATCTTCAAACATTAGACAAAGTGCTAGTTATAAGATTTGTCCCACTTCAAAGGAATTTTTCTTTCACAATTTTTGTTGATATCTCTGTTCAGCTGAGGTCAATAAAATCACTTTAAGGTATTAGAACATTAAATCCCATTTTCAGTTTTGCAACCACACGGACATTCTGAGATGAGAAAAATAAACAAAACAACTCCAAATCTAACAATTTGAGCATTTTTTTTTCTTTATAAACAGAATCAGACACCTGAGACCTAGAACTAAAATCATTTGGGGTAGACCTTCAGAGCAGTACTTGATGTGCTGTAGGTAATTACTACTAATTAGTAGGTAATAGATGCATCTAGGTGATGTAGGACCAAGCCTGGAGTCAGGAAGACGCATCTTCCCAAGTTCAAATCTGGCCTTACACACTTACTTGTGTGTGACCCTGGGGCAAGTCACTTAAGCTGGTTTGCCTCAGTTTCCTCATCTGTAAAATGAGCTGGAGATGGAAATGACAAATCATTTTAATATCTTTGCCAAGAAAACTCCAAATGGGGTCATGAAGAGTTGATCGTGACTGAAAAGAGACTGACTAATAAGTTAGTATTGGGAACGAGTGATTAGAATATCAAAAATAGACCCAATTGACTTCCCTCCCCAATCCCTAAACCTTTTGATGAAGTTAGAATTTTAATGAACATGACTTAGAAATAAGTGTGAGCTAATTTTGTGCAGACATTTTTGGAGGGCAATATAAACATTGTCTTGCACCTATAGTCTAAACAGCAGAACCTTCATTAGAACACATTTAATATTTCCCTCTTCTCAGAGGACAATTTATTTGACTACAAAATTCCAGAGCAGTGAAAGTCACCCAAACCATTTCGTAGTCTGTGTGGCAAGTTGCATCCATATTAAAATTAGAAGCTGTGACAACTTGATGCTAAATGATCAAAAATTCACATTAGTTACTTGGTCAGACCAGTCAAAGAAAAGATCATAGACATGAGATCAAAGAGACCCTAAGGAACATTTATTGTAACTTCTGCATTTTGCCAGTGAGGAGACATACAGTGGGGATAAAGGGACACATCCGTTGTCACATAAGAAAGAAATAGTTGAGGACAAAATCCTTCAAACTCCAAATTCAGTGCTCTTTCCATAATGAATTATCTCTAGGGTAGTGACTAAAGTCATATACTCCAAGTCAGAAAGACCCAAGTTCAAAACTGACCTCAGATACTTATTAACTATATGACCTTTGGCGAGTCATTCAGTCTGTTTCCTCACTTTCCTCACCTGTAAATTGGAGATAATAAGAGCATTTACCTCCCAGGGTTGTTGTGAGGATCAAATGAGATAATATTTATAAAGTGCTTTGCACATAGTAGGCACTTGTTAACTTAATTTTAATTTTCAGTTTCCTATAACATGAGATTGAACAATAGCAATATGATGGCATATAATTGCTGAAGCAAGCATAGTCTTTATATTTGGAAAGACTTGACTAGTTCATAGAACTTAAACTTTCTTGCAGTCTTTCAACTTTTCCAACCAACGTGGATCAAGGAAGAGCCAATTACAGCATTATCTGCCTAAATACCAACTCTGTGTTTGTTTGAAGAGGTCCCTAGATAACACACCCCAGTTAAGAACAGGGTGTGTCTGTAGATATGTCCACAGAGAAGTCCTCCCAGGACAATTGGCTTAATTTTTGGTGGCCACCTGGCTCATAATGCTTTCATTCACACAAATCTGGAAGGTCAAGGAGTTTGTGTGACAGCTGTAATGCTGATGTGATTTACTTAATAAAACCAAGACCTGTCATTAGCCAGGGACAGAGTGTTCTGTAGGCTTGGGAAGGGAAGGACAAAGGGAGCCCAGCCCCAGCAAGCAAAGGAAGCACCAGGAGATTGCTCTTTGCTCCATAGATTCCCCATAGAACCTGCTAATGGGTTCAACTATCTGTTCAGAAGCATCAGTTTCCATAGCATCTTGTCTACGATTTTCCCAACTGAGCTCCCAGGCATTGGAAGCCAGCAAAGTTGGCCATAAGCCCAATATAGAAAGTGGGGCTTTGTCTTAAAACAAAGCAAAACAAAAATTCTAAGATGCTAGGACCCTTTGGAAGGTCAGTTTAATTAGAAGAAAGAGAGGTGATAAGAAAAAGATAAAAGGATGGAAGAGGAGAAAAGAAACGTCCTATAGGTATGTCTACTCAGACGCCACCTTTTAATTTTTTTTCTCTTACCTTCTGTCTCAGCAACAACTCCAGAACAGAAAGGTAAAGCTAGGCAAATGAGGTTAGGTGACTTGCCCACAGTCACAGAGCTAGGAAATGTCTGAGGTCAGATTTGATCCCGGTTCTCCCCAACTCCAGGTGTACTGTGCCACCTAGCTTCCCTGTCGCCTTTTTTCATGAATCTCTTCCCTAGCCATTAGTGATGCCCCATCTCAAAATTTCTTGTTTTATTTTTATATACATTTTGTTATATATATGCTATATATGGTCTATATACACTATTCATATCTCATGTGTACATTATATATTTATATGTAATATAATAATACATATATAATATATATATTACTTATATAGTTTGCATATATCTATATATGTATAACATTCCACTCTCCTCTGATAGAATATTGCTTCTTCAGCACAGTCTCCTTTGCTTTTGTATTTATTGCCAGCATCTACTATAGTACTTAGAATTTATGAATGAAAAAATATTTTAAGTGATTACTATGAACAAAACATTGTGCTCCATGCTCAGAATACAAACTAAAAAGGAACAGTCTCTGCTTTCAAGAAACTCATATTCTAACAATTCTAATATTAATCATTCTAATTCCAACACATATTGGAGATTCCAACTACAAATTAGATGGAAAGGTCATTAGGATGAAGCAGCAAAGCAGATGGTAATTCATCTTCTTTAATGTCTTTTCCACTGGAAAAAATAATATCTATTTCTAATGTTGATGGTGGTAAAAACTGGGGATGGGAACCAAGAACTTTTTTTTCCCTGGTATTCAATAATTTTGATTACTAAGAAGAAGGGAAATACCTCATGAGTAGAATACTGTCATCCCTTGTCTCCCAATCCTAATGCCAAGTGCTGATGGTAGTTGAGATGGTGACAGTGTTTTTAACTCCATCTCTTCTATAGCCACCCAAGGCATATGTCATCTTCTATCTCTCCTTCAGTTTTTCATTGGTTGACTTGGCTCTCCAGAGCTTGCTCAGCAATGGATGTTGGTAATAATAGGAATGATAGCATCTTTCTTCATAGATTTTTCTCCCCTGGATTAATAAATTGGTATGATTTTTATTGCATTTTTTCTCCCCTGGATTAGTAAATTGGTATGATTTTGGCCACATGATACTCTAACTTCTTATAGACAATCAAACAATAGGAACCTCAGTTGAAAGTAGCCTAGGCTTGATCCCAATGTTTTGAGTATAATGTTTCCTACCAACGTGAGACTCTTCAGTCTTCAACTATTAACCCCCTCCATTGGTGACTCAACTGCTCTAATAACCTTTCTTTTCCAAAATTTGATATTCAGCACACAACATATGTTGGTGAAGGAGACAATATCTTTTAAATTATTATAAAGAATACAGGTTTTTAACAGTGATTTTTCAAGGACTGAAACTGCTATATGGCAGAAAAGCTATAAATTGAAAATGCATTTTTTAATATTTCTGAAGAATGGTGCAATAGTTCATCCTGAAGCAATATAAACTTTTAACTTAAAAAAATTATCCCCTTCTCCCTTTATGTATTTGGACATGTAAATGGCATTCTTATTTGCAATAGTGGGGGAAAGAATTATGCACATTAGCTATTTCCTAGGGCAAAGATTCTAAGGGAATTTGTGAACTTAGTTGTTTAGATTATGAATTTTTCCTATATATGGGATTACCCTTACTCTTTACCATATAGCTATAAAAGAAAACAAAATATATACAAATATATTTCATATAAAATAAATTTATATATATATTTATTTTAATGTAAAATATATATATTTATTAACTATAAAGTAAAGGATGAGGAAGATTATACATATAAAAAGGTATATTCTACCAACAGTGTATTAGTGTCCACTAGTAGGTTTGTTTCCTAAAGAGATCAGGGGAAAAGGGAAAGAACCTATATGTTCCAAAATATTTATAGCAGCTCTTCTTTGTGGTGGTAAAGAACTGAAGAACATCAGTTGGGAAATGGTTAAACAAGTTATAGCATATAATTATTATGAAATGCTACTGTGTCATAAGAAATGATGAGTAGGTTAAAAAAACATGAAAAGTTCTATATGAATATTATATGAAGCAACAGAAATATTATTTGAAGAATGACTTCTGTATGTACAGCTCCAGAAAAAGAACTGATAAATAGAAATAAGCAAGACATAATTTTATATATACATATATCTTTTTGTCAAATGATGCCTTCTCTAATGGTGGGAAGGAGGAAAAGAGGGAGCTAACTAGATATTTTAATGTAAGAAACAAAAGAATATATAAATTGTGGTAGAGACACGGAGAGAGAGAGAGGACTTGTAAGCCAAGATGCAAGAACCAAGGCTGGGGACCTGCCTGTCAATCAAGAAGAAGATCCAAAACAGAATGTTCCCAGGAGTTGGCAGTTGAGCTGACAGGGGGGAGGGGACTTGGAGTCACTCTCTCTGGAGGTTGAACCTGGATGAAAGACCCTTGTGGGGTTGACTTGGTTTTGGAGAGCTCTCTGATCAAGGGGAAAACTCTGTTCTCTCTGAGATTTTGACTGGTCAAGAGTTGGAGGAAAGCCAGGCTGAAGGAGAGACTTTGAACTTTGTTTCTCTCTGGGGTTAAGCTGAGAGACCTTGCTGACTTTGTGAAGAAGAAGAAAAAAAGAGTTTAAACATATGTTGTCCTTCATTTCTCTAAATGTCTTAGAGTCACAGTTTGTGATTGGACTACTTTCTTCAACCCTAATTCTCCCTCATTTAGATTAGGTACATCCTCATCCCTCTTACCTCGGTTTCCTATCCTGTTATCCCAATAAACCCCTTGACTTGAAAAAGGAAAAGAAAAGAGTATCTTTATAGTTTACTCAAGGTGGGAGGGAAGAAGCCAAAGGCTTAAAGAAGAATTAGGAGGTGAGGGAGGCAAAGAGGAGAGGGTTGGAGAAAGGAGGGAGTGAAGGGGGGAGGAGGTTAGAAAAATATACTAATCCATCAGCCATCAGTAGGGATCAGTAGGCAAACCCCAGAGCATTCCCCAGAGCAGTTCCCCTGTGTACCAGCATTGCTCAGCATTTCTCATTCCTACCTCCATTACAAATAAGCATCAGTTTCCCTTAGCAGTTCTCTCTAATCACAAGCCAGAGAACAGCAGTCATTGCAAAAGAAACAATTTCCTCAGTTTACCTTCTCTATTTCAAAATAAATTTAAATTTTAAAGAAAATAAAGGTGTTTATGTGTGTGAACATGTGTGTGTGTGAAATTTATAGCTGCCATTTATCCTCTGAAATTAAGTATTTCTTAAGTAGACCCTATACATACTATTTCTTTGATATAGATCTGAGTTGTCTTTGGTTAGAGAAAAAAGTCTTACATTTACTTCTTTGGGTTTCTTCTTTTTTTCTTTCCCTGGCTCTTTGTGATAAGCCTACTAAGCTAGAAAATTTCAATAGAAAACAAAAACAAAACTTTAAAGCAAACGATAGGAAGTAGCTATATATTGATATAATATTTGTGTATATATTGTATTTCTAGTGTTTGTGATATGTATAGACTTCTCTATAGAAGAATAAAATTT
The DNA here is from genome assembly GCF_027887165.1 of Monodelphis domestica. Classification (NCBI taxonomy): domain Eukaryota; kingdom Metazoa; phylum Chordata; class Mammalia; order Didelphimorphia; family Didelphidae; genus Monodelphis; species Monodelphis domestica. The sequence continues at coordinate 510,605,154 of NC_077229.1, forward strand.
AAAGGACAGATCCTCTGAAAAATGGTCATCACCACCACCACTGTTATACAAAAATGTCTACAGGTGCCTTTTTCCTTCAATATCTTTTTGTATAGTGAAGGTCAGACACTTTTCTTTGCCTTCATTAGTTTTTTTGACATTTATTTTTTCATATCTGGCTGGATCCGTCTCCAAGGTCAAAGCATTGACAGAAGATTTATCAACCATTTTATCAGGATCTTATTGTAGATCTTGATACCTTATTTAGTAGCTTTCCACTGGAGAGATAATCCAAGATAGTTGGGAGCAATGAGTGTCCTTTGTGGTGTTCATGGATAGCATTATAACTCTCCCATCTCCAACTAGGTAATCTCAATCATTTGGGAGAAATTAATAATAGCTCTTTCTTTAAAGGTTGAGTTCCTTTGTCATAACTGATAGTAGGTCTTTGAGGCAACATACAGATTTGATGTGCCTTGGGGTTAGTCAGTTAGTAAGGAAATGATTAGTATTCCCTTTTCCAGGAGATTGATCACCCCAGAACCTCTTAGTACTAGTGAGTTCCTAAATTACAGAGAAAAATGTTGGAATCCCTTCCAATTCCTCCAAACCTATATTCATTTGCCAGGGAGCTACCTTCTGTTTGAAGACCTCTAGTGGAAGGAAGCCAACACCCCTTGAAATTGCCCATTCAATTTTTGGATAACTAATATAAATATACATTTAAAATATAAATATATTTTATACACACACACATAAAATCAAAATGTGTTTCTTCCAAACAAGTCTAAATCTGCCTATTTTCATCTTCTACCAACTGCTCCCAGTTCTGACTTCTGGGGTCAAGTGGGAAAAATGTATAATTCCTCTACCATATGAAACTTTCAAATATTTGAAGACGAATGTTATATCCTTCCCCGAGTTTTCCAATCTTCAAACTAGATTTCTCCAGTTCTTCAAACTATCCTCATATGCCTTGTTCTCAAAGCCCTTCAAAATTCTCTTTTAGACATCTCCAATTCATCAATATTTTTTCTTAAATATGGCACCCATAACTACATACAGTAAATGTAGTAATTCAAGTCAGGGTACAATTGGACTGCTATCTATCCAGAATTACTAAGTATACTTCCTTTAGGCAGTCTAAGATCACTTTTTTTTTCTTTCATTCTATCCTATTGACTCATAGTGAGACTGTCATTCTTACTAAAACTCTCAAATCTTTCTCAGATGAATTGCCAACAAATCAAGCATACTTTCTCTGGCTCCTCTTTAATTTCTTTTACCATATTGGAACCCAGGAAATTCTGAGAGATTGTAACTTTAGGAGTTATGTCATAAAGAAGTAGCTACCACTTGTCTTCTTTAATTAATAAGCAAAACTACTTTCCTGCCATGTGCACTTACACATATGTCAAACTCAGATCACCACTTGCTAGACTATTTATCTCAAAAGCCTTCATGATCTTCTGAATCTCAGCTCTTCCCAATCAATAGCCCACAAATCTATGAATAAAATCTCCATACAAAGTCTGACTTTGTTGCTCCCCTGCTTAAAAATCTTCCATGATTCCTCCTTGCCCATAAAATGTACATTCTTCAGCTGGGAACTTTATTTCTTTCACCATCTAGCTTCAGCCGACCTTACCAGATTTAGCACAATTTCTCTTTATTTACTCTTGCTCTGGTCCAACTGGATTTCTTTTTCTCATTGATCTTGGCATCTTCTCCCCGTTTTGCTTTATGGAGGCTTCTTCTCCATGACTAGAATTTGCCTCCTCCTTTCACCTGGCCCTTAACATCATCAGCTTCTTTCAAGGTACAGCTCAGACAACTCTTGTGGAAAGGATTTTCTAATCACCCTAGTTAGTGTTCTCTGTCTCCTCAAATAACACATTTTACTTGTGTTTTGGGTCCCCCAATAGGATGAAACTCTTTGGGGGCAGTGGCTATGTTTAGTTTTTTGCCTTGTCATCTTCTGCCCTTAGACTGTTGTCTTGTAAAAAACCAACAAATGATTAAAATGCTTCTTAAATGAATGAATGGATGGATGGATGCTTAATTACATGGTCTAAGGATGGCATCTGGGGTAATCACCAAAACACTAGAGCTTCAACTCACACTAAAATGAACATATTTGAATAGCATTGGCTTTGACAATTTGTGTTCCCAAAGAATATGATTATTTACCTGGCCTGGAGGCCTTTGGCTTAGAGTTGACTTGTATTCATGGGAGTTCTGCCAAAGGCAAGGATTCAAGCCTCATTAGTTGACTGGACCTGGCCTCTATCTACTGAAATTACATCTCTTTGGGTTGAGGAGTTTTGAATAGGCTAATCTAAGAATGCAATTTTCATAAAGACCAGTGGTTTCACATCAGTGCAATTTTTTTCTATGAAGCAGAAGCAGAAAATGATTATATAAAAACTAAATATTTAAGATTCTTTTATGACAAAGGAATCAAGAAAGACTAGAGAAGCAAACACAACAAATAAAAATTTGTTAATGAGTCAAGTTGGGAGATGATGTTGTTTTTTCCAAATAGGAAACAAAACCTAAGGATCACAAATTTAGAGCTGAAGGGATTTTAGAGGTCATTATGTTCAATCCAGAGGTGGAAACTGAGGATCAAGGATGTTAAATATTTACTCAAAGCCACTAGGCAATAAGCAAGAGAGACAGGATTTGAACCCAGAATATTTGATTCCAGGACCAATATAAGCAAGTTCCTAAAACTGATGATCTATTCACTTCCCCTACACATTTTATTTTCATATTGCTTATTGAATTAATTTTAATTTTGATTAGCAAATGAAATCAATGTTACCTAAGGAGAACTGATTTTAAAACCTCCCCGCACACTAATTTTGTGATTATGGGTGGTAAGTCATCCATGGGGATGACTATGCCTGCATTATTTTCATCATAGAACTGCTGTTTAGGGAAGTGATTTAAAAACATTAAATGCTATATAAGTGTGAATTACTACTGTTGTCATTACATTGCATATCTTGCTCTTATCGTTGTGACTAGAGGTCAGATAAAAATGATCCTGGAGCCAATCATTATGTTTTGCTACTATGATTTTATATTTTGTATTCTGTGGGGTATTGCTAAGAATAAAAAGAGTAAGCAACTACTTTTTTTGGGAATTGAATTCAAATATTAAGATATAATCTGGGCAGCAAGGTAATGCAGTAGATAGAGCACTAGATCTGTAGTCAAGAACTCATCTTTCTGAGTCCAAATCTGCACTCAAATACTTACTAGCTGTGTGACCTTCAGGAAGTCATTTAATCCTGTTTGCCTCTTTTATCTCATCTATAATAATGAACTGGAGAAGGAAATGGCAAATAATCCAATATCTTTGCCAAAAAAATCTCAAATAGGATCACAAAGAGTCAGATACAATCGAAACTACTAAACAACAATGACAAAAAAAGTTGAGGTATAAATCCATTTCCTGTAGGTTCACTGAAAACATGTTTGGGACAACTCCAGTAACAGATATGAGCACCACAAAATGGTATGTACCTCATCCTGCCCCTGAATGGTTTAGATTTCTTGTGCTAGGTTCCTCTCCTTTGTAAGCTTTTAGATCCATATAATTCAGACATCATGAATATTTGCCACGACAACATCCATTAAAAAAATCATTCTTCCATTTTTATGGATCAGTGGAAAAACATCAGCAAAAGTTCTGTCTGTGATAATTGTGTAATTCAGGTACTGTGCATTTGTTGATTTGTTATTATTTTTTCAATGTCATTATTATTGTTGTTGTTATAAAGTAGCTTACTTTCTGGAACTGGTATGGAAGAGAGAAAGAATTAGGATGGCCCATTTGTAAATTAACAGGTGACCTGGAAAACAGATCTCATCATTCCCAAGGCCCTCAAGGAAATTAGATACATGGCCTAATGGAGAGGGGACTTCAATGTAACTAATAAGAAACTTGACATATTCCATTCTCCTATGTTTATGGATACTCAGCAGACAACACAATGTATTTGGCACAGACAGAATTTGAAACATGAAGTTACAATAGAAAAAAAATGATGGAATTCTTGCTCAGGAAATGCCTGATGCTGTTGTTTCTTTCAGAAAGACTCTCTCATAATCCTTGATAGCTAACGTTGAAAGTCTTCCTATTTAATGTTTCTGAGAAGATTTTTGTTTTAGCTTCATCTTTGAGCAACTAGGTAAGCACAGCCACTTGTAGCCAGGAGAGTGGAGCTCAAAGCTAGCCTCAGACATTTGTTAGCTGTGTGTTCCTAGACAAGTCACTGCAATTCTGTAAAATGAAGATAATAATAACATCTACCTCCTAGGGTTGTTGTGAGGGTAAAAGAAAATAATATTTTCTTTAAAATTTTTTATTTATTTAATTTAGAATATTTTCCCGTGGTTACATTATTCATGTTCTTTCCCTCACCTTCTCCTGTAGTCAATGAGCAGTTCCACTGGGTTTTACATGTATCATTGATTAAGACCTAGGAAATATTTGTCAAACACTTTATGAACTAAAAATCCCTGTAATATGCCAGCTATTATTATTGCCTTTGCCCCCATCCATCATATTCTACCACACTCATTTGTATGCATGCATCATCTTTCTATTGGTCTCAAGTTCCTAGAAGACAAGGATGATGCCCATCTTTTTATCTTTGGATTCCTACTCCCAACACAGTGCTTTTCCCCTGGTAGACAATTAATAAGTGCTTGTCAAATTGAATCAATTTGTTAAACAGGGGGAAAGCTAGGTGACAGAGTGGATAGAGTACCAAGACTGGAGTAAGGAAGACATGAGTTCAAATCCAGCCTCATATAGTTACCAGCTATGTGACCCTGGGGCTAATAACTTAGACTTGTTTGTCTTGGATTTCTCCTCTTTGTAAAATGGAGCTGGAGAAGAAAATGGCAAACTACTTCTGTAGCGCTGCAAAGAAAATCCTAAATGCGGTCATGAGGAGTTGGACACAATGGAAACAACTCAAAAATAATTACAAACGTTTAACAGAATAATCGGCTTTGAGTAGGAGCAGTGAAATACCTTGGTGGTCTCCGAAAGCACTTTGCAGGGTTGTTAGGTGGCCCCTGTTAATGCCTTTACATGATTTCTGGGCATCCTGGTCCCACCAAGGTACTGTTCTTGCCACTCCAAAGCCTGAAACACCCTTTCTAAATGTTCCTCATTCACACTCTATGTACCTTCTATTTATCCAGTCTGCTCTCAAACATTCTTCCAAACAGAAATGCAGAAGAAAAACATCATCGATCACGTGATTCAATGGAGATTTGACTGGGGTTTTGAGGTTAAAAGATCCCTCTACTGCAAATATCAATAATATGGAAATAGGTTTTGAACAATGATACACGTATAACCCAGTGGAACTGCTTGTTGGCTCTGGGAGGGGGGAGGTAAGTGTGTGTGTGTGTGTGTGTGTGTGTGTGTATCATGAATCATGATAACCATGGAAAAATATTCTGAAGGAAAAAAAAAAGGAAAAATAAATAAATAAATGTTAAAAAAATTATTCCGAGGTCAGCCACTCTCACCACCAACAAAAAGCATTTCCTTGGGCTTCCTGCCAAAATGTCCAAGTGGACAGAACTTCCTTTCCTAGTGTATGAGCTACTGCCAAACTGGCAGGGTTTGCTACCCTTGAGCCAACATGAAGGGTTTAGATTTTCCACTGCAAACACCCTTTTTTTCCTATTATTATCATTGAGAGACTTGCTAAGCATAATCTCAACTTCAGGTCCCAAAATAAAATGCTTACATCAAGGGGAAAAGAAAAAAACAACCAAATATCATTCCAACAGTAGTCAGGCAAAAACAACTCAATGGGTAAAATGTGGCACAGTGGACAAGAATACTGAATTCAGAGTCTGACTACTTGGATTTCAGAATTATAGAATGTTAGAAATGAGAGGGAGCTTTTTTAGTTGTCTTTCAGTTGTGAATAACTCTTTATAATGCCTTTGGGGGTTTTCTTGATAAAGATACTGGGATGTTTTATCATTTCCTTCTTCAGGGGATTTTACAGTTGGGGAAACTGAGGCAAACAGGGTTAAATGGATTATCAAGGTCACACAGCTAGAAAAAACTTGAGGCTAGATTTGAACTTAGGAAAATGAATCTTCCTGACTCCAGGTCTGGCACTCTACCCACTGTGCCACCTAGTTGCACTGAAGGGACCTTAGAAATCATCTAACTCAGTCCTTGATAGGGGAAATAACAACTCCTAATTTCAACTCCAGTGATTTTTCCATTATTCTACATGAACAAGTTCAAAAAACCCAGTCCGAATTCTGAGCAGAGTAACTGAGGCCCTTGGGAAAGTGATCAGGTGATCTTTCTCAGATCTTTTAGAAAAAAAAGAAGCAAATGGTAAAAGTTGAACAGTAAAGAAGCACTCTGTGATTAAGAGTCACTCTGTGACTTTACTCCAGTGGACAAGAAAAAGAGTAGCTGAGGGTAGTAGGAATGACTAAGGGGAAACAAAGGTATAGTTACATAAAAAAAAGATCATCATCATTCAACAGGGATTAGTCAGTCCCTCAAAGAAGCAAATACAAGCAGATATTAACCTTGAAATATGGGGGATGAGGCGGAAGAAAGAAAACAGTAAAACACAAAATTGAAAAATCAGAAATGATCTTTTTCTTTCTTTCTCTTTCTTTTCTTTTCTTTTCTTTCCTTCCTTCCTTCCTTCCTTCCTTCCTTCCTTCCTTCCTTCCTTCCTTCCTTCCTTCCTTCCTTCCTTCCTTCCTTCCTTCCTTCCTTCCTTCCTTCCTTCCTTCCTTCCTTCCTTCCTTCCTTCCTTCCTTCCTTCCTTCCTTCCTTCCTTTCTTTCTTTCTTTCTTTCTTTCTTTCTTTCTTTCTTTCTTTCTTTCTTTCTTTCTTTCTTTCTTTCTTTCCATCTTAAAGTAAATAATACTGCGTATTGGTTTGAAGGCAGAATAGTGTTAAGGACTAGGCAATGACTAAGCAAAGTGACTTGCTCAGGGTCACACAACTAGAAAATGTCTGAGACCAGAATGGAATTCAGGATCTCCCATCTTCTAGACCTGGCTTTTACTCCACTGAGCTACCCAGCTATACCAGAGAATTCTATTTCAGTTTCCTTGGGAAGTCATGAATTTTGAAAGGAGTTGTCATTCAAAATAACAGGACTCTCTTGATTCCCTTTCATTCAAAGGAACCACATTCAATATTGTTTATTCCCTCCTCTTGTTCCAAGATATGATTTTCAAGTATATATTTGTATATTATGGATGGGTCCTTATTAGTGTGAATAATGAATTCTGATTCATTATTCATATTATTCAAATGATTGGTTGTATTACTATATTTCTTACTACATATTCCATTTATTTAGAGCTCATTACCATATCTTACATAATTATAACTTGGAATACAATGAATTCAAATACATATGACCACTTCAAGGGAATTCATTATTTGCATTAAATGGCATCTAGCTGTAGATGATTTTTTCCTTTTTAAATGCTCTTTAAAAATGTATTATGACTTATTTTGACACCAGTGGATCTTGTTAAAAGGAAATATAATTGGATTTGAGGAAGGAAAGTAATACAGAGGAATAAACATATAAATATGGAATTTATTAACAGATAAGGGTAAGAGTTTGGGAATCAGGGGAAAAGGTTAGCATCAGACAATTAACCCAGTTAGTAAACCCACTAGCTAAAAACTCTAATTTAAATACCTAAGTTTCCTAAGGGGAAGTCCAACAGGGAACCAGATTTCCCACACACAGAGTCCTTGGTGGTTCAGGTACAGGGATCCAGCGGAGTCCTCAATTGTCCCAGGGAAAAGAGGGTTTCTCCAAGTTTCACTCTGCCCACCAGAGGGTATGGAGATGTCCTCTCAACCTTGTATGATGGAATTAAAAGGGGCTGCTTGCTAGCTGTCCAGGGGAGTCCAGGAGAGATCAGATCTTCACCTTCTGGGCTACAATCTACAGTCTCCTTGACAGATTGCTTCTTTTATTAATGCCAATTACTTCCCACCTTCACCTTTTCAGGTTAATTTTCACCTTTGTCTTTCCAGAGATCTTCTTCATTTGAACCCAGTGCAGACCTTTCTCTAGCTCTAGAAAAAAAAAATTAGCTTCTGACAAAATGCAAACATGGCCTCTTTTTTTTTGCATTCTTATGCATTGTTTACAGTCTCCTATGCCATTTTTGGGAGTTTATGTCAAAATTGTAGATATGCTACAACCTACTTTCACCCACCATACTTCTGCTCACTGCTCTTTGGCCATCTGAAATTCTTTTTTTTTAAGAATCAATTAACAAGCATTTATTAAGCTCTTACTGTGTGAAGAATACTGACAATAAAATTTGTTTGTCTTTCAATTTTTTTAAACCCTTACTTTCCATCTTAGGATCAATACTGTGTAGCAATTTCAAGGCAGAAGAGTGGCAATGGGGGTTAAGTGACTTGCTCAGGGTCACACAGCTAGGAAGTGCCTGAAGCCAAATTTGAACCTAGGACCTCCCATCTCTAAGTCTGAATTTCATGCCACTAAACCACCCATCTGCCCTCTGTCCTTCATTTTAGAAAAGAACCAATGATATCATGGGATGATGTTTTTGTATTGTGTTTGAATTGGACTTAAGCAAAGCAGAGTTGCACAGAGTTGTCAGACTTCCTCTCCCTTGCAGATCATCCAAGTTCAGAAGCAAGAAAAAAGCCAAGATGGCTAGTAATGGCCCAGTATACAGTGGCATCTTTGATGTCTGACCAAACTCTAAGTGTTCCATAGTGCCTGGTTCAGCTGTGGCTGTTGGAAAAAAATGTTCTCATCTGCCCATTCCACTGGAGAAAGTCTTCCCCTGTTTGGCATAGGCATCACCCTAATTCACTTCAAGCATGGCCTCTTTTTGCTCTCTTGAATCTTGGTAGTTACCCTCAACTTGGTTTGAGTCTTGGTGGTTACCTTCAACTTGGTTTGAGTCTTGGTAGTTACCCTCAACTTGGTTTGAGTCTTGGTGGTTACCTTCAACTTGGTTTGAGTCTTGGTGGTTACCTTCAACTTGGTTTGAGTCTTGGTGGTTACCCTCAACTTGGTTTGAGTCTTGGTGGTTACCTTCAACTTGGTTTGAGTCTTGGTGGTTACCTTCAACTTGGTTTGAGTCTTGGTGGTTACCTTCAACTTGGTTTAGCTCCTCTGTGAAGTGAAGGTGATCTGCTAGGGTGTGGTTTATTGGTTCTTGGAGTCACAGGTGAGAGTTGGGTGAAAGGTGGACACAAAATGTCAGTGAGCAGCCCTGAAAAGGGTTGGCAAGCCCTTATACCAGAGGTGCTGGTCCTCCTTCAATACCCCATACACTTCTGGAGAAAAATAAGCAAATGAAAAATAGCATCTCCTTGAGAAGCTTACAGTCTAGACAAGAAAGATAACATGCACTTCTAGAGGTTTCTACATATTATTAATAAAAACATAGACGATGATTGGGGAAAGAAAGCACTAGCAGAGGGTTGGGGAATCAGGAAAGAATTTATAGAGAAGGTGGTATTTGAGCTAATCCTGAAGAGAAGATAAACATCTAAGTAAGGAAAGAATGTGTTCTAGAGAGGGGGACAGTCAAGCATTGAGACAAAAGTTGAAGGGCTCTGCATGTGGAACAGGTCAGTTTGTCTAGACCATATTGTGAGTTGAGGAGTATAATGTGAAATATGGCTAGAAAGGTAGGTTGGGGTCAGGTGATAAAGAGTTTTACATATAAAAAGAAGAGCCTGTATTTTATCCTGAAATTAAAAGGCAATCGTTGGAATTTATTGATCAGGGGAGTGGTGCAATCAGGTTTGCACTTTAGGAAAAATCTGTTGGAAGGCAAGTGAAGGATAACTTGGAAAAGGAGACCAATTATGAGACCATTACAATAATCTAGACAAAAAGTGATGAGGGCCTAGACTAAGGGTTCCCAAACTACCACAGGCCACATGCGGCCCCCTGAGGCCATTTATCTGGCCCCCACAGTACCTCCAGAAGGGGTAGTGTCGCCACAAAGCATGGTGTTGCTTATGTACAGTACTACTTCCTGTGACGTGATCCTTTGTGTGGCGGCGCCTTGTTCTGAGAGTAACTGAATGAGCTAAGTGGCAGAGTGAATAGGGAACTAGACTTGGAGTCAAAGAAATCTGAGCTCAAATCCAGTCTCAGACACTTAATAGCTGGTTGAACCTGAGAAAATTATTGAACATCTGTCTGCTTCATTTTCTTCATTTGTAAAATGGAGACAATAATAACACCTTTCGGAGAATAGCTTAAATAATAAAGTTCTTTATAAACAAATCTCCATAAATTATTCATTATAATTTTAATATATAGAATGACTATAATGCCAGTTATATGTGAATATAAATAGGATTTTAGTTCTGTGCATATGATACAAACATCATTCATTCTATGCAGTCCCCCTCCGCCATGTCTCTATCTGCCAGATGTCATTATAGCTTTAAAGAAAGGGCTCTATAAATGGTGTAGATTCAAGAACATCAACTGAAACTTTTGATTGTCTAGATAGAAAACTATCAGGATATTTTTTCTTTCTACTCTATCTTAAAATATTGGCTTCTCAAAAATATAAGTTTTTTGATAAATCACAAAATAAGGATGACGATAGCACTTTTTTTCAGAACGTATTTATTCATTGTCACAGTTTTCCTCCCTTTCAATAGACTGTGGGCACTTTTGAGACCACATATTGAGTGGGGCTCTTTCCAGAATGCTCTCATCCGTGATTACTTGTAATTGGGTCTCTAGCATTAGCTCAGGGGCCATTTTCCCTCTTCTACTCGAACTGTCCAACTGGATCCCAGAGACCATCTGGCTATTGCTCTTCTCATGGCACTAAAGGTGACTGAGAGGCAGGGCCTTTTCTCTAGCTCTCTTCCTCATAGCCCTCACCCAGTGTGCCTTTCATCACACAAGCAGTTAACATTTGCTCAAAATCAATAAAATAATTCATATCAATTAGGTCTTACCAAGAGATATTTACTAAGAAGGTATATAAAGGACAGAACCAGGATTGCATTCTCCCCTCTACCCAAGGGAAGGGTAGATTCAAATTAAAAGCAATTGCAACAAACTCTCTCCTTCCCTGCTCTTTCTCCAAAAAAAAAAAAAAATAATAATGAAAAGAAATCTCTCAAGCTGTTACTTCCTGGCATTTCTCCTGTCTCAGATCTATATCAAGTTCACTTCTGGGTGTGACATAGCTGAAGGACAACACGGTCCCATTTTCAGCTGAATTGACTCCTTGTTGGACTTGGTTGAATGGGTGTCCCCTCCAGGGCTAGGTCTTCATTGAACTCAGGTGCTATCACTACCAAAAGGTTCTATTATGTACTACAGTTGTGGTATTGCTGATGGTTCTTGCAGCCTTTGAAATTCCACAATGTCCTAACCTGGTCTCTTTTATCTTGTGAGAAGGGAATTTATACTTCCTTTCAAGTATGAGTACTGGTATGAGCTTGAGTGACCTTGGTCCAGAAGCGGAGATTGTGAAGGAAATTATAGGAAGAATTGAGTCATGAGGATAGATTGGCGGCCAGAAAAAAGTAGCAATAGAGTCAAGGGATCATGAGACAGAGATCAGGGCAACTATCCCCTGCACTGCCCCTTGGACTGCCCTGCCAGGCAGTGCAGGCAAAATAGAAAGTCATAGTTGATTCCTGAGACATGATGTGTGTGAGTTAGTGGGCAGAGAAGAGGTTTGATAAACTGAGGCAAGAGCAGATTTCACTCTCCTTTTTTTGTTGGTTGCTAACTGGAAGGTCTTGTGAGAATGGCTAGGGAACCTTAATGGTAGCCACAGATTAGCAAGCTTAATGGAGCAATAAGGAAAGTACCTTTTATATTTCGTTCCTATTTTTTCATCTTTTCCCCCTATAACTTTTGAATAGTAAAATAATTAATTTATGACCAGTTTCATAATTTTCACTTTTACAGTCTGCAATACTCATTCACCTGACATCAGGAAAGAATCAATACAAAAAAGACAAAAGAGAAAAGACAAGTAAAAACAGAGATGCCGTGTATGTGTGGCTGCATGGCAGCTAGGTAGAAAGGGAATGTGGCTACGTCCATCTACCACATGTCCACAGAGGAAAGACCCCAAAATCATTAGAAAAAAGATTGAGAGACTGAATTCTCAAATCTTGTGCACATTGCTTTCTGGCTCTGGAGCTTATCAAAAAGCTTTTCATCACCATATAGTAATATGATCGTACAAATAGTAAAATGATAGAAGAGAGGAAATACCCAGAGGATACCTGCTTGTTCTTTGAAGCAGCAAGGAAAAGGAATCCTACACTATAAATTTCTGCAAGCATGGTCCACCAAGTCCCCATAGATTGGCAACAGGCAGAAAACATTGTATGAATTCTACAAGGTGGGCCACCACTGGTCAATCTCCCCACTCAATAGCTAGATGATTCCAAAGCAACCAAAAAAAAATCTGCCAAATTGTTTTATGGTATCATAAAGATAAAAAATAAGAACAAATGAAAACAAAAGAACTGGTTAGTTAACCAGTTAACTACATTTAACAACTGCTTAAATAATTACTTTTGTTCCCTGAATGTAAACAAACCAATTTCGACGTGTAAACACAACTAAACTATTTTAAGATATGACCAACCCCAGATTATATCCTGGTTCATTGGTAAGACCCATCTGTACCAGCACCTTTTCCCACACTCTTAATGCTATGATGAGACCATATCAGGTACTAGACCCAACCCAGATGTTTTCAGAATACTTCCAAGAGCCCTGATCTCTCTTGAAAGGCGTGGTTTTACATTCTTATTGCGCTTTGTCATCACATTCCTGAGGAGGTTTTAATCTGTGGGTCAACAACTCAGAGGACCTTTTCCTATGTACTGTACATTGTTGTGACAATATAAAGGAGTCTAAGATCAACACCTGAATGCTATTTGTAGTGGTCTCTGCACATCACCCAAGTGATACATAGCATGTACAAAATGAAAAGGGGCAGAATGACATAGCGGGGAAAAGTCAATTTTGATATTGGGAAGATCTGGGTTCAAAGCTTTGGGACCATAAGCGCATCATTGAATTTTTCAGCACCCATGAAGAGCAACTCCACAAGATGGTAGGAGAGAAAGAGAGAGATGGAGACAGAGACAGAGACAGAGACGGAGTGAGAGAGATGATGATAGAAGAGAGAGATAAAGGGGAATAAATAGATAAACACTGGCACAGTGTTTGTACTACCAACCATGACCGTCAATTTTCAAATAGTCTATCATCCAACAAGACTTATTAATGAAAGCAAAGGAAAGTAATGAATGCTGGAGGGGATGTGGCAAAGTAGGGACATTAATGCATTGCTGGTGGAGTTGTAAACTGATCCAACCATTCTGGAGGGCAATTTGGAACTATGCCCAAAGGGCGACAAAAGAATGTCTGCCCTTTGATCCAGCCATAGCACTGCTGGGTTTGTACCCCAAAGAGATAATGGACAAAAAGACTTGTACAAAAATATTCATAGCTGCGCTCTTTGTGGTGGCCAAAAAATGGAAAACGAGGGGATGCCCTTTGATTGGGGAATGGCTGAACAAATTGTGGTATCTGTTGGTGATGGAATACTATTGTGCTCAAAGGAATAATAAAGTGGAGGAATTCCATGGAGACTGGAACAACCTCCAGGAAGTGATGCAGAGTGAGAGGAGCAGAACCAGGAAAACATTGTACACAGAGACGGATACATTGTAGCACAATCGAAGGTAATAGACTTCTCCATTAGTGGCAATGCCGTGATCCTGAACAATCTGCAGGGATCTACGAGGAAAAAACGAAACTATCCTCAAGCAGAGGACAAACTGAGGGAGTAAAAACACGGAGGAAAAGCAACTGTTTGACTAAAGAGGTTGAGGGGACATGATCGAGGAGAGACGCTAAATGAGCACCCTAATGCAAATACCAACAACAAGGAAATGGGTTCAGAGCAAGGACACATGTGATACCCAGAGGAATCATGCGTCAGCTAGGGGAGGGGTGGCGGGGGTTGGGGGTGGGAAGAAAAGAAAATGATCTGTTTCCAATGAATAATGTATGAAAATGACCAAATAAAATAATGTTTTAAAAACCAAAAAAAAAAAAAGACTTATTAAATTGGCAGCCATTGTAGACAATGGGAATAGAATCCCCCCGCCCCCCCAATAGGTCTAAGATTATTTTGTTTTGTTTTATTTTGGTGTATAATATACTACAAATACCAAAGTATATACAGGTTGTCCAGGAATCTGTAGGAAGTTACCTCCGCACTCCTTTCTAAAGGACGATTCTCATCAGTAGCTTGCCCTACCTCTTTATGAAATGGCCACAGTATATATTAAGAGCAGCCCTTTTCTCAGCAGATTCTTCAGCACCTCACTCCTTTAAGTACTCTGTCTGACAAAAGCAGTCCACCAAAGCCTCGGAAGGAGAGGGCAGAGAAATAATCATCTAACGACTGGACTCCCTGATTGGCTCAGTCTACCTGTGTGCCAGAAAATGGAGGATGAGATGTTTCCATCCGATTTCTCTCTCCCAGAAATCCTCAGAACATCAATTTCAAGATATGTCACCCACTGGTGACATAACATAGAATAGCATCAGCTTGAGTCTACTGACTCTAAAGCAGTGATTCCTGGGCTAGGAGACAAGGAAACGAAGGCTTTGTATACATTTAGACTAACGTGTGTATCCTGCATGTATGGATTTTCAAAATCCTTTTGAATTCTGTCTATGGCATATAATGAACACTGACCTGTCATGTCTCTACTGAGTCTAGGCTCCTGTAAAGATGGGGCAGTTTTGAATCATTTGACATCTTTATTCCAGTTACTGAAAATCATCATTTAAGAAAAAAAGCTGAGAAAAAAGAGTGACTGTCAATATCAGGGCAAAAGAAATAGGGGGTCGAAAATGCTAAGCTAATGCTCAGCATGGCTGACTGGACACTCAGTCACCACTGCAAAAGTGGAATGGCAGAGGAAGAATATTAGGCCAGGAGCCAGGGAGGGGAGGCTGTTAGTCAAACTATTCATACTATAACATGCCTATATGAAGCATGCATTGAAATGTACAAATATATGTATATTTATATATATATTTCCTGAGATTACTGAGTTAGAAGGAATCTTAGAAATAAAAAGGATCAATGGTTCTTAAAAAAAAAACAACTCTTATCTTCCATCATAAAATCAATACTATATATTGGTTCTAAGGCACTAGAGTGGTAAGGTCTAGGCAATGGGGGTTAAGTGACTTGCCCAGGGGCACAGAGGTAGGAAGTGTCTGAGGCCAGATTTGAACCCAGGACCTTCCAGTTCTGGCTCTATAACCACTAAGGCACCTAGCAGCCATGGAGGCCAATGGTTCTTAATCTAGAATCCTTGGTATAGATTTCATAGAGCTCATGAAGGAGAAAAAATACAGTTTTTTTTCCTCAACATAATTGACTTCCTTTATAATTATATATATATATATATATATATTTCCTTTTATGAATTTAAAAATTCTGGGCAGGGATTCAATGTCTTCATCAGACTGCTAAGGGAGTCTATCACATACATACACACACACACCCAAACAGATAAAGAACTTTCCTTTGACTGAGGTCAAAACCTTCATCTTAGAAGAATCTGAGTCTGAAAAAGAGGCTGCAATCTGCATACCAGAGAAATAAAGACATTTCTTCATCCATTATAAATACCAGCTCATACTCTTACCTGCATTCTGTATTATATGCATAGTATATACTAGTTTACAAATAATTTTCCTCTTAACAGATCTATCATATAGGCAGTAGAAGCATTTTTTTTTTGGGTAAGAGAGGAAACTAAGGATCAGGGGGATTTAATGGCTGACCCAAGGACATATAGACTGAATCAAAATCCTTTGACTCTTATTTCAGGACAACAGTCATCATACCACCCTGCCTCATAAGTACTAATAAATTTTTTTACTTTTTACTAATTTTACTAATTACTAATTACATTTACTAATAAGTAAATGGTTCAATATTGCATATTTAATGCATTGAAAACCTGAAGTTAAAAAATATTGTAAGCTCCAGATGTCAGCTGTGTCTAATTGTTGCTTAAACTTTAAAATGAAAAGTTCAACGGTTGAAGTGATTTCTCCATAAGACACACCAAGCATCTGCAAATTTGGCAATGTCCAGAGAAATCATCTAAGTAAGTGTCTGAATTTTTCACTTTTTATCCAGATGGTTAGTATTGAGTAGGCATACCAACTGGCTTTCCATTTGTTTGCAAAATATAGGGAGCAACATGCTTATTTAAAAAAAATGGAACTATTCAGTCATTGACTTTTAATAGACATTCAGCATTCCTGACAATATTATCTGGGTCTCCCAGTGTCTGCTGCGATGATATTATGTTGTCCTATTTTCTTCTTCATTAAGTGAGTTGTTTTTTGTCTAATCACAAACAGTCCAATTATTGCCGTAATAGAACAATGTCCCAGTATCATAATTAGACTCTATAAGTGGTAGTTTGTTTGAAGGGTATTTTTTTACATGGTGTAATGGAAACGAACACCATCCATGTGAAATAAACAACACTCTTCAGACTGTTTTTAATGTGGAATTCTATCTGACAAGACTGTTTTCTGTTGTCTCTCACAGCCTCTATTTGCCTCAATGCCTTTGAGCCTGGACTCTTTCTTGATTTCACTAAATGCCAAATTGCACAAAGACCAGAAAGTGGGTCAAGGTCTGCAGTAATGAATTCATAAAGAATCATTTCACTTATTCCACCCTTTCTTAAGGAAGAATCAATGTGGAAAACCTAAAAATATTTGTTTAATTTAAAAGGTTTGTGTCTAAGGGTTCATGGAGAGAGCTGCCTTTTCTGCTTCTATGAGCATAGGTTGCTAGAGATCATTTTAAAAATGCATCCTGCCCATAATTGAAAATGATTGAATCAAAAAACTAAACTAAGCTAAAGGGGTACTAAACCTACCCGTTGTTTTCCCTATTGTTCAGGAGCAGCTAAGTAGCTAAGTGGATAGAGAGCCAACCCTGGATGTGGGAGCTAGAAACTATCTGAGGCTACATTTAAATCCAGATCCTCCTGACTCCAGGCCTGCCACTCTATCCACTGAGCCACATAGCTAAGAATGATGTTCTTTTTCTGAGAGTTCCATTCAATTCAACTCAATTCAACAAATAATATCCACTATGTTTAAGGCATTAAGCTAGGCATTTGGGAATACAAAGATGGAAAGAAAAGAGTTCTTGCCTTTCTCTAGATTATCTCTTAGTGAATATCATAGTTACACATAAGCAAATAAATTACATGCAAGGAAAAACAAAGTAATTTTCACAAACAAGAACATGCCAACATCTAGGGGAATGGAGAAGAAAAGCAAAATGGAACAGTAGAGAGAGAACTAGTTTTGGAGTGAAAAGTTATTTTTCAGTCATGTCTGACTCTTCAAGACCCTATTTGGGGTGAAAGAAAGAAAAGAAAAGAAAGAAGGAAGAAAGGAAGGGAGGGAGGGAGAAAAGAAAGAAGGAAGGAGTTAAGGAGGAAGGAACAAAGGAATAAAGGAAGGAAAGAAGGAAGAATGAGAGGGAAGAAGGAAAGGAGGGAGGAAGGAGAAAGGGAAAAACACTTGTTGAGGTTCATTCTAGTAACCTAGCTAAAGCATCAAGGCACTGAGGGAGATGACATGTGCCAGGAAGTCAAATCACTGCTATTCCCTTCTCTCATATCACAATGAAGACAACTCAGGATCCTGAAATCAAGAGCCCTGTGATAGCAGTAGCACTCAGATTGCTATGCTAGTTTTATTTCCAGTCCAGACCTGACAGACCAAGATGCAATCTCTGTAGAAATGTAGCACATCATTTACTTCTATAGAGACTAAAGCATCTACCTCCTAAGAAATCAGTTACTGAAGACCCAGTAAAGAAAGTCCTAGCCAATAAAGTCCTTAGCATTGTCAAATGGGTCAGCATCAGAAATAGAGAAGGCATTTTCACTGAAAATGACATTAATGTCAATGATCACCTATTTTGCCTCTCTGCCATCAGAATCACGGAACTTTCTGTGTAACTTGGAGATGGAATTTCCTATATATATATTGTCTCCCTCATTGGAATATAAGCTCCCTGAGAACAAAGATTGTTTCAATTTTTTATTGATGTCCTCAGCACTTAGCATAGTGCTTTACTCACAATGAGAGTTAAATGTTTTTTTAATTTTTCAGTTCTAATACTATTAGAAAGTGGTCAGTCTGAAACCTACAACTTCTACTTCTAAGTCTGTTTTTCCCCTAAAAGCAGCCAAGGTAAAAACTGTATAAATGCATGGTACCTCTTAATTCAAGCCATCAAATTTTGTAACATTTGTCCTTTAGTTCTCTGACATGGAACAGGATTATAGCAGGTGTGTCTCTGAAATCTTTTGATCCCAATGATCCAATTTAAGATATTACACTTACTTAACTCAAGTCCCACTTAGAAATCTGGATGAATCTCTCAAAGCAGCAGGCCAGAAAACTAGCACAGGCCACAATATCTGAGAGAATTCGCTGAGAGGAAAGGGAAAAAAAAAAAACAGTCTACCAAATAAGCCAGAGCCTTAAAGATCATCTAAGGACAGCTTCCCAGAGATCATCAGTCTAGTATGAGTCTCTTCAGGCTGTACTCCTTCAGAAGTCTTATTGCCCCCAGCCGGTTACTCTTTTGAATTGCTTCCTCTGTTGTTCCTAATTATTGCACTTTGGGGTGGGATGGTAGAGCTCTCCTCTACTGCCTTTGATTACTCTTCAATCCTATGTCTTCCTTCCTTCTCTTCTCCTAAGAGGCTCCTCTATTCTCTCTTATATCCTTCTGCTATCCTTCCCCACCAACTGGGCTGGAAGCAGATACAGAGCCATCTGAAAGTGGAATGAGTTGTTTTGGGAGGCGTTGGGTTCCTCCTTATTGGAACAACAAAGGTTGTGAGGAAATGGGGATTATTTGGGGTTAGACTAGCTGACCACCGAGGTCCCTTCTAAATCTAAAATACTTGAATTGCATTAATTCTCTCAAATGGAATTCTTCCAGGTGAAGTTAGGTAGATCAAGTTGGCAATAGTATGGAATCCTATACTGATTGAAAAGTATAATCATGACTTTCTGAGCAAAACAATGTCTTAAAATTTAAGCCATTTGGGAAAAACCCTTTTCTGCCCACTTTAAACCACTTTTTTCTTTGGAAAACCTAATCATATTTCAGAAAACCACATCTGGTCTAATGGAATGCTGAATAATCATAACACAACAAAAAGCCCATGTGGCAAACTTACCTGTGTCATCGCTGAGAGCACCTCACATAAGAATTTGACAACCTAACTTCCCTAAGAAACAGTATATCCCTAAACCTGATTGAATCCTGGCAAATCAAGTCTCTACTAGCCCTCCTAAATCTTGTGTCTGTCACAGGCAATAGACATTCTAGTCACTCCCCTTACAATAAGAACATTATATCAGTGTAGCAATATTTTAAGACATCAGGTTATATGTCATAAAATCTGGATCCTAAAAGGGAATTAGAGATCATCAGGATGACACAACCCTTCTTTTAAATATGACATAATTGAGAGGGGATAAAGAACTTGCTCCAGATTTCACAGGTAGAGAGGCAGAGTCAAATCTTGAATCCAAGCTTCTTGATTCATTCTAGGCTAGTGGCATACTTTGATAGTGCTAGGCTAGGGCTACACTGATCAAAGTAGAGGGCGACAGCAATATTACTGATGATGTGAATCAATCTGTCAACCTACAGCGATTTCTTGAATACCTAATATATAACAGTGCTGAGGATATAAAAATGAAACAATTCGTTGTTTGCCATTTCCTTCTCCAACTCATTTTATAGATGAGGAAACTGAGACAAACAGGGTTAAGTGACTTGTCCAAGGTCAGAGAGTGAGTGACTGAGGCTAGATATTGAACTTGGGAAGATGAGTCTCTCTGACTCTAGACCACTGATCTTTCCAAATATCAAATGGGTGGATTGTATTGGAATTTACAGATACTAAGAAGCCACTGGAACTTCTTGCACAGTATAGCAAAATAGTCAGACCTATGCTTAAGGAAATTTTGACAGCTATGTGAAGTGTGAATTGGAAAGGGAAGAGATTAAAGCCTGGAACAATTAGAAGGCTATTTTCAATTATGTAGACAAGAAGTGATAAGGACTTGAACTATGTTATATGAATAGTATATTCATGTATGAATATAGTTATATGAATAAACAGAAAGAAATCCATGAGATATTGGGAGATTGGGAAAGAATTAGATGAGCATTTTGTACAGTTGTACCCTAGCTATGACTCAAAGTGGTTGTGCTATATCCTAGGCAAGTCACTTACCCTTTTAGAGTCCTTTGCAACTCTCTAAAAAAATAGCTGTAAGTTATGTGTTTGGGTTTTTTTCCCCTAACACTATTAATTACAGAGAAGGTAACAACTGCATTTGTAGAATAAGTTTCCTCTTCTGGGAGTTCTCTGAAGTAATGAATCTAAAAGTCCATTTCTTATTTCTATGCCTTAAAAAATGCTCTTGGATCTAAAGAATCTTTAGCTCATCCAGTCTTCACCAAAACCCCATTGCATATTATTATTCCCTTTTTATAGACGAAATTCAGGAGCTGACCGAGTTACATGATTTGTCCATGATCACACGTGTGTATCATCATCTGTGCAGCCATCCTGTGACCCATGCAACAAATCCTGTATCTTTTGGGTCATCCTGTGTCAACCTTTACATATTCCGCATTGACGCAAGCTTTCAAATATTTGTGGTCAGCCATAGCATGCCTGGAGAATCTCACTTCCAGTTAGAGTAGATTGATGAGGTGTGTTCCATTTCTAACTCCCTTGCAGTCATGCTTTAACTTGTATGTGACCTCAAACTCTAGAGTTGGACTAACCCAAAGGGAATATAAAATATATCCCTTCTGGCCTATAGGATAAGACATGGTTTACTTTTTTTTGGTCATAGTGGATGTGGGCTAGGAAAGAAAGGACATTTGGAGTGAGCAGTGACATTGTCTCTAGTAACTTGCCTTAGTGATTTGTCATCATGGCAATTTGCCCCAGCCAGTGTTGTGGGGCAGATCATCAGATAAACTATTTTATTACCAACTCAAACTATGAGGAAGCTAGACCTTTGAGAACTATTTTAGAACAGGAGATCTCTGCTCCCCACCCCCAAAGAGCAAAGGAAATGGCAAACCATTCCAGTATCTTTGCTGGGAAAATCCCAAAAGGGATCACAGTGTTGGATATGATTGAAAAATGACTGAATGACAGCTCCTCATATTCCACAGAAAGATAGAGGTACCCAGGAGGACAGATGAACTGATATTTATACTTACCTTAGACTCAAATGGTTTGAGCCTTGACTTGAATAGAGCGACATTTCCTGGACAGCAGGGGCATTCATGACTCTGACTTTCTTTAGTTCTTCAGTCCCTGGATGATCTCGAGTGGCCATCTTCTTATCCAAAGAATTCTTCTCTTTAAGACTAACCGATACTTGAATAACAAACTCAAGAACTCCCTGATTAGAAGAGCTGCCAAGGCTGGAAACATTCATTTCTCAGAATAGTCATTTATTAGCATTTGTGGCAGATTGGGGAAAAGTGAGGGTTGTTAATGGGAGAGCAAAAGAAATAAGTGGCCAAGATCTTAGGCTCATTTCATACTGCTATCGCCCCTATGCCACATAGTCTCTAAGACACCATTCACTGATCAATTCTTGATGTGATTTCTAAAGTTATATTGTGAGAAGCACATAAATAGAGGGCAAAATTAATCATACTCAGCTTCTGAAATACAATCTGCAGCAATTTTCCATTGGGTCACAGGTTAAATGAAGGAGGATTATTTTCTCTTCCAGTTGATGATTTCTATTGCAAGCCATCTAAAGTCAAATTGAGATTTAATGTGTTTGGCTCTTCTGCAAAAGCTAGTGAAATCTCAACCACCTTCTCTCCTTACAAGCTGGACCATCTGCTGTTCTATTAATTCAGAATGCCTGGAATCAAGGGTGCTAAACAGAGGTTACTACATGACCAAAAAGTCATCCCTCATGCACTTCACATAACAAGGCATCTTCTGTCTCTATGCCTATGCACAGGTTATCTCCTATGTCCTCTAGGCTCATTTTTTGCCTCTAAGGATTCCCAAACCCCTTCAAAGTTCATCAATTGCTACATCCTATATGGGGCCTTTTTAGATCCTCCCATCTGCTAATTCTTCCCCTCTACCATCCCCTCCCCCCCAATTACCTTGCATTTTGTTATTGTGTCACTTTTTGGTCATGCGTGACTTTTTATGATACCATTTGAGGTTTTCTTGGCAAAGATACTAGACTGGTTTGCCATTTCCTTCTCCATTCATTTTACAGAGGAAGAAACTGAGATAAACAGGGTTAAGTGACTTGCTCAGAATCACACAGCTAATAAGTATCTGAGGCCAGATTTGAACTCTGGAAGATGAGTCTTCATGACTCCAGACCTGGTGCTCTGTGCACTATGGCGCCACCTAGCAATCCCACATTGCATTAATTGGGTATATCTTTTTTATATTTGCTGGAGGATGAAATGGCAAACCACTCCAGTATCTTTGCCAAGAAAAGTCTGAATGATGTCACATAGTGTCGGACATGGCTGAAATGACTGAAGACGATAGGCACCCTTACTGTTTCACATGATGGGATGTCAGCTCCACATCGTTTCCTTTCTGTATTTGTATCCACTGCAGTAGGCAGCTGCTTGTGGACTGTTTTGTACAGGAATATTGTCGTCTTTAGATACTGTCGTCATCCAAGATGATCCACCAAGAATGAATATCTTCAGAATAATGTGACAAGAGGCGATTGCCAATCCTTTTGTTACTGACCAGTATGGAGGCTCAGCTCATTCAGCTGCCTTTGCCTTAGAGTCAGAGGAGTCAGGAAACTGTCTTGGAGTTTTCCCCTGTTTGTTTGGGATGGGGCAAGGGGAAAGGGGAGAACCTGACTTTGAGACTTGAGTACTTTGAAATCTCCTTTGTCATCTTTATAGCATAGCTTCCAGGCACCAAAAAAAATCTTTCCTTTTCTGTTTCTCACAACACACCTGCTTGGCGAAGTTTCAATTTGCTTGAGAAAAAAAGAGACAGAGAGAAGGGAAAAAATCATAGAATCCTATTCCTTTGACACTGAGCCTCACCTCTTCCTAGGGGCAAATGGCTAAGTCATGTTCTTTGCAGCTTCTAGAGCACCACCCAGTAATTAAAGCTGCTCCCCAAGTCCTTAAGTGATCTGACAGAGGTCTCTGGTGGAAAACCTGAGCAATCACCATTTGCTGGAGGTGAAGAAGTTCTCAAGGACACCGTCCCCTCCTCTACCAATATCTTGTAACTAAAGAAGAACAAACTCAAGAAGTCTTTTCACAAGTACTCACACACTTGTTCAATGAAAGACCAAGGGCAGCTTCTAGGCTAGGAAATCCTGCAAGCATTGCTTAAAGACGGATAGATCAGCTGCATAGAATGAGTGGTCTCTGCCATGATCCACAGTAAAGCTTTGCCACATCTCTGGAAGCAGCCTAGACAAGAGCCTCCCTTCCAGATCTCTACCCCATCCTCAGCGTTTTCCTTGCAGGAAAATTGTATTTCTAGCTGTAAATGTAGAAGCTCTGAGGAGCTGTGCCCAAATTACTAATGCCAGAAATATTCGCCAGTGCCTAGGAAATGGGGTGAGACAATGTCAATTAGCAAAAGCTTGTCAACACTAGCATGAGTCAGTTTATAACTATTCCAACTGTATCAAAATGGCACACGTGTAGAAATTGTCCCTTGTATGTACAGAGGACAGATGTCCAAATTTTGTACAGCATCCTTATCATTTACCTTAGAGTATTACATAAATATCAGTTCTTTTGACAACAGAACAGATGTGTAGGTTTTTTTTTTCCTTTTCAAACAAAAAGAAAGAAGGAAAGCAATAGAAAACAGATATCATTATATTCTATTGGCTTAAGGGAGCAACCATTTCATTTCATGGGATGGGGAAAATTGATCTTAATTAGAAATCAATAATAGGCCTTCCATGAATGATTAGTGGGAAAGTTCACCAAGCACCAAGAACAAGGAAGAAATTCTATTCTAATGAATAATTCAATGATTCCTGTGTTCTATCCTCATGAGCAGAATTTGGTTTACTACTACCAGAGAAGCATTCTGGGAACACTTACACTATAGGAAGCTGATAAAAATCAAGAGTTAAGAAGGCCTTTGGAGTTTGGTTCATATACAGATTGGATTTGCTAGTCTAAAAGAGGTTTCTTGTAGTCTATCCCATACTTCTGATATCTATTATATTTCAGAAAGTTTAGAAGCAAATGTTAGCATCTATTTTGAAGATGGATGCCCTGCAAAGTACCCCACTAGAAAAAGACTAAATCAGAAAAATCAAGAACTCAATTTAACACATAGTAAGCCATAGTGCTTTGCAAACAGGGAAGGTATTTTAAAGGAGAAACAAAGCAAATCATACTATCAAAGAAAATTAAAAATGGGAGAAAAAAGGGATGTGGGGAGAATGAGGATTAGCCAAAGGACATTCACTCAGCCCATGTACTCTACTGATATACTCAAAATATCAAGAGAAAGGGGAGAAGGTCTCTTAAACTAAAACTATTTATGGAGGACACGCAGAAGAAATGGGCAGGATGAAAATATATGGGTGGATTGTGAGCTGCATTCATGGATGGAACATCAATACTGATGAGATCCCATAACCATTTTCCTATCAAGTTATATTCTCCAATCAATTCTCTTGCCCAATAAGTTGTCAAAAAAGTAGAAACTTGCACTGGAAGGAAAAGCTTGTTATTGGTATTTCCCTATACCCATGAAACTACAAGTCTAGTGCCCCACCCCCCAAAAAGTGAAATGACTAGTTGAAAGTCTTTCATAGGATCATAGTGAGTATCCGCCAGGGAACCATGACAAAATAAAGGACAAGTGAGTAGTTTTACAATCAAGAAGACCCAAGTTCATGTTCCACCTCTCATAAATACTGACTCTGTGACCCTAGTCAAGTCATGACCTCTCAGTACCAACTTCCCCAGGCAACTCTGTTGGATTATAAATTATAGATGAATTGCTGTTCTGCATCAAGAAAGACAGTTGTCATGACAAGAATTCCCCCACATCAATGAAATCATAAGTGCTGCCTGATTTTTTAAAATATTCATTGAATGTACTGGAATAAGGATTCTAATTTTAGAGATAATAAAATAAATTTTCTAAGCTATGATGATGGACTGAATATGGAAGAGAATAAGTTTGGTAATTGGGAAATCTAGGCTCTAATCCCAGATTTTCAGCTGGTGAGCTGTATAATTCACTTCACTTTCTGGGTCTTAGCTTCCTCATTGGTAAAATGGGATGTTTGGAATAGTTATTTTGAAACTCTAACAAGGGATTATTATATCAGAAAAGACTTTTCCCCCTCTGAAATTTAAGTGCAACATAATATCTTACAAAAGCTTTTTAATTAGTTAAAATACAAACTCGATAGGAATTCAAACATCATGTCTGTGTAGCCAGGAAGAATCTGGTTCTTATTCATCTTAAGACCACCCATGAAGCCTGAGAGGGATGGATGGAGGATGCTTGCCTGGCTGAAACTTTTTAATTTAGATTGTGGATCTAGAGTTATAAAGTACCTTAGGGATCATTTACTCTAATCCCCTCATTTCATAGATGAGGGAACTGAGACCCAGAGGTTGTTAAAAGATTATTACACACATAGTAAATAGTAAGACAATGTCTCTGAGTTTGCAGACTCTAACTCCAAATCCAGAGTTTTTTCTACTTCCCCAAGTCGTTTGCAGACATTTTTTTTTTCACTCCTTATCCCTATGATTGGAGCAAGAAATGTTATCAAGATTTCTGTGGTAGGATTCCAAAGTGGAGAAATGTAGACATGTAAGAGAGATAGACAGAGGCAGAGAGACAGAGGCAGAGAGAAGAGAGAGAAGGGGAGAGACAGACAGACAGGCAGAGACAGAAACAGATAGACAGACAGATAGAAAGAGGTAGAGAGGAGGGAAACAGGGAGGTATGGCAATTAAGCAAGAGAAAAACAGGGATTAAAAGTCTCCCAAAGAAAGTATGGCAAAGAGGGGTGCTTGCCCTAAATTATGATCTGAGTTCAAGTTATTAACTAAATTTATGATTTAGAAATAGAAAGAATATTTGCTAAAACTTCTGCCACTGCAACACACACATAATTATCTTCCCAAACTGTTAAATTAATTAGAAACTTTCAGTTCATTCCTTATGAGAGGCTTTGAAAATCATACCTGTAGAGAAAGGCCTTTTTCCTATAAGGAACTAACAATTTTGAGCTTGCAAAATCCCCCCCAAAAAAGTCCATATGTGTATTAAATAATCTATTTTGTTATATGAGTGATGACTAGAGGCACACTGACTTTTCTATCAACAAACTTGGGTTTGGATCCCAGTTATCTTGGATAAGGAATTTAATATTCCTAGGTCTTAGTTTATTTATTTGTAAAATGAGGGAGTTGAACTAGATGATCTCTGTGGTTCCTTACAGCTCTAAATTTTCAGATGCTATGATCTGAAAGGGGTATTGTTTAGTTTTCACAGATAGAATCTTGTTTTCTTTGTCAAGAAGATCTGAGTGTCCCTTCTGTGACATGTACTGATTATGTGACTTTGGACAAACAACTCAGCCTCTCAGTAACCCCAGATAACAGAGAAATTTCCAATCTGTATTGAAAGAGGAAACTCTTCACTTGGAGCTCCCTAGGCCCATAAAATTACAGACCTGGTCCCAAAACAAATAAATAAATTTACCTGCCACCATCTTCTATAGAATCATGGGAATACCTCACAAGTAGCAGATTGGTCAATATGACAGAAAAATAAAGTAATAAATGTTGGAGGGAATGTGGCAAAATTGGGACACATGCATTGCTAGTGGAGTTGTAAATTGATCCAGCCATTTTGGAAGACAATTTAGAACTATGCCAAAAGGGCTTTAAAAGACTGCTTGCCCTTTGATCCAGTGATATCACTACTGAACCATGGAACTCTAGACTCTAGGCTTGTCTCTCAGGCAACAGAGCCATAAAGCTACCCTGAACCACATGAAGCCATTACCTATGGTACCTGATCATTTGTGATGTCTGAGGACCTTCAGATTATTCCCCAAGTTCAATTTGATCTTTTAACATATATTCAGATTGTCTAGGAGAATCTGCATCTATTTCTGGAAAAGCTGCTTTTTGCTAGACCATGTCTCCTTGCTCTTTCCATACCACCTTTTCTTTGAAGTCATCTAATTCTATGAAGGTCAATTTCTAGAGACCTAGGGAATGTCATATGATTCAAATGCTGGCCATCTCAGAAGAAATGCCAAGTGAAATCTGTGTGATGATACTAGCCTTGGGAAAGATTCTAGCAAGGTTTAGACCTGGTTTGAATGCAGTCCAATTTGGTTTTAAAGTAACAAGAACACCTTATGGTGATGATTCTTGTTTCAGACAAGTAAAAATTAACTTTCAGCATGCATTGATCTTTTAGAAGAATAGATTTTACTCTCAGATACTTCAATTAAATCTCTTCATTTAAAGGCTATTTTCTTCTTGATTATCCAAACTCAGAGTGTCTGGCACTTTGAATTTCATTAGAAGACATTTGTTTTTAAATCAGTGAATAGGAAACTAGCTTCTACTAGAAAGAAGAAAGCAGATCGTCAACAATATGTGCTAGGAAATAACTTCTCTTGGTTATTGGTTACATAGCATTTTAAAGATGACAAAGTATTTTCCTCACAACAAACTTCTGAGTTATGTTACTGTAATTATCTACTTCACAATGGAGGGCTCAAAGTTGGTTGGTATTGTCAGCCTATCCATATACCCATCTCTAGCTCTTTCTTTTTACTTGCCCTTCTCTTCTATTTCTTCTTTTTATCCCTCCTTTGTCTCTGTATGCCTCTCTTTCTCTCTGCTTCTGCCTCTTTACTTACATCTCTTTCTGTTTTTTCCTCTTCTTGACACATTCATTTTCCTTTCTCCCTGTGTGTGAACAAAAGTCTATTAATTTAATACCCATATTCTTCAGGTGTAGCTCTGATTTTGGGAATTCCAGTCTCCAAAGAAACAAAATTTCAAGTCATCAAAAAAGACCATGAAAAGGGGGAAAGTAGATAGAAGGTGGTAGCATGTAACCAAAGGCTCATTTTGCTAGAGAGGCAGGTAAAATGATAGCATAACAGAGCTATTTGGAGAAGTGGAATAATATCATGTACATATAGCCACCAAAGGTGATTCAGTCACGCAGTAGCAAGAGACAAGCAACAGTTTCTTGTTCTGTTGGTTTGATTGTACATAGAGGATTGGAATGAGAGGATGGATAAGAATTGGACAGGATGAGGAAAAAGTAAAGTTTGTAACCCACATTTTAGAAGTAACACATTGATGAAATCACAAGTGCATTAGACTTTAAGATCCTTGAAAGTAGGAACTATCTTTTGTCACTTTTGGTATCCCCAGCACTCAACATAAAGGCTGATCTACTGATAGAATTGATACCAAGACAGAATATAAGGATTCAAATAAATACATAAATATTGATTGGTTGATTGATTCTAAAAATACTATTTTATCAGTAAGGAAAAAGTTCAAAGAGCATCCAGAACTCCACCATAGAAACAGATATTTGGTGATACAGTTATAAATGTTATAGCTGCAATTCAGTCCTACATCTCATTCATAGCAGTGCAATGCTCTTTCTACCCTACAAAGTAGTTAAAAAACTAAAGCAGCTCATATGAATTTGATTCAGTCTATCATACTATCAATGACAGAAAGTAAAACTGCTAAGTAAAATATGTGTTTATATGTTAAGGACCACCAAAGGATGGATACTGGGCATGTGTAATACACTGAGTGTATGAGAAAAGCAGATTTATTTTTCATGTTTCAGATGATAATGTTTAAAGTATTTGATCTCTGCTAAACATTATAAAACTTCCCACAGAATGGGAAATAGAAAATTACTCACCCAGCTCTCTCATATATTATTTAACATTCAATGGCATACTTAACATTGGGAAATAATGATAATGATGATGATGATGATGATGATGATGGTAATGATGATGATGATGATACTAAAGCATTTTGCCTCAAGCATCTATATTATTGTTTATTTTTAATAACTGTGGAAATTGAAGAATTGAAAGGCAATGAAATCTTGAAGTTGCCCTAGTGTATTTGTAATTACTGATTTGGAAACAGTCATGAGAAATCACTGCAAACAACAAATTACATGGAGGGTGATCCATGAGATGCTTGCTCTAATAATGAGAAGGATTCTCTATTTCTCTTTGGAAAATCTTTAAAGCAGGATGCCTGATAGTCAATGTCTCACCATAAATAAAGGAAATAAAGTACCTTGTTAAAATAAGCACTTGAAATGGACACAAGCATAACAGAAGATAAACCACTTGAAATATCTTTTCATTCCATAAAAAGAAAATCATTCCCAAGTTAGGTTCTTGAGCCAAGGCCCTCCTTTTATCTTCATCCTGTTCTTCAGGCATGTCTGGGCAAATTCCTGTCTAAATTATGGAGGTATTATAGAATCTCCTAAATCAAGTTCTAGACCCAGTTTCCCCAATTTATTTCATTACCTACTAACAGTTTTTCTATTTATATTTCCCAATAAGTGACAGAAGTCATGCATTCAGAAGGAGAGCAAGAGAGTGATAATAGGTAATACTTAAAGCTGACTCTCAGAGAAATCAATTCTGATAGGGAAGAGCATTTAGATCCATTGGGGTACTGAATTCTATCTTACCCTAAAGGGAAAGTGAGAAGGGAAAACTAAGGGGATTAGTGAGAAAGGAAGTAAAAAAGAGGGTAAAAAAAGACAGGGGGGAGGGAACTTAACAGTTCCTAAAAAATAAGAAGGAAACAAAAAGGGAAGGGACAGAAAGGGAAGCATATTAAGGGTGGAGATTACAGGGATTGATTAAAAGCAAACCACAGGCTTCAAAGGTTATAGCAAAAGAAGAAAGGACAAAACTAGGAGAGGATATCAAAATGCTGGGGAATACACAAGTGGCAGTCATAACTTTGAATGTGAATGGGATGAACTCACCCATAAAACAAACAAAAAAATAGCAAAGTGGATTAGAAACCAAAACCCGACCATATGTTGTCTACAAGAAACACACATAAGATGGTTAGACACTCACAAGTTTAGAATTAAAGGTTGGAGCAAAACCTATTGGGCCTCAACTGAGAGAAAGAAGGCAGTAGTTGCAATCATGATATCTGACAAGGCCAAAGTAAAAATACATCAAATTAAAAGGGATAGGGAAGATAACTACATCCTTATAAAAGGCAGTATAGACAATGAAGAAACATCAGTAATCAACATGTATGCACCAAATGATATAGCATCCAAATTTCTAAAGGAAAAACTAGTGGAGTTGAAGGAGGAAATAGATAGTAAAACTATACTAGTGGGAGACCTGAACTTATCACAATCAAATTTAGATCAATCAAATAAAAAAAAATAAATATGAAAGAGGTAAGAGAAGTGAATGAAATCTTGGAAAAATTAGATTTAGTATATATGTGGAGAAAACTAAATACGGACAAAAAGGAATACACCTTTTCAGCAGCACATGGTACATTCACAAAGATTGACCATGTAATAGGGCATAAAAACATGACAAACAAATGCAGAAAAGAAGAAATAATAAATGCAACCTTTTCAGATCATAATGCAATAAAAATAATACATGGAAAGCCAAATCAAAAATTAATTAGAAATTAAATAATATGATTCTCCAAAATTAGTTATTTAGAGAAAAAATCATAGAAACAATTAATAATTTCATTGAAGAAAATGACAATAATGAGGCATCCTTTCAAAATTTATGGGATGCAGCCAAAGAAGTACTCAAGGGGAAATTCATATCCTTGAGTTCATATATTAACAAATTAGGGAGGGCAGAAGTCAATGAATTGGACATGCAAATCAAAAAACTTGAAAGCAAACAAATTAAAAATGCCTAGATGAAAACTAAATTAGAGATCCTAAAAATTAAGGGAGAAATTAATGAAATCAAAAGGGAAAGAACTATTTAATTAATTAAAAAATACTATAAACTGGTATTTTGAAAAAAGAAACAAAATAGACCAAGAACTGGTCAAGCTAATGAAAAAAAAAAAGGAAAGAAGAAAACGAAACAGTATCATAGATAAAAAGGGAGACCTCACCTCTAATGAGGAGGAAATTAAGGCAATCATTAAAAGCTATTTTTCCCAATGATATGGCAACAAATATGGCAATCTAATTGTTATGGATGCTTATTTTAAAAAGGTAAATTGCCTATATTTACAGAAAAAGAAATAGAATTCTTAAACAATCCCTTATCAGAAAAAGAAAGTGAATAAGCCATCAAAGAACTCCCTAAGAAAAAATCCCCAGATCCAGATGGATTCACAAGTGAATTCTATCAAACATTCAAAGAATAACTAATCCCAATATTATACAAACTCTTTGACATAATAAGCAAAGAGGGAGTTCTACCAAATTCCTTTTACAACACAAATATGGTACTGATTCCAAAGCCAGGCAGGTCAAAAATAGAGTAAAAAACTATAGACCAATCTCTTTAATGAACATAGATGCCAAAATCTTAAATAGAATACTAACAAAAAGACTCCAGCAAGTCATCACAAGGGTTATTCACTATGACCAGGTTGTATTTATACCAGGAACACAAGGATGGTTCAATATTAGGAAAACCATCCACACAATCGACCGTATCAACAAGTAAACCAATAAGTGAGATAATCAAATGATCATCTCAATAGATTCAGAAAAAACCTTTGACAAAATACAATACCCATTCCCATTGAAAACACTAGAAAGCATAGGAATAAAAGGTATTTTCCAAAAAATATTAAACAGCATTTATCTAAAACCATCAGCAAACACTATCTGCAATGAGGATAAACTAGACACATTCCCAATAAGATCAGGAGTGAAACAAGGATGCCCATTATCACCTCTATTATTTAACATTGTACTGGAAACACTAGCAGTAGCAATTAGAGAAGAAAAAGAAATTGAAGGTAATAGTGGAAACAATCAACAATCTTAGCAAAGTTGCAGGATACAAAATAAACCCACATAAGTCATTAGCATTTCTATTTATTTCCAATACATCTCAGCAGCAAGAATTAGAAAGAGAAATTCCATTTAAAATCACCCTCAACAATATAAAATACTTAGGAATCTATCTGCTTAGACAAACACAGGAACTATATGAACACAACTACAAAACACTCTCCACACAATTAAAACTAGATCTAAACAATTGGAAAAACATTAACTGCTCATTGGTAGGATGAGCTAACATAATAAAAATAACCATCCTAACCAAATTTATTTACTTATTTAGTGCTATACCCATCAAACTACCAAAAAACTTTTTACTGAATTAGAAAAAACCATAACAAAGTTCATTTGGAAGAACAAAAGATCAAGGATGTCCAGGGAAATAACAAAAAAAAATTGCAAAGGAAGGTGGACTTGAAGTCCCAGATTTCAAACTATACTATAAATCAGTGGTCATCAAAACAATATGGTATTGTCTAAGAGACAGAAAGGAGGATCCATGGACTAGACTTGGGGTAAGCGACCTCAGCAAAACAGTCTATGACAAAACCAAAGACCCCAGCTTTTGGGACAAAAATCCACTATTTGATAAAAACTGCTGAGAAAATTGGAAGACAGTATGGGAGAGATTAGGTTTGGATCAACATCTCACACCCTACACCAAGATGAACTCAGAATGGGTGAAAGACCTGAATATAAAGAAGGAAACTATAAGCAAATTAGGTGAACACAGAATAGTATACATGTCAGATCTTTGGGAAAAGAACTCTGAGGTATCACCTCACACCTAGCAGATTGGCCAACATGACAGCAAAGGAAAGTAATGAATGCTGGAGGGGATGTGGCAAAGTTTGGATATTAATGCATTGCTGTTGGAGTTGTGAATTGATCCAACCATTCTGGAAGGCAATTTGGAACTATGCCCAAAGGGCACTAAAAGACTGTCTGCCCTTTGATCCAGCCATAGCACTGCTGGGTTTATACACTGTGAATTTTAGATTTACTCTACCCTTCTTAGTCTAACAAAAGAGGGATGTCTACACCCCACTTAAGGATTAAGTATTGAGAAGGATGGCCTATGACAGACATGTTCTAGCAAATGACAAATCAGAAACAACCGACTGACCCCTGGGCTGTTCTAAGTCAAGCTTGAGCTACCATTGGTACATGTGAAATGCAGAAAAGTGATTTAAAAATGGTCCAACGCCAAGAGAGTGGTATTGTCTCTGTGCATCGACTTTTCCACTTAAATCTTCATGCACAAGTGTCTTTGTGCACAAAAATGCACAAAGACAATTGTCATCCTCGGTTACTGAGAGACTACTACCATATATTTCACTTAACTTCCTCTCTCTGGTCTCTTTGCATGGAGAAGTGACTGGCAGCAGCATGCTGAGGTCCTGGCGTCTTGGCGTGGCTATTGTCCAGGTTTGGCGGTAAGTTTCCTTGCTACAGTACTGGAAGAAGCTTAGTAGCCTAGTTCAGGAGAGGCATCTTCACTGAGCTCTCTCAGAGTTTAGGCTGATTCTTTTCTCCTTTACCTTCTAAACACTATCCTCTTAGGAAAGCCTCTAATCTTCTGAAAAAAACCTCATGGTGGAGGTCTTTGAACTTCCCCTGGCACAGGCCAGTCGGGAGAAATCCTATACCCTTCCCTCTCTCTGCTCCTTAATTATTTCCCTCTATATTAATTAGACCACCATAAAAATTTCCAAACTGAACTGGGTATTTTATTTGGGATATTCCCTGGTGACCAAATTAATTTAGATTAAGTCACAACCTTAAAATTACCCTTACAACCCCACAGAGATAATAAGGAAAAATACATGTATAAGAATATTCATAGCTGTGATCTTTGTGGTAGCAAAAAATTGGAAAATGAGGGGATGCCCTTCCATTGGGGAATGGCTGAACAAATTGTGGTATCTGTTGGTGATGGAATACTATTGTGCTCAAGGGAATAATAACGTGGAGGAATTCCATGGAGACTGGAACGACCTCCAGGAAGTGATGCAGAGTGAGAGGAGCAGAACCAGGAGAACATTGTACACAGAGACTGATACACTGTGGTACAATTGAATGTAATGGACTTCTCCATTAGTGTCAATGCAGTGATCCTGAACAACCCAGAGGGATCTATGAGGAAAACCACTATCCACATTCAGAGGAAAAACTGTGGGAGCAGAAACACCAAAGGAAAACAAATGCTTGTTTACATGGGTTGAAGGCATATGGCTGGGGATGTCGACTCTAAATGAACATCCTAATGCAAACATCAACAACATGGAAATGGGTTCTGATCAAGGACACAAGTAATACCCAATGAAGTTTCCCGTTGGCTGGTGAAACGGTGGGGAGGGGAGGGGAGGGGAGGGAAGGGAAGGAAATAATATGATTCTTGTAACCAAGGAATAATGTTTTAAATTGACTAAATAATTTTTTTAATGTCATGCACTCATAGGATCTCTTTAAATTTCTGAACTAATTAAATTCAGCTAATGTCTATAATTTGCCTATTGTGTGCTGAACTCTGTGCCACCTTAATCTCTACCTTTAGTAACACTGTAAACTCAGTGAATTTTGCTCTACCTACAGTCACTGCAGGTGATTAATTTAACATTGCCAGATTTAAAAGACCTATGGCATTCTCTTAATGATAATCCAAATGTATATGGCAATTTAGGCTATGAGTTTTACACAAGAAGAAACTGATGCTCTGAGACATTAGGGACTTGTCTAGGATCATACAAGTAGCAAGTATCAATGACTAGATGATAAGACAAGTCCCCTGGCTTCAAGTTCCAGCATCCTATTCTATCTGCTCCTCTCTACTACTTCCCTAACAGCTGAGTACTCTGGAGGGATTTCTTAAGACTTTCACCTTTGGGACTTCCGGTTAAGATGGCGGCTTAGAGAAAGCTAAAGCTCAGATCTCCAGAAAACCCTTCCCCGACCGATCTCAAAGGATAAGCTCCTAAGGCGCCGAAATTCAAAACGATCAACAGCACAGACCCTGGGAACCCTCCTCCTGGACCTGGACCCGGATCAAAAGGTACGGCTCCCCTTAAAAGCCAGAACCCGAGATCACTCGGACCTCAGGGGTAGGAGCGCAGAGTCCAAGGCTCCCGGAAGCCGCAGCCCGGCCGGGCTCAGAGAGCAGAACCCTCAGGGCCTTCTACAGTCCCGGTGAAAGTTACTGCCTGGGGCTTCCGCTGCAGAGAGCTGGTCGAAACAACAGCAACCCTCAGGGCGGGCAAGACAGCCTCATAGGCTGGATCCTGCTATCCAAGTCTCAGTGAAAGTCCTTGCCCGGAGCTTGGGAAAGCTGCAGCCCATCCCCCCGCAGG
Source organism: Monodelphis domestica (assembly GCF_027887165.1). Taxonomy (NCBI): domain Eukaryota; kingdom Metazoa; phylum Chordata; class Mammalia; order Didelphimorphia; family Didelphidae; genus Monodelphis; species Monodelphis domestica. The sequence goes on from NC_077229.1 coordinate 510,640,779, forward strand.
CCGACGAAACAGCCTCACGGCCAGCGATTCTGAAGGCAACTTCCGGAAAGCGAGCCGGGGGGAGAGTGTGGCCTCGTGGTCCGACCCTTCCATTCCAGTTCCAGTGAGGCATATTCAGTTTAACCCAGGGAAAGCTCATAGAACTATCTGCCCAGGACTAAAGCCCCTGAACACCAGACAGAGACAAGAGAAACTAATCCTCCACATTCAGAAATGGCAAACTCCACAGAACCACAGAAGCCCCAAAATACCAAGAAAAATAAGAAGAAAGGGGCGACTTTGGACACATTCTATGGAGCCAAAATACAAAATACAGAGCAGACAGAAGATAATATAAAAGAAAATGCTCCAAAACCTTCCAAAGGAAATGGAAACTCTCCACAAACCTATGAAGAATTTGAATCAGAAATGACCAAAAAGATGGAAGCCTTCTGGGAGGAAAAGTTGGAAATAATGCAAAAGAAATTCACGCATCTACAAAACCAGTTTGACCAAACTGTAAAAGAAAACCAGGCTTTAAAGGCCAGAATCAGGCAGCTGGAAGACAACGATCGTGTAAAAGAGCAAGAATCAATAAAGCAAAGCCAAAATACCAAGAAATTAGAAGAGAACATAAAAGATCTGGAAAATAGGGGGAGAAGGGATAATTTAAGAATAATTGGACTCCCTGAAAAGCCAGAAATAAACACCAAACTGGACATGGTGATACAAGATATAATCAAAGAAAATTGCCCCGAGATTCTAGAACAAGGGGGCAATACAGCCACTGACAGAGCTCACAGAACACCTTCTACACTAAACCCCCAAAAGACAACTCCCAGGAATGTAATTGCCAAATTCCAAAGCTATCAAACAAAAGAAAAAATCCTACAGGAAGCCAGAAAAAGACAATTTAGATATAAAGGAATGCCAATCAGGGTCACCCAAGACCTTGCAAGTTCTACTCTGAATGATCGTAAGGCATGGAACATGATCTTCAGAAAGGCAAGAGAGCTGGGTCTCCAACCAAGAATCAGCTACCCAGCAAAACTGACTATATACTTCCAAGGGAAAGTATGGGCATTCAACAAAATAGAAGACTTCCAACTTTTTGCAAAGAAAAGACCAGAGCTCTGTGGAAAGTTTGATACCGAAAATCAAAGAGCAAGGAATACCTGAAAAGGTAAATATTAAGGAAAGGGGAAAATGTTATCTTCTTCTTTTACTCAAACTCTCTTCTATAAGGACTACATTTATATCAACCTATGTATACTAACATGTGGGGAAAATGTAATGTATAAATAGGGGGTAAAGAAAGACCAAATAGAATAATCATTCTCACACAAAGATTCACATGGGAAGGGGAGGGGAAGAAAACTCCTATAAGAAGGAGAGGAAGAGGGGGGGGGGGTTACTTAAACCTCAATCTCAGGGAAATCAGCTCTGAGAGGGAAAAACATCCAGATCCATTGGGATCTTGAATTCTATCTTACCCAACAAGGGTAAGGAGAAGGGAAAACCAAGGGGGGGAGGGGGAGAGGGAGAACAAAAAGTGAGGGAAAGAGAGGGGGGAGGGGGAGGGAACAAAAAGGGAGGGACTAAAAAGGGAAACATCAAGGGAGGGGACAAGGGGGACTGTTTCAAAGTAAATCACTGGACTAAAAGGTAGAGCCGAAGAAGAAAAGGTTAGAATTAGGGAAGGCAATCAAAATGCCAGGGAGTCCACAAATGACAATCATAACTTTGAACGTGAATGGGATGAACTCACCCATAAAACGTAGACGAATAGCAGAATGGATTAGAATCCAAAACCCTACCATATGTTGTCTTCAAGAAACACACATGAGGCGGGTTGACACCCACAAGGTCAGAATTAAAGGATGGAGTAAGACCTTCTGGGCTTCAACAGATAGAAAGAAGGCAGGAGTGGTAATCATGATATCTGATAAAGCCAATGCAAAAATAGACCTGATCAAAAGGGATAGGGAAGGTAATTATATTTTGTTAAAAGGGACTATAGACAATGAGGAAATATCATTAATCAATATGTATGCACCAAATAATATAGCACCCAAATTTCTAATAGAGAAACTAGGAGAATTGAAGGAAGAAATAGACAATAAAACCATACTAGTGGGAGACTTAAACCAACCATTATCAAATTTAGATAAATCAAATCAAAAAATAAATAAGAAAGAGGTAAAAGAAGTGAATGAAATCTTAGAAAAATTAGAATTAATAGACATATGGAGAAAAATAAATAGGGATAAAAAGGAATACACCTTTTCTCAGCACCACATGGCACATTCACAAAAATTGACCATACATTAGGTCACAGAAACATAGCACACAAATGCAGAAAAGCAGAAATAATGAATGCAGCCTTCTCAGATCACAAGGCAATAAAAATAATGATTAGTAATGGTACATGGAAAACCAAATCTAAAACCAATTGGAAATTAAACAATATGATACTCCAAAACCGTTTAGTTAAAGAAGAAATCATAGAAACAATTAATAATTTCATCGAGGAAAATGACAATGGCGAAACATCCTTTCAAACCTTTTGGGATGCAGCCAAAGCGGTAATCAGAGATAAATTCATATCCCTGAATGCTTATATTAACAAACAAGGGAGAGCAGAGATCAATCAATTGGAAATGCAAATGAAAAAACTGGAAAGCGATCAAATTAAAAACCCCCAGCAGAAAACCAAATTAGAAATCCTAAAAATTAAGGGAGAAATTAATAAAATCGAAAGTGATAGAACTATTGATTTAATAAATGAGACAAGAAGCTGGTACTTTGAAAAAACAAACAAAATAGACAAGGTACTGGTCAATCTAGTTAAAAAAAGGAAGGAAGAAAAGCAAATTCACAGCATTAAAGATGAAAAGGGGGACAGCACCTCCAATGAGGAGGAAATTAAGGCAATCATTAGAAATTACTTTGCCCAATTATATGGCAATAAATACACCAATTTAGGAGAAATGGATGAATATATACGAAAATACAAACTGCCTAGACTAACAGAAGAGGAAATAGAATTCCTAAATAATCCCATATCAGAAAGTGAAATCCAACAAGCCATCAAAGAACTTCCTAAGAAAAAGTCCCCAGGGCCTGATGGATTCACCTGTGAATTCTATCAAACATTCAGAGAACAGTTAACCCCAATACTATACAAACTATTTGACATAATAAGCAAAGAGGGAGTTCTACCAAACTCCTTTTACGACACAAACATGGTACTGATTCCAAAACCAGGCAGGTCAAAAACAGAGAAAGAAAACTATAGACCAATCTCCCTAATGAATATAGATGCAAAAATCTTAAATAGGATACTAGCAAAAAGACGCCAGCAAGTGATCAGAAGGATCATTCACCATAATCAAGTAGGATTCATACCAGGGATGCAGGGCTGGTTCAACATTAGGAAAACCATCCACATAATTGACCACATCAACAAGCAAACTAGCAAGAATCACATGATTATTTCAATAGATGCAGAAAAAGCCTTTGATAAAATACAACACCCATTCCTATTAAAAACACTAGAAAGCATAGGAATAGAAGGGTCATTCCTAAAAATAATAAACAGTATATATCTAAAACCAACAGCTAATATCATCTGCAATGGGGATAAACTAGATGCATTCCCAATAAGATCAGGAGTGAAACAAGGATGCCCATTATCACCTCTACTATTTGACATTGTACTAGAAACACTAGCAGTAGCAATTAGAGAAGATAAAGGAATTGAAGGCATCAAAATAGGCAAGGAGGAGACCAAGTTATCACTCTTTGCGGATGACATGATGGTCTACTTAAAGAATCCTAGAGATTCAACCAAAAAGCTAATTGAAATAATCAACAACTTTAGCAAAGTTGCAGGATACAAAATAAACCCACATAAATCATCAGCTTTTCTATATATCTCCAACACAGCTCAGCAGCAAGAACTAGAAAGAGAAATCCCATTCAAAATCACCTTAGACAAAATAAAATACCTAGGAATCTACCTCCCAAGACAAACACAGGAACTATATGAACACAACTACAAAACACTCGCCACACAACTAAAACTAGACTTGAACAAATGGAAAAACATTAACTGCTCATGGATAGGACGAGCCAATATAATAAAAATGACCATCCTACCCAAACTTATTTATCTATTTAGTGCCATACCCATTGAACTACCAAAATACTTCTTCACTGATTTAGAAAAAACCATAACAAAGTTCATTTGGAAGAACAAAAGATCAAGGATATCCAGGGAAATAATGAAAAAAAACACATATGATGGGGGCCTTGCAGTCCCAGACCTCAAACTATATTACAAAGCAGCAGTCATCAAAACAATTTGGTACTGGCTAAGAAACAGAAAGGAAGATCAGTGGAATAGACTGGGGGAAAGCGACCTCAGCAAGACAGTATACGATAAACCCAAAGATCCCAGCTTTTGGGACAAAAATCCACTATTCGATAAAAACTGCTGGGAAAATTGGAAGACAGTGTGGGAGAGACTAGGAATAGATCAACACCTCACACCCTACACCAAGATAAATTCAAAATGGGTGAGTGACTTAAACATAAAGAAGGAAACCATAAGTAAATTGGGTAAACACAGAATAGTATACATGTCAGACCTTTGGGAGGGGAAAGGCTTTAAAACCAAGCAAGATATAGAAAGAATCACAAAATGTAAAATAAATAATTTTGACTACATCAAACTAAAAAGCTTTTGTACAAACAAAACCAATATAACTAAAATCAGAAGGGAAACAACAAATTGGGAAAAAATCTTCATAGAAACCTCTGACAAAGGTTTAATTACTCATATTTATAAAGAGCTAAATCAATTGTACACAAAATCAAGCCATTCTCCAATTGATAAATGGGCAAGGGAAATGGATAGGCAGTTCTCAGATAAAGAAATCAAAACTATTAACAAGCACATGAAGAAGTGTTCTACATCTCTTATAATCAGAGAGATGCAAATCAAAACAACTCTGAGGTATCACCTCACACCTAGCAGATTGGCTAACATAACAGCAAAGGAAAGTAATGAATGCTGGAGGGGATGTGGCAAAATAGGGACATTAATTCATTGCTGGTGGAGCTGTGAACTGATCCAACCATTCTGGAGGGCAATTTGGAACTATGCCCAAAGGGTGCTAAAAGAATATCTACCCTTTGACCCAGCCATAGCACTGCTGGGTCTGTACCCCAAAGAGATAATGGACACAAAGACTTGTACAAAAATATTCATAGCTGCGCTCTTTGTGGTGGCCCAAAACTGGAAAATGAGGGGATGCCCATCAATTGGGGAATGGCTGAACAAACTGTGGTATATGTTGGTGATGGAGTACTATTGTGCTAAAAGGAATAATAAAGTGGAGAAGTTCCATGGAGACTGGAACAACCTCCAGGAAGTGATGCAGAGTGAGAGGAGCAGAACCAGGAGAACATTGTACACAGAGACAAACACACTGTGGTATCATCGAACGTAATGGACTTCTCCATTAGTGGTGGTGTAATGTCCCTGAACAACTTGCAGGGACCCAGGAGAAATAAACACCATTCATAAGCAAAGGATAAACTATGGGAGTGGAAACACCGAGAAAAAGCAACTGCCTGAATACAGAGGTTGAGGGGACATGACAGAGGATAGACTCTAAATGAACACTCTAATGCAAATACTATCAACAAAGCAATGGGTTCAAATCAAGAAAACATCTAATGCCCAGTGGACTTACGCGTCGGCTATGGGGGGTGGGGGAGGGGGAGGAAAAGAAAATGATCTATGTCTTTAACGAATAATGCTTGGAAATGATCAAATAAAATATATTAAAAAAAAAAAAAGACTTTCACCTTTGGACGCAGATGAAATCCTATTTGTTGAAATGTCTCTTTAGAAGGGCCAAAGTTGGACAGGATTATTATAGATTGCTTTTTCCTTTTTAAAGAATATTCCCCCAAGGAAAACTATTTCCTCCCCCTAACATCCCATTGTTTTATAAAGTTTCCCATCAGTTTCTGCCCAATTTATTTTTTGGTTTGGAAATAAGAATTCACTATTTGGGAAAAAATTGCTGGGAAAACTGGAAAGTAATCTGGTAGAAACTAGATATAGATCAACATCTTCCACAATTTATCAAAATAAGATTATTCAACTAATAAGTGTCTGAGGTCATATTTGAAATCAGAAAGAGGCGTCTTCTTGATTCCAGGCCCAGGACTCTGTCTACTGTACTATCTAACATCCTTTTTATCCTTATTTTATAAATGAGGCAAACAGGTATAAAAACTTGTGTGAAGGGAGAGATAAACAAAATTAAAAGGGCTGGGAATATATTATCTATGAGATTTATGAATAGGAGAAAAATTTATGATTAAACAAGAGATAGAAAGCATTATGAGATGTAAAATGAATACTTTTGTTATCATTGTTAAAGAAGACCCAGCACTATCAAGTTATAAGAAGACTTGTAAGTTGCTTCCAAAACTTTTAGGAAATTTCCTAGAGAATCTCCAGCCAGCTTGAATCCACTCATATGGATTTTATTTTTCAAAAGGGAATTACCTTAAGCCAATTAGAAATTTGTCAAAGAGAATGTGCCCTGCCATCCCCAAGTCCTGTCAAATACTGTTAAAAGGGCTAAGGCTTAAGGCAAAAAAAAGGTACTTTTTTGGAGTTATTTATTTATATTTAGCCAGCTGCAACTTGGGGAAATTTTCAGTTGCCAGAAGCATAAACCTGTAGAATTTATCTTTTTCTTATCTCTGTATCTTTGCTTACATTTCCTATGCCTGGGGCGCATTCTTCTATATCACTAGAAATATCAATTATTCCAGCCTACCTTTTTACTGTAGCCTTCCTCCTTTCTTCCAAAGCAGTTATCTTTCCCTTTGAAATTTCCTAGCATTCCTTTTGCATTACCCCAGTTGTTTTTCATACTCCCCAAATACTGGGTATTTTTTGAGTTTATTTATCTGTGTTCTTCCACCTCCCCATTCCAATCCCTTGATCCTTGAAATCTGACTTTGTTTTTTTTTTGTTTGCTTGTTTTGTTTTGTGTGTGTGTGTGTGTGTGTGTGTGTGTGTGTGTGTGTGTGTGTGTGTGTGTGTGTGTGTGTGTTTTACTTATGGTCTAGGCAAACTTATCACCTAGCATAGTACTTGGGACATTACAGGCATTCAATAAGAGTTTATGTTGCATCAAATTTCTTATTAACTTTGTGAGTTCTAATTTATATTCTATTTCAAAGGATTATAGTCTTAGGATTGGAAAGGGATCAAAGAAGTCATTTTAATTCTTCAGTCATTTCAGTTGTATTCTATGATTTATGATCCCATTTGGTCATAGCAGTTTGTTTAGCAAAGATACTGGAATGGTTTACCATTTCCTTCTTCAGCTCATTTTACAGATGAGGTAACTGAGGCAAAAAGTATTAGGTGACTTGCCCAAAGTCACACAGCTAGTAAGTGTCTAAGACAAGATTGAGCTAAATCTCAGGAAGATGAGTCTTCTTCCAGGTCCAGCATCTCTATAACAATGTGCCATCTAGTTGCCCTTGATACCAGTTATAGGTTGCTTAGCTAGTAGTTGGGATTCAAATCTGGATATTTCTGACCTTGAGTCAGTCCTCCATCTACTACAACATACTTTGATTTAAGAACATGCAAAAATGTCTTGTCGAAGGCAGGACTGTTTATACATTAAAAGTCATTCATACTTTTATAGAACTTTAAAGTTTACAAAGCACTTTATTTCTATGTCAAACTACCTCACCTCAGTACCTAATACAGTACCCTTTTTGTTGTTGGTACTTGATAAATCTTTGTTTTGCTATGCAGTAATAGTAAGTCACATTCATAATGTACTGTAAGGTTGAGAAAGTACTTTGCCCATAATAATCCTATGAAGTGGAATACAAGTATCATCCACATTTTACATGAAAGGAAACTGAGGCACAAGCTGTTAAATGGTTTGTCCATAGTCACATAACTAGTCATTGTCAGAGTCAAGATTTGAAGCTGTATCTCTTAATTCAAATTCCATTACATGATGCTTCTTCTGTAGAGTAATATGGGCACCATATTTGTCACTTGATATGTGTCAAAAACACCTAATGATGTTGTAAAAATTCCTATACAGGAATTTTAATTCTGGCAAATGTCCTAAGACAAAAAAAATCAACAAAATTATCTAAAAGATTTTTTAAAACGATACATAGAATTATAGATGTAAAAGACTTTGTGTAAAGAGACTATAACTGTTGTTTGTCCTTTGTTTTCAAAGAGGACCAATGACAAGTGAATTGGATTTAAGTGGAGAAGAGTTGCAAAAACCCATCAACCTCACTCTCTATTTCAGAATCAGTGAAGTCCAGTGGTGAGAGAAAAATCAGGATGACTGGTGATGTCTCAGGAAACAGTGCATGACTCTGGGTTCTTCAGTACCTGACTAAGCTCTAAGCATTCCACAGTATCTTCTTCAGTCTCCTTTATGCCCCTTGGAACAATTTGTTCTTATTCACCCATCCCAACCAGAAGGAAGTTTTGCCATATTTGAGGTAGACGTGTCCCTAACTCATGGATGGGTTTGAGGACTCTTGGCTATCTTCAACCTAGTTTAACCCATATGCTAAAATGATTTTACTGGGCCAGAGCTAGTGCTGTGCATGCTATAGCTTCTGGATGCTACAAGGGAGAGTGGGGTAATAGGAAGACATCAAAAGTAGATGAGCAGCCCTGAAAAGGGCTTGGAAAACTTCTTGAATATTCCATACACCCCAACTATATCCAGAAAAAAAAATTGAATAATGGTTTGCCTCAGCTCTCTACCTTTAAGCTAATAAGCTCATTTTAAACTTATTTACTTTTGGTTTTTTTGTTGTTTAGTCATTCAGTTGTGCCTGACTCTTTCAGATCTCATTTGGATTTTTCTATGAAAATTATTGGAAGGGTTTGCCATGTCCTTCTCCAGCTCATTTGAAAGAGGAAGAAACTGAGGCAAACAGGGTTAAGTGGCTTCCCCAGAGTCACATGGCTAGTGTGTCTTTTTACAACTTATCTCTAGGTTTTTTTAGATTCTTGGTATGTACTATTCCTCCAGAATTTTATCATGGTAGAATCTACTCAGAAAGTTCCCAAGAAAGGCAAAAGAGACTATTGTTTTTAAGGCAACCCAAGTTACGTTCTTACCAGAGAATGGAAGATAGACCAGATAATTTCTCTAGGCTCTTTTGAGTTTTGTGATCTAAGTCTACACAGCAGTTTGCTAGAAATTCTGCTCCAAGATTCTAGCACTGAGAAATAATGAAGCTTTACAGTGTTTCATCCTGGTAAAACATTTTGATCTTCAAAGCTCTTTGTGAAAATCACCTAATAAATCCTTAGAACAGCCCTCCAAGGTAGATATTTATTAGTAGATTTGCAAACACTATAAACTGAGGCAAAGGTAAATGGTCTTTGGAGAACTCTGAGGAGCACATCCCAATACAGTATGGGTATAGTTATTGGTGTCTTATTGATAGAACACAAAGAAATTGAGATGATTGGCTGAAAGGGAAAGGGAGAGAGAGAGAGAGAGAGAGAGAGAGAGAGAGAGAGAGAGAGAGAGAGAGAGAGAGAGAGAGAGATAGTAAAAGAGAAAAGAGAGAAAGGAAGGAAGGAAGGAACTGACAAACAAACAAGGAAAGAGAAAAAAAAAGGAAGGGAGAAAAAAGAGCTCCTATCTTTAAGGAACTCATTTCTACTCTGCCACCTAGTTGCCCCTGGCATTTGAAGGAATTCCCCTAAATCATTTATTTATTTATTTTAAAGCCTTACCTTTCATCTTGGAGTCAATACTGTGTATTGGTTCCAAGGCAGAAGAGTGGTAAGGGTTAGGCAATGGGGGTCAAGTGACTTGCCCAGGGTCACACAGCTGGGAAGTGTCTGAGGTCAGATTTGAACCCAGGACCACCACTGAACCAATCAGCTGCCCCCTCCCCTAAGTTATTAAAAGAGTGCACTTTCCTACTTTCCAAAAACACCAGCCTGAAATCTTCCCAGACAAATTAGAAGCTAAACAATCTTTAAAAATTGCTACTCAGTGAGAGTCCACTTGAGAACCCATTTAGTGCTGGTTATATTTCAGGTGTGTCTGACTCTTTGTGACCCCATTGACCATAGCACAGAAATACAGTCCATGGGGTATTTTTTGCAAAGATATTGGAGTGGCTTGTCATTTCCTTCTTTAGTGAATCAAGGCAAAAAGTGGTTATTTGACTTGCACAGGGCAATATAGCTAGTAAATATGTGGAACTGGGTTTGACCTCAGGTCTTAATAACTCTAGACCCAGAGCTCTCTATCCACTGAGCTATCTAACTGGCCCATTTCAGTGCTTAAAAATCATCAATAACAGAAAAAGCTTTCTCTATAATGTCAGGCTACAGTATATGCTTTGTTGTTAGTCATTTTTCAGTGGTGTCCTTACTCATCATGACTCCGATTGAGATTTTCTTAGCAAAGATACTAGAGTGGTTTGCCAATTCTTTCTCCACTCATTTTACAGGGGAGGAAACTGAGGCAAGCAGCATTAAGTGACTTGACCATGGTGACCCAGCTACTAAGTCTCTGAGGCCAGATTTGAACTTAGGCCTTCTTAACTCTAGCCACTGTGCCACTTACCTTTGCTCATTCCTTCCTCTGGAGAAGATAAAGATAACCATGACATGTTACTATCAAAACAATAATTTGCGATTCATAGCACTGTCCTTAAAGATGAGGAAGAATTTTCTGTAAGACTTGATAGGTGACATATCTTCCAGCTCCCTCATTTTCTCTTTTTAAAAAATCTTCTACTGTTACTCATTATGGATGCTATCATTTCCCTATATCCTATTCCCAATTCCCAAAGAAACTTCTCTTATCAGTAAGAAACAAAGTAAAATGAAGGAAGACAAAGCACTCCATTGATCGTGTTCGGAAGGTCTGCCTCATTTCGTCATCACCTGTCTTCAGAGGACCACAAGGGATCTCGTAGTCCAATTCCCTTCATTCCTACATATGAAGAAATTGAGGCCTTGATGTATAATATGTAACTACAGAGAAAAAAAAAAAAACTCTGCTTTTGATTCTATGGAGCCAAAGCCCCGTCCTTTGCCCCCACCCCCTTTCTCCCTCCGCCAACCCCAAATGGCTTTACATTAGGCTTTCTTGAGGACTCCTTTGTGGGAAATCTGCCATAATAGACTTAATGATTTACCCAAAATTGGTTCATCTGATTATTCTGAGGAACTTCCTTTTATTTCCCAAACTGTGAGAATGGATGGGGACAACAGATCCTTTCACTGCAAAAATATCACTCATGGATGGTCAACAATAGGAAGAGAATTTAGGGTCATGTCAGGGACTAAAGAGGATGCATTTTTATTCCTTGGTCACTTCCATCTCACTGAAAATGAGGTAGAGAAATTAAGGCATAGCAAAGCTTAGGTAACTATCCCCGTTAATAATTATCCTTATTATTTAACATAACATAAATCTTATCAGCGTAAAAGTGTATCTTCTTTCTTTATTGAATCTCCTCAAGAGAAGTACGCATTGTAAAAGTAAGTACGATTCTATCAGATACGTTCAATATTTACATGATAGCAATTGTTCAGGAATTTGCAGTCCATGTTCAGCTCTTCACGACTCCATCTGAGGTTTTCTTTGCAAAGATACTTGAGTGATTTGCCATTTTCTTCTTCCATTTGTTTTACAGATGAGGAAATGGAGACAAACAGGATGAGGCGACTTGCCCAGAGTCACCCAGCTAGTGTCTGAGGTCAGATTTGAACTCAGGAGGATACCTTCCTGAGCCCAAGTCCAGACCTCTGTTCATGGGCCCCCTAGCTGCCCATTATAGCAACACATTGCTACAAATCTCCCACAGACAACTGTTAAGTCTTTTATAAGTCATTGATATTCCTTCTCTTCAATTATGAACAGTTACGACTTTATCTTATGAAACCAAGTAGCAATTGTTTATCTATGATTCTTGTTTCACATACATTCAAAAATCCTTGTGCTTGCCAAGTGAAGATACTTTGATAAAATTATTTTTTTACCTCTTACTATCTGCCTTAGAATTGATGCTAAATATTGGTTTCAAGGTAGAAGAGTGGTAAGGGTTAGATTATTAGGGGTTAAGCGACTTGCCCAGAGTCACGCAACTAGAAAGTGTCTGAGGCCATCTTTATGTCTGGCACCCTATCCATTGAGCAACTCCTGATAAAATTATTTAAAACCAAGGAAGTTATCACTTTAAAGCAGCTCATTGGTACAGTGAGTAAAATGGTGAATTGAAGTCAGGAAGACCTTAGGTTCAAGCCCTACCTCACACTTTTCTAATTGTGTGAAGGTAGGCAAGTTACTTAACCTCTCAGTCTCAGTTTCTCCATCTGTATAATGAGAATAATAAAAGCACCTACTTTCCAGAGTTGTTGTGAAGGTTAAATAACATTTATAAGGCACTTTATATACCATAAAGTACTATGTAAATGCTAGCTATTATTATGATTAAAAATAATTGGGGATTGGAGTGGGAGGAAGAAAACAGAGGGATATTAAATAACCTTTAAACTAAGTATTTTTTTAAATAAGAACTTCTCTGAAGTTACCAGCAAACAATTGGCTCTTGCTTGCTATTTATTTTGAAACTTGCCAGTAAATCCCGTAGAAGTCTTGAGAGAAAACTCATTAACTGTTGGAATCCAGCTAAAACATGTGACAGTTCTCTGAATCGCTAAATGAATTTACATGATGGAGAGGAAAGCATACTTGCCAACATCCTTACCTCCTTGAAGTTCCAGCTAAACTCTCCTCTTTGGGGATTTGAGTTCTCCTCACTGTTGGCAGGCATTGACTTCCGAGCTAATGAGAAAACCCAATCCAGATCTGGAGAGTGATGGGAACCACTAAAATATGACTTAGTGTTCTAAACAGATAGTTAATTAGTAAAGTGGGATATTTGGGGTGTCTTGACTGTGACTAGCACCTGGGATTGAGGGCTTGCTGAGTCCTTTTCAGGGCTGCTCATCCACCTTTGGTATTCACCTAATACCCAACTCTCACCTGTGATTCCAAAATACTATAGCATTTACAGCAAGTCACATCTCAATAAAACCATCTCAACAGATGGGCTAACTGGGTTGGTGGTAGTTAAGAGGCTCCCCAGCCATTGGTGAATTAGGGGGATGTCCACCCCAAGCATAGGAAAACTTCTCCCCTGTTGGAAGGGGATGATGAGAATGATTTGTTTCAATGACCTAAAAGTGAACTGAAGCAGGCGCTGTGGAGAGCTTAGAGTTTGGCTGGACACTGAAGAAGTCAATGTCATCTGCTGCATTCCTGAGTCATATTCAGTTGTCTGACTTTTGTGTTGCCATGGACTTGGATGGCTCTGGAGGAGAGAGTGAGGCTGACAACTTTATGCGACTCTGCCTCATTTAAATACAGTTCATTTCAAAGGAAGACATCACCCTTTGATGACATTGGTCCTCTTTGAAAAGAAAAGAGGTGGTGCTTGCTTTGGCAGCATATACTGGAAAAATAAGAGAGGGGGCAACTAGGTGACTCAGTGGATAGAGAGTCAGAGTTAGAGACAGGAGGTTCTGGGATCAAAAATGACTTCAGATACTTTCTAGCTGTGTGACCCTGTGCAAGTCACTTAACCCCTGTTGCCTAGCCTTTATCTATCTTCTGCCTTGTAACAGACACATGGTATTAATTCTAAGATGGAAGGTAATGGTTTAAAAAAGGAAATGAAAAGAAAAGAAGAGGAGAGAAAAGAAAAGAAAGGAAAGGAAAGGAAAAAAAGGAAAGAGAAGAGAAAACAAAACAAAAGAAAATGAAGGAGGAACACCAACAGAGAGCACACAAGTAATATGATATATGGTGACAAAGAAGAAAAACCAAAGCTCATGTACAGTTCCTTTCATGTCATTGATTGCCTTCTGCTGCTTGTAAATTCTTTTCTTGCCATTGACAAAATATCAGGGTAAATTAAGGAGAATGTATAGCTCTTTGCTTTTCAGGGTGTTCAGAGAATATTTTACCAATAATTCAATTACAATATGAATGACTTCTTAAATAATAAATGACTCAGGGGGAAAAGAGCTAGCCTCAGGATCAGGAAGACTAGTGTTCAAGTTTTACCCTTTAGACACATTGGCTCTGTGGCCAAGTCATTCACAGTGCTCTCTGTGCTTCAGGTCAATTGTTCTCAAAGTATGGTTGCGACTCCTTGGGTCCATGAAGTCCACAGATATAACCACATGAATAAATGTTCTTTGATATGCCCTCAATAATTCGGAGAGGCATCTAATGGATAAGAGCCCTGGCTTGGGAATCAGAAAGACTCATCTTTCTGAGTTCAAATCTGAATTCATTTATTCATTTATTAGTTGTGTGACCCTGAGCAAGTCAGTTAATCCTGTATGCCTCAATTTATCCATCTGTTAAATGATCTATAGAAGGAAATGATAAACCATTCCAGTATCTTTGCCAGGAAAATACCAAATGGGGCCATTGAAGAGATAGACATGACTGAAGTGATTCAACAATAATTTTTAAGAGTGTAAGTGTGTTTTGTGACCAAAAAGATTGAGGACCACTATTCTTGGCAATTCCCTAAGATTAAGTTGAAGAAAAGGCTCTGGCCTACACTGGTAGAGGAAAATTTTATGTTGCTTATTTTTTTTGGGGGGGGGATTGTTTTTCACCTAATAACATAATACATTAAAAAATAAAAACAAACAAACAAAAGACATTTGCCTTCTATCTGAGAATCAATACTAAGTATTAGTTCCAAGGCAGGAGAACAGTAAGGGCTAGGTAATTTGGATTAAGTGACTTGCTCAGGGTCACACATCTAAGAAGGGTCTAAGGGTCAGATTTGATCCATCTCCAGGCCTTGCTTTGTATTTACTGAGCCATTTAGCTGCCCTAGGATATAATGCATTTTGAATATATTTGTTAATAATTGTATTCAGTTTTAGCATTGAATTTTAACATCATCTCAATCAATTTAGTCTTTCTTTCACAGCATTAGGACCACAACTCCCCTCATTCCTATATATGAAGAAACTGAGGCCTGATTAGTGACAAGACTAGAACTTTAAGGTCTTCTAATTTCCTCCTCCCTGCCCTCTTTCCTCAACTACTGCAGTTTAAAGCTCCCAGGTTCTATGCTGCATGATATCAAAATCACTTCAAGATTTCACCCATGGTTCAATTCATTTAGACTACAAGAATCCAAATCCCCAAATTTCAGTCCTGACACTTATACCTTACTTGGCCTTGAGCAAAACCAACTTCTCTCCATCTTGGATTCCTTATTTGTAAAATGAAAGTGTTGGATTATATGCCCTCAAAGCTTCCTTCTACCTCTAAGTCTGGGAACCAGGAGGGATTTTACCAGTTCTTACCTTGATATCTTCCCCCACCACCTCCACCCCCAAGCTCTCTTCCCTGGAAAATATAAGATCTTTATTTCTTTGACTCTCTAGAACCTAGAAAATGGAGGAAATGAAGGAGGAGGAAGAAGAGGAGGAGGAGGAGGCCTTTCTTTTTTTTTTTCTCCCTTTATACAAATTCATTCAGTGATATCACTATTCCCATGTATTTCATTCCCATCTCTATGCTGATGATTCTCATATCTACCTATCCTACCCAAATTTCTATGGACTTCCAGTCTCACATCTCCAGCTAGGTAACTGGACATCTCAACAACATATATCATCAGCAGTCATCTCAAACTGGACATTTTAAACTCAACCTGTCAAAAACTGAACTCATTATCTTTTCCTGAAAACCCTCCCCACTTTCAAACTTCCCTATTAGTGTAGAGGACATCACCCACCTCCAAGTCCCCAAAGTTTGAAAACAAGGTCTCATCCTCAACATCTCTCACACCCTACCTCCAATCTGCTTCCTAGACCTATTGATTTTGCCTTTGCATCATCTCTCTAAAATACTCCTTTGATTTCTCTGATAATTTTGCCCCTTTTAGTACAGTAACTCACCACTGAACAATTTCAATAGCCAGGTGCTAGGTCTGAATGCCTCAAGTCTCTCTCCCTACTCTCAGATCCTTCCATGTCCCACCTCTTATCAATAAATATCAAAGGCTCCCTATCACCACCGGGACAAAAAACAGAATTCTGTTGGGCATTCAAAGCATTTCATAACCTAATCCTCCTCCACCTTCCCAGGCTTCTCACATCATACACCTTACCAGGTCCTCTTTGTTGTAGTGACTTTGACCTTCTTGTTGTTGCATAACCAAAACACTTCATCTCTTGGCTTGTTCTCTGACTGTCCCTCGTGCCTGGAATTTTCTCTTTCCTCATCTATGCTTCCTGGCTTCCTTCAAGTCCCAAATAAATCCCACCTTCTATAAGAAGCCTTTCCTATTGCCTCTTCATTCTAATACTTTCCCTCTGTTAATTATTTCCTATATATACTGTATGTTTTTTTTTTTTGATCCTACCTTTAGTTTGTGAGTTGTTCCTAAAGAGTAGGGACTATATTTTTCCTCTTTTTGGATCAAGTTCTTAGCACAATGCTTGGCACATAGTAGGCACTAGCAATAGTATAACAATAGCAATAACCAGAAATAATAATAATAATAATAATAACCAATAGTTAATATTTATATAATGTTTTTTTGGTTTGCAAAGCATTTTACAAATATTATTTTGTTTTAGATTCTTTAAAGACCTGGTTTTCCTCTGTAAGTTTTTGGTTCTCCTTTTCCAATTGGTCCATTTCTTCTTGTATCACTTTCTTTTCTTCTTGCATCACTTTCATTTCTCTTCCCCACTGTTCCTCTACCTCTCTTAATTGGTTTATGAAGTCTTTTTTGAGCTCTTCTAGACTCTGTGTCCAATCCATAGTTTTCTTTTGGACTTTGCATGTGTTTCCTTTGCTTTTGCTCTTCTGTGTCTGCACCTTCCTCTTTGTCTCCATAAAAATTCCTTAGAGTAAGGTGCTTTTTTGTTGTTTGCTCATTTTTCCTACCTAATTATAGATAGACTCTTGTTTTCTGGGAAGTTGGGTACACCTTCTTAAACTTCAGTCCTTCCTTGAAAGCTATTTTTGGCTTATTTTCTGGGTTGTTACTAGTTTACCAGATGGTCTGAGGGCCCCTCCCCATGTGGATTTAATTGACCCTTGAGATGCTGATAGCTTAAAGACTTTCCTCAGGGTTGGATATAAGCTTTTGATCTCAGTCTGAACTTGATCAGATCAGGGACTGATCAAATTCTAGCCCCAGGCTCAGGTTCAAGTTTTTGTTCTCAAGGTGTTCTTGATTCAATCAGGCACATCCTTGATTACCCTGTCCTGGAGCTCCACCCTTAGTTTTGGGCAAAAAGATACCAGGGAGGCTTCTCCTGATAACTGTGTCCTCATCCTAAACCCAGACTGGGATTTCTGGCTTCACTCTGGGCTCACCCAGATTGGCCCCCTTCAGCCCAGACTGCCCTGGGCTGGGGCTCAAGTCTTCTCCACAGATTTGAAATTTCAAAGGGTATGAGTTGACTTAGACTACTATTTGCCCCAGCAGAATCTCAGGGTCTGACTTATCTAAGGATTAAGTTCAGAACTTGTGAGAGCAGATGTGAGGTGGGGTGGAGGAGGTTGTGGTTTGCTTTTGGCTTGCTCTTCATTTGCTGCTATGCTTCCTGCTTGTTATGCTCCCCTCTCACCTCAGTTCCTCAGATGGTCTCTGCCTACTTTTGGATTTTTCTTTTTTTTTTAAGGTTATTTCAGTCTCTCTTTTTGTTGGTTCTTTCACCCCTGTATTCATTTTGTGGGTATATTTTAATCTTGGTCAGAGAGCATTTTCATGGTGGGACAGCTACTTTCTGGTTACTCCTCCATATGGGCTCTACCTCATTTTAGATTCTTAAGAAGTGTTTGCTGAATTTTTTGATTCAGAGTTCATATAGTCAAAACCTCTCATTTAATAGACAGAACAATTAGAGACTTGGAAAAATTGTGAGTATCTCAAGATCTCACATTTAGTGACAAGGACAAGATCTGAATGTAGGTCTTCAGGTTCTATAAGCATATGAATATATTAAATGTATTTATAGTATATAGATATATTAAGGAAAGGGGAGGGAACTGGTGAATACCTGATAAAGTTTATTTTTATTCTCCTCTGCCCCTCCACCCTACCCTCCTTCCTATCCCTAAGATCTGAGAGAGTTATTGAATTTAGAAAGCATTTGTGCATTAAAATACTGGAACTGAGAAGAGATTGATGACTCAAGTCGGATAATCATCAGAAAAGAAATAAGGATTTTTATATGTTGTGCTGTTTTGGCAAATGGCATCAGACTGTGTATTGACTTACAAATTAGTTCTGTGGTGTTTATTACAATCAAGTTCCTAAAATATGCTTTTGCATCCTAACCCAGAATTCTCCATCATAAATCTCAATAAGGTTTGCCAGCTCTGATGCCCTAAGAATCAAGGAATGTTAGAATTGGACCCGAGGGACCATGCTTCCAATCCCCTCTTTTTGTAAATAAGAAAACTGAGGCACAGGGCAGGAAAATGATTTGATTGCAGTTATACCAGATAAAATGGGTTCATCACTCTAATACATTTCTAGTAAATGCAAAAGAGACTTTGTTTACTTAATCTCTGTCTTGTTAACAAGCAATGATATATATATATGTATATATATATATAAACATACATATATATATGTGTGTGTGTGCATATATATATGTGTATATATATATATATATAATAAAGGAATAAAGCTTTACTTTTCTCCTATTTTCTCTCCCTTCTCAATCAATGCAAACCTGTCTCCTCTAGGCTTTGGCTCTTTTAATTTCCTTCACATGCACATCTGGAACACTTTGCTGGCAGAAGATTCCCATTTTATTTCACATTTGAGTTAACTTTGGCACTTGTCATATTCTCTTACATTATAAAACTTCTTTGTAAATGAGACTAAACACTTTAGGACTGCAGCCAAGTCCTATTCTCTCCAGAAACCTCAAAAGGGAGCCTAGATTAACTTTGAGAAATTCTTTATTGTAATACATACACATCCAGCGAAGAAATAAGACAAAAGTTACTGTCAGACACCATTGAAGTGATATTCCAGTCTCTAATGTATAATCAGCCATCATGCTTTTTTCTAACACTTATAGCTGGGCACAAAGTAGGTGATTTGTGTCGTTTAGCTGTTCAGTGTTTGACTCTTTGTGACCCCACAGGGGTTTTTCCTTAGCAAACGTACTTGAGTGGTTTGCCATTTCCTTCTCCAACTCATTTTACAGATGAGGAAACTGAGGCTGGGAGGGTTAAATGACTTGCCCAAAGTCACACAGTTAGAAGGTATCTGAAACCTGAAACCAGATTTGAACTCAGAAAGAGGAGTCTTTCTGACTTCAAGTCTAACCCTCTATTCACTGTACTACCATGCTACCCTTCCAAAAAACTAAGGACACATCAAAAAGCTTTTGTTCTTTTGATTATGTCTATTGATGTTTACTGTATTAGACACTATTACATATTATTAGTTTGAAAATAGTTTTGACCTCACAGATCCCCAGGAGTCCCCTGACTACATGCCCAGAATTCTCTGCACTGTGCCACCTAGCTGTTAGCTCTTCCCATTACTTAATGAACTTAGATTTACTATTATGATCCAAGGCACAGTCGCCGTTTCCTTTTAGATTGCTTTGCTATCAACAACATTAAAAAAGATGATGCACATGCATTAAAATGTACAAGGACTCAGCTTGAGTCATGGAGTTTTCAAGCTGGAAGGAGCTTTAGTGATCGCTGAGATGTACCGTCTCTGCTCAACAGCTATCCCTTCGCCCTGATCCTGATGGCTGGAGCAGCAGAGGCTCTGGACTGGGAAAGAGAGGGAGGAAGTGCCATGTTCCAACTCTGGAAAATGGATGTTGGGCTTAAGGTCAGAGGAGACACCAGGCAGCCGCGGTGGCTGTACGCTTTCCTTTGCCCGCTGCAGCTGCTGAGTAGTCTCTATAATAGGTCAGCTGTGGCCAGAAGAAGTTGGAGTCTCTGCCAACAAGGAAAAAGCCAGAATCAAGTTTCGCAGCCCAAACCCCAAATCCTTCCTCCAGTGCTATGAATCCCAGGCCATGAGTTTCTCAAGAGTTTCTGCCCCTTCATTGGGCAAACTGAGCATTCCATTGCCTGCCCAAAAGGATCCAGCAGGGAAGAATTAAATAAAGTCAAACTGTACATTTCTTCAAACTCTATGGTTCAGTTCTAACATAACTATCAATTAATCAATCAAAAATCACTTACTGGAGTAGATCAGTGGTTTGAGAGACAGATCTAGAGGCAAGAGGTTCCAGCTTCAAATCTGACCTCAGACACTTCCCAGCCATGTGACCCTGGGTAAGTCAATTTACCCCTATTGTCTATCCCTTATCACTCTTCTGCCTTGGAACCAATACATAGTAGTGATTCTAAGACAGAAAATAAAGAGTTAAAAAAAAAACCCTACACTTATTAAGCACGTACTATGTGACAGGTTTTATATTTCTAGTCTTGGAAAATGTTGGGGGGTTTTTGTGGCAAAGATATTAGAGTGTTTGCCATTTCCTTCTCTAGCTCATTTTATAGATGAGGAAACTGAGGTAAACAGGGTTAAGTGACTTGCCCAGGATCACACAGCTAGTAAGTGTCTGAAGCTGGATTTGAACTCAGATGAGGTAATAAAAATAGTGCTAATATTTATATATTATGTGCCACTATGTAATCCTCACAACAGCCATGAGAGTTAGATGCAACAAACTGGGGAGGTAAGTTCTATTATTATGCCCATTTTATATATGAGGAAACTGAAAGAAATAGGAGTTAAATGATTTGTCTAGGGTTCCATACCTAGGAAAAATCTACAGCTAAATTTTGTGTCTTTGTGACTTTAGGTCAAGCACTCTATCTACTCTGCCATCTAACTGTCTGAGGTGATGATCCCTAGAGATTTGCAACTATTTTTTTCAAACCCTTACCTTCTATCTTAGAATCAATTCCAAATTAGAAGACTGACAAGGGCTTCACAATTGGAGTTAAGTGACTTGTCCAAGGTCACACAACTAGGAAGTATCTAAAAACAAATATAAACCCAGGACCTCACATCTCCAGGCCAGTCTCTCTCTTACTGAGCCACCTACCTGCCCCCAACTATTTTCTCTTAAAACCATCCCAAATGAGGACAGAATAATTAAATCAAACAGGCCTGATCCAGGAGGAGGTAAGACCTATTTGATATTTGAAATCTTATATCTTAATTCAAATCTTGGGACAAGTTTTCAAACTCAATTCATTAATGATGAACAACCAATTCAGTCTGTCAATAAGCATTTATTTGGCACCTACTATGTTCCAGGCACTGTAGATACAAAGCACCGAAGGTATAAAGAAATGCAAGAGGCAGCCTCACTCTGGAGGAACTCGTGATCTAATGGGAGAGACATTAAGCAAACAAATATGTGCATACACAGGATACATAAGATGAATGCAAAATAATTGACTAGAGTTAAAAAGCAATGGGAAAGATTGCTGGTCTTACAGAAAGTGACCTGGACTTTGGTTCCAGGCTTACCGTCTCTAGGAGCAGCAAGATGGTACCATGGATAGAGTGCCAGGGCTGGAGTCAGGGAGATTCCTCTTCCTGAGTTCAAATCTGGCCTCAGATACTTACTAGATATGTGACTCTGGACAAGTCATTCAACCCTGTTAGCCTCAGTTTCCTCATATTTAAAATGAGCTGGAGAAAGAATGGCAAACCACTCTAATATCTTTGCCCAAAAAATCCCAAATGGGGTCACAAAGAGTCTGACATAATTGAAAAGCCTCAACAATAAGCACCATCTTTATGCCTTGAGCAAATTATTTCAGCCAGTACAACAGGACAATCAGGAGATTCCAAGTGATAAGATTAGGACTATAAATTCAGAGTAATTTCAAAGGGATTTCAGATGTCATCTGGTTTAATTTCTTATTTTACAAATGAGGAAACTGAGGGCTAGAGAGAATAAAAGCACTTGTCAGAGGTCAAACAAGTAGTAGCAAGTAGCAAAGCCAGGATACAAAGATAGCCATCAAAACTCCTATTTCCATGGGCAAGCTCAGGGTTTTTTTCCTCTGTACTAACCAAATACGACCTGAGTTAAAAATCCTGGCTCTGTCACTTATTATCTATCTTTACAACTTTGGGCAAATCATATCACTTCAGTTTCCTCATCTATAAAATTAAGTAGATGAACTGGGTAACTTTTAAAGGCCCTTGAACCTTTAATTTTATATTTCAATAGCCTCTCTGCCTCATTTTCCCCAACAGTAAAAATGAGAGGACTGGACTAAAGTCCTTTCCAGATCTAACATTTTAGGGTTCTATCAGTCTTCTTCTTGACCCTGACTCATACTATGTCCTTATGCAAGACCTATAACCTCACTGAACCTCATTTCCTCATCTGCAAAATGGGATTAATAATACCTAGTGCAGAGGGGTGTTGTGGAACTTTAATTAATGTTTCTAAGATACTTTGAGATCATCAGATGAAAGGTACAGTATAAATGCAGGGCATTAATTATTATTTTTGTTGCACATCATCACCTTCTGCAAACGCAAGAAGCCTTCATACACTGCTATATCATCTTTTAATAGTTGCTTTCCTTTATGTGTGTTCATGGATCCTATCTCTGATACAATTAAGGATTATTCATGTAAAGTTCCCAAAGAAACCAACTTGTAAACATTGTGAATAACATAAGATAACTTCTATGAATAGGGAAAGGTGGAACAACTAAGTATTGGTTTTGTCAGTTGGATAATGGATACACCCAAGTATTGAAGTCAACCCTAAAAGGAGAGATACTTGGAAGGATAAAGAATACAACATGATTGCAAAACATTATCCTCTGTAATATCCCTGTAAGGCAAGAAGTCAATCAGAGACCCATTTTAGAGGGTGGTAAATAGTCCTGGGGCCCAGTACTTTACCCAAGGTCACTGAGTGTATTCCTGGCAGTTTATCTATTTTCTGGATAAGGTCGCAGAGTTTATTAGAGGTGGAGCTGGGAATGGAAGTCAGGTGTATTTAGAGTCCAATAGCTAACATGCTGCCATTTTCCCACACAGATGGTCATAGATCTGGGATAAAGAAAGCATCTATAATATATAATTTTCACCACCATCTCAAACCCAAAGCTCCCTCAGAGTTTTGAATATCTCAGAGGTGCTATCCAGAAATCTAATGGATTAAAAGTATCAAGGAAAACATATTTTGTAGGATTTTATGTCCTTTGGTTGGTGCAAGTTCTGGTATCATTCCATGACATAATTCCTATTTGAGAACACTGTTTTCTTTTGCAGATGCGTTCTACATTTCTGAAAGAGAGACTCCTAAAGATGATGGTTTAAGAACTCCAAGGGATTCCTGGAGCCAATTCATTTAGGATTCATGAGTTCTTAAAATCAAAATCTTTAACCTCAGTCTGGCTAGAAATCTGGGCCTACTTGGTCCAAACTTAACACTGACAATTACCTGGAGAATTTGAGCTCTTTGGGCAACCATATTAACTAAATCAGACCTCTAAAATTGCTCTTAAAAATTGCTGCATAATAAACCTCTAAAATATTTTTTTAAATTAAATAAAAATAAAAATTGCTTCATTCTATATGTACCAATTGTTATTTCATCTACCTTTATAGGTCATATGAGACAAAGAGCTAGAAGGGATCTCAGAAATTATATAATCCAAACTGTTCCCCTTCTTCTCTTTTTTCTTTTCTTTTCTTCTTTCTGTCTCTTTCTTTTTCTCTTATATTATCTTTATTTCTCTTTATCTCTTTAAAAATATATATATATATAAATTGGGAGGTGGAGTTAAGATGGCGGCATAGAGGCAGTGAAAGTTCAGACCTCTGAAAACCCTTCCTTACCAATTACAAAATAAATGCTCCCAGGGGACTGAAAATCAAACCTAACAAGACAGAGCCAAGGAACCTTCCTGCTGGACTCGATTTAAAAGGCATGCCCCCTAAAAGCCAGAATTTGAGAACACTTGGGTTTAAGAGGAAGAGAGAAGAAAGGTCCCAGGACCCCTCCGCGCACCTAGAACACTAAGCCTCCAGCAGCAACTGGAACCTCTGGACAGGCAAAGGTGCTGATCTGGAGGGAGTATCTTGTGGGCAGGGCCATGCCAGGCTCAGAGCGTCGAATACAGGCAGTGGGGAAGGAGCTGGAGAGGGAGTACAGAGCAGGCAGTCTGGTTGCACTGTGGAGACACTCCATATTGCTCCAGCCTTCCAGGAGGTTTTGGTCTCAGGGCACATCCAGCCCAACCCAGTAGGACTTAATCCCATAAACAGTCTTCAGAGGGCAGGGAAGCTCAAGCTCCAACACCCCTCCTTTATAGTCTGCTGGACTTTATTCCAATCAAAGCTTCCTGAGCACTGAGAAGCAAAAGCTACAACACCCCTCCCCCCACAGACTGCACTGAGAGATTTGCTGACAAAAATCCAAGAGGGAAGACTGACAGAAAAGCCCAAACCCATAGATCCAACACATAATGAGAGGAGCAAGAGTACAGGCAACTACAGGGGAAAAGAAGGGGCAAATATGAGCAAACAACAGAAAAAGAAAAAAGAAATTACAATCGACAGCTTCTATATAGGCAATGGAACAGAGAAGAGGAAACACCAAACAATAAAACAGAAATCCCATTGAATTGGACACAGGCTTTGGAAAAAGTCAAAATACAATTCAAAACACAATTAAGAGAGGCGAAAGACAATTGGGAAAAGAACTTAAAAACTAAGATAAGTCATTTGGAAAAGGAGGCACTTGAACTAAAACGAGAATTCAACCAGCTTGAAAATGAAACAAAGAAGATGAAAGATGAGGCAAAGGAGATGAAAGATGAGGTAAAATAAATGAAAGATGATCTCCAAAGAAAATCAGACCAAAAGGAGAAGGATGACCAAAAAACCAGGGATGAAATCCAGTCTTTAAGAACCAGAATACAACTAGAATCAAGTGATTTCATAGGGCAGCAGGAAACTATAAAACAAAATTTAATGAATGAAAAAATTGAGGAAAATATGAAGCATCTTATTCACAAAACAGAAGATTTAGAAAATCTTTCGAGGAGAGACAACTTAAGAATCATTGGCCTACCAGAAGACCATGACAAAAGGAAAATCCTGGACATCATACTACAAGAAATTATCCAAGAAAACTGCCCTGATATTCTTAAACAAGAGGGAAAAGTGGAGATTGAAAGAATCCACAGATCACCTCCTGTTCTTAATCCCCAGCCGAAAATATGCAGGAATGTTATAGCCACATTCAAGAACTATCAGACCAAGGAAAAAATATTAGAAGCTGCTAAGAAGAAGTCATTCAGCTACCATGGAACCACAGTGAGGATAATGCAGGATCTGGCTGCATCTACACTGAAGGACCAAAAGGCACAGAATATGATATTCCAGAAAGCAAGGGAACTAGGTCTATAACCAAGGATCAACTACCCAGCAAAACTGATGATATTCTTACAGGGGAAAGTATGGTCATATAACAAAATAGAATAATTCCAAGCATTTGTAAAGAAAAGACCAGACCTAAACAGAAAAGTTGATGTCCATGCACAGAATTCAAGAGAATCATCAAAAGGTAATTTAAAAAAGAGGGGAAAAAAAGAAAAACAAAACAGAAAAAAAACTTTTTTATGTGAGACCCAATAAGATGTATCCCTATAAGAAAAGAGGTCATTGATAACTCTTAAAAATTGTTATTACCACACAGGCAGTTAGAAGTACACTTAGAGGGAACAGTGACAAACTGTATAGTATGAAATGACAAGACATAAATATGTATATTGATATATGTATGCATAAATATATATATATGTGTATGTGTATTTATATGTATATGTACATATATATGTATATATACATAAACAACTAGAACTAAAAAGAGGGGTTAATACTAAAAGAAATTGGAAAAGAAACTGAAAGAGGTAAATTTATAAGTCACAAAGAAGCACATGGCAGGAAGGGGAAGAACATCAATACACTGCAATGGTAAAGAGGTTGGAGACAGGAAATACATAACTCGTACATGCATTGAAATTGACCCAAAGAGGGAAGAACAATCCAATCCATTGAGGCAGAGAATACATTCGTGCCCTGTAGTGGAGTAGAAAGGTAACAAACAGACCGGTGGGGAGGGAAGCAGTATAAAGGAGGGAGAGGGTGGGGATTGGTTTTAAAAAGACTGCAAAGAAAATAAGGGGGGAATAAGAAGGGAGGGGGATAGAAAGGAAAGTAAAATAAGGGTGGGAATTGGATAATTGATTAAAAAACAAAACATTGGTGTAGAAGGAAATACTGAAAGAAGAAAAGGCAGGACCAGAAATAGAAATAAAAATGCTGGGAAATACACAGCTGGTAATCATAACTCTGAATGTGAATGGAATGAAACCATTCATAAAATGCAAGTGAATAGCAGAGTGGATTAGAATCCAAAACCCTACCATATGCTGTCTACAAGAAACACACATGAGGAAGGTAGATAGACATAGGGAGAAAGTAAGAGGATGGAGCCAAATCTATTGGGCATCAAATGATAAAAAGAAGACAGGAGTCACTGTCATGATATCTGACAAAGCCAAAGTAAAAATAAATCGAGTTAAAAGAGATAGGGAAGGTAATTACATCATGATAAAAGGCAGTATAGACAGTGAGGAAATATCAGTACTCAACATGTATGCACCAAATGGCTTAGCATCCAAATTTCTAAAGGAGAAACTAGTGGAGATCAAGGATGAAATAGATAGAAAAACTATACTAGTGGGAGACTGGAACCTTCCTCTATCAGAACTACATAAATCAAACAAAAAAATAAATAAGAAAGAGGTGAGAGAAGTGAATGAAATCTTAGAAAAATTAGAGTTAGAAGATATGTGGAGAAAAATAAATAGGGACAAAAAGGAATATACCTTCTTTTCAGCAGCACATGGTACATTCACAAAAATTGACCATGTATTAGGAAATAAAAAGATTGCAAACAAGTGCAATAGAGCTGAAATAGTAAATGCAACCTTCTCAGATCACAGTGTAATGAAAATAATAATTAGTAAAGGTACATGGAGAGGCAAATCAAAAATTAACTGGAAATTAAGCAATACAATTTTCCAAAATCAATTAGTTAAAGAACAAATCATAGAATCAATTAATAATTCTATGGGATGCAGCCAAAGCAGTACTCGGGGGGAAATTTATATCCTTGAGTTCATATATTAACAAACTAGAGAGGGAAGAGGTCAATGAATTGGGCATGCAAATTAAAAAAACTAGAAAGTGAACAAATCAAAAATCCTCAGATGAAGACTAAATTAGAGATCCTAAAAATCAAAGGAGAAATTAATAAAATAAAAAGCCAAAGAACTATTGGTTTAATAAATGAGACTAGAAGCTGGTACTTTGAATAAAACAAAATAGACAAAGTACTGGTCAATCTAATTAAACAAAGGAAAAAAGAAAATCAAATTGAAAGTAACCAAGATGAAAAGGGAGATCTCACCTCTAATGAAGAGGAAATTAAGTCAATCATTAAAAACTATTATGTCCAATTATATGGCAACAAATATGCCAATCTAGGTGATATGGATGAATATTTACAAAAATATAAATGGCCTAGATTAACAGAGGAAGAAATAGATTACCTAAACAACCCCATATCAAAAAAAGAAATTGAACAAGCCATCAAAGAACTCCCTAAGAAAAATTCCCCAGGTCCAGGTGGATTCACAAATGAATTATATCAAACATTCAAAGAATAACTAATTCTAATATTATACAAACTATTTGACAGAATAAGCAAAGAAGAAGTTCTACCAAATTCCTTTTAAGACACAAATATGGTACTGATTCCAAAGCCAGGGAGGTCAAAAACAGAAAAAGAAAACTCTAGACCAATCTCCTTAATAAATATAGATGCAAAATTCTTAAATAGGATACTAGCAAGTCATCACAAGGGTTATTCACAATGACCAGGTAGAATTCATACCAGGAATGCAAGGATGGTTCAATATTAGGAAAACCATCCACATAATTGACCATATTAACAATCCAACCAACAAAAATCACATGATTATCTCAATAGATGCAGAAAAAGCCTTTGACAAAATGCAACACCCATTCCTAACACTAGACAGTATAGGAATAGAAGGGCCTTTCCTAAAAATAATAAACAGTATATATCTAAAACCATTAGCAAACATCATCTGCAATGGGGATAAACTAGAAGCCTTCCCAATAAGATCAGGAGTGAAACAAGGATGCCAATTATCACCTCTATTATTTAACATTGTACTAGAAACACTAGCAGTAGTGATTAGAGAAGAAAAAGAAATTGAAGGTATTAAAATAGGCAATGCAGAGACCAAGCTATCACTCTTTGCAGATGATATGTTGGTCTACTTAGGGAGTCCTAATGAATCAACCAAAAAGCTAGTGGAAATAATCAACAACTTTAGCAAAGTTTCAGGATACAAAATAAGCCCACATAAGTCATCGGCATTCCTATATATCTCCAACACATCTCAGCAGCAAGAATTAGAAAGAGAAATTCCATTTAAAATCACCCTACACGATATAAAATACTTAGGAATCTATCTGCCAAGACAAACACAGGAACTATATGAACACAACTACAAAACACTTTCCACACAATTAAAACTGGATGTAAACAATTGGAAAAACATTGATTGCTCATGGGTAGGATGAGCTAACATAATAAAAATTACAATATTACCAAAAATTAATTTACCTATTTAGTGCCATTCCCATTGAACTACCAAAAAACATTTTTTACTGAATTAGAAAAAAAAAACATAACAAAGTTCATTTGGAAGAACAAAAGATCAAGGATAACCAGGGAAATCATGAAAAAAAAAAAAAGTGAGGGAAGGAGGACTTGCAGTCCCAGATCTCAAACTATACTATAAAGCAGTGGTCATCAAAATAATTTGGTACTGGCTAAGAGACAGAAAGTAGGATCAGTGGAATAGAATTAGGGTAAATGACCTCAGCAAGATAGTCTATGATAAGCCCAAAGATCCCAGCTTTTGGGACCAAAATTCACTATTTGATAAAAACTGCTGGGAAAACTGGAAGGCAGTATGGGAGAGAATAGGTTTGGATCAACATCTCACAACCTACACCAAGATAAACTCAGAATGTGTGAATGAACTGAATATAAAGAAGGAAAGTATAAGCAAATTAGGTGAACACAGAATAGTGTACATGCCAGATCTTTGGAAAAGGAAAGACTTTAAAACCAAGAAAGAGCTAGAAAAAAATGTAAAATCAATAATTTTCATTACATCAAATTAAAAAGTTTTTGTACAAACAAAAAGAATGCATCCAAAATTAGAAGAGAAACAACAAATTTGGAAACATTCTTCATAACAAAAACCTCTGACAAAGGTCTAATTACCCAAATTTATAAAGAACTAAACCAATCGTATAAAAAAAAAAAACAAGCCATTCTCCAATTGATAAATGGGTAAGGGAAATTAATAGGCAAGTTTCAGTTAAAGAAATCAAAACTATTAATAAGCACAAGAAAAAATGTTCTAAATCTCTTCTAATCAGAGAAATGCAAATCAAAACCACTCTGAGGTATCACCTCACACCTAGCAGATGGGCTAACATGACAGCAAAGGAAAGTAATGAATGTTGTAGGGGGTGTGGCAAAGTTGGGACATTAATGCATTTCTGGTGGAGTTGTGAATTAATCCAACCATTCTGAAGGGCAATTTGGAACTATGCCCAAAGGGCGCTAAAGGACTGTCTGCCCTTTGATCCAGCCATAGCACACTGCTGGGTTTGTATCCCAAAGAGATAATAAGGAAAAAGACATGTATCCATAGCTGTGCTCTTTGTGGTGGCAAAAAATTGGAAAATGAGGGGAT
Organism: Monodelphis domestica; assembly: GCF_027887165.1. Taxonomy (NCBI): domain Eukaryota; kingdom Metazoa; phylum Chordata; class Mammalia; order Didelphimorphia; family Didelphidae; genus Monodelphis; species Monodelphis domestica. The sequence continues at coordinate 510,670,793 of NC_077229.1, forward strand.
GCCCTTCCATTGGGGAATGGCTGAACAAATTGTGGTATATGTTGGTGATGGAATACTATTGTGCTCAAAGTAATAATAAAGTCAAGGAATTCCATGGAGACTGGAACAACCTCCAGGAATTGATGCAGAGTGAGAGGAGAAGAACCAGGAAAACATTGTACACAGAGACTGATACACTGTGGTACAATTGAATGTAATGGACTTCTCTACTAGCAGCAATGCAATGACTGAACAACCTGGAGGGATCTACAAGAAAAACCTCTATCCACATTCAGAGGATAACTATGGGACACTGTAGAAAACAACTGCTTGAATACATGGATCGAAGGGATGTGGTTGGGGATGTAGACTCTAAATGAACATTCTAGTGCAAACACCAACAACATGGAAATGGGTTCTGGTCAAGGACACATTTAATACCCAATGAAATTGCGCATCGGCTATAGGAAGGGTGGGGGGGAGTGGAGGGATGGAAATATTGTGATTATTGTAACCAAAGAATAATGTTCTAAATTGACTAAATAAATTAATTTAAAAAATAAAAAAATTTAAAAAACAATTTATATATATATATATATATATATATTGCCTAGACCTACAATGGTGAAACTCTGGACACATGCCAAAAGTACACACAGAGCCCTCTCTGTGAGCATACTTGCAGTTGCCCACCAGAGTTCTTTACTAGAAAGTCAGAAAGACTCTTCATGTAGCTTTTCTCTTCCCTCTCTCCATGTACCCAGCAGTCTAATGGGAGTGTTTCCACTGTCTGGGGATAAGGCACAGGGGAGGGGCTCACATGATGCATGAGGGGGTGGCACAGACAGCAGTCGGTTGAATCTGAGGGGAAGGTGATTCCTGTATTGGGTCTGGAATGGAGCTAGGTTTGAGGGGATCATAGCTCACAGTATGGCCCATAGATAGAGGCTAGAGGGGAGCAGAGGTGGGGGGAAGTGGCCACTCTCCTCCCCCTCTCCATATGCCTCTCATCACCTGCTCCTCTGCCCAGCAACCCAATGGGAGCTCTTCCTCCTTCCCCTGTCTGGGGTAAGGAGATGGTGTGAGGGGTGAGTTGGGGTGAGGGGATGGAACAGGGCACTCAGTCTCTGTGGGTTGGGATAGTGGCAGGACCTGGCATTCCATCTCTAAAAGGTTCACCGTCACTGGGACCTAGACTAACAGAAGAAGAAATAAAATATTTAAATAAATCTACTTAAAAAAAAAAAGAAATTGAACAAGCCATAAATGAACACCCTGAGGAAAAAAAGTATCAGGACCAGAGAGATTTACAAATGAATTTTACCAAGCATTTAAATATCATATCATTCCCAAATTGAATATTAAATAATTTAGAACAATTGGTAAAGAGAGAGTCCTGTCAAACTCTTTTTATGAAATAAATTTGATATTGATACCTCAACCAGGAAGAGCAAAAACAGAGAAAGAAAATTATAGGCCAATTTCATAAATGAATATTAATGCAAAAACCTTAAATGAAATGTTGGCCAGGAAACTACAAAAATATATATGAAAGATTATACATACATAATGACCAAACAGGAATCATAGCTGGTAAGAAGGGATGGTTTAATATATGGAAAACTGTGAATGTAATTGATTATATCCCTTTTTTTAATTGATGTAGAAACTGAATCCAGAAGGCTGAGGTATCTGCCTAAAATTATAGAGGTAGCAATAGAAAAACTGCAAGCTGAACCCAAGGCTTTCAAGACAAAATCTTGAAGCTACTACAATTAGAAATGAAGGAGGAAGAATCATACTGGTCTCTTCAGATGCCATTATGCCAAATGATTCCCTTAATTGTTTAAACCAGCCAACTTCATTTCCAGTGTCCTACTTTCCTTTGAGCTGAATAGACTTGACCTAGTAATATGAATTTGTTCATTGTGGTTGATGTGGAAAAAAAAAAAACTTTCTTTGTGGCACCCAGGGTTTATGCAGTTACTGCTTTAAAAAGCAAGAAGTTCATTTCCATTCAATTCATCAATAATTTATTATGAGTCTACTTGTACTAGGCTCTGTGCTAGATGCTGGCCATATAGACAAAAATAAAAAAAAATTTACCTGCCTCCCGGGAGTTTATATTCAACTGTGTAAAGATTAAAATTAATATCCACTACTCCAAGTATTATATTTAATAATATTTATTAAATATTTATCTTTAAGTATAAGGAAGTATGGCTAGCAAAAACCAAGAGCCGCTCCTCCCTCCACCATGGAACCAGAGAGAGCACCTGGGTGGAAACAGAAACTCAAAACTCCCCCCACTTAAGGAGATGCACAAACAGGAAAAGAAAATGGGGATTGTGGGAAATGTGGTCTCTAGGGTTCAAGATTCTAAATCAATACAACTGGTATGTAAGTTAAAAAGCAAATCTAGTTGAAGATTTCATAGACTGACTGAGGCCAACAGAGCAAATAAAAGCACAAGGCTAGGAGATCCATCCCTTACATTTACCCTTGGATAGAATGGATGCTCCTTGAGGGCAAGTACAATTCTCTTTTTCTTTTAGTATTTCCAGTGCCTAGCATAGTGCCTCAGATTCAGCAACACTTAATGCTTTTTAAATTGAAGTGATGCCACATACATCTATCAAACATTTGTCAATACTATGATTAATTTTCTGGCATAAAGCTTTTTTTTCTCCTCTCTAAACCAGGATTTCTTTTTTTTTTTATAGTTTATGAGGTTTATTAAGGATCATTTGAAATTAAGGAATAAAGAGGATACAAAATAAAAACCACGTGCCCATGGCTGATTAGTCCATTTAAAATCCCTACTCTTAGCGTACTACCATACTTGCTGCATCATCCCAAAAGAAGAGCATGTGGGCATAGTTACCACCAGTTAAATACCAATAACGTGATCCCGCCAACGTGGAGACACAAGAGAGATTATAGGAAATTTGCGGAAATACTAAGGATTTATGGGGAATGAAACCAAAGGTTCAAAATCTCCATTTTTACATTCCTCCCTGAGAGCCGAGGAAGACTAGTCTCTCAGATGGTAAACCAGGAATTCTTAACCTTTACTGTGTTGTGGAATCCTTTGGCAGTCTTGTGAAGTCTTAGAATATATATAAATGCTCATTTTGATAGATATGAGCAAAAAATAAAAATGATTTTCTCTCCTTAAGTTTACAAACTTCCCCCAAACAGCCCACAGACTGCTCACAGGCTGTTGGTGAGTCCATGGAAGCTAGGTTAAGAACTTCTACAATTGCTCTTTGCACATCATCTCAGAAAAAGGAATCGATACCTCTTGAGAGTGAAGACTAGGGACACGTTGGCCCACAGGTCATCAAACATGATGCTTGAACACAGGATATTCCTACTAGCATGGCCAAATAAGCTGGTATGAGACAAATGCTGGATAGGAGATTTGGTTCACAGAATCGATACCCACATCAAGACTGTCTCTGACAAACAGCAAGGAAATGAGTATACCAGTGAGCCATTGTTGCAAGGTGATGTTAACCTGGCAAACATTTCTTAACTTTGATCCATAATGGTTTCCACCCTCTATGCTCAAATATTTAGTTCCACCTCATTGTTTTAATGAAAGTGGGAAAGTTGGGGAGATGTTCCAAACCAAGTCTACTGCTCTGATTGGTTCTCAGTAGTTTACAGACAAAAGCTTCCTGGTTAGTGAGTGAATCAGCTCTTCAGGTTTCACACAGTCTTCACTTTCACAGTTTCATCTTTTAAGAGTCAAACACATTGGATCAAACAATCCACAAAACATTAGCTTGTCAACACATGCCTTGGGTAAACCCAGTCTTAAAATAATCAATACTCACACTTGTATGCATGAATGAATTACTCTCCCAAATACTAGGCTTCTATTCTACATATGTCACTCAGTAGAAAGGCTAGTTATTGACCAAAAAAAAATTGAACTCAGGAAGGTCTTAGTTCAAATCCTACCTCAGACATGTACTTGGCTGTGTGATGTTGAGGAAATTTAACATGACTCATCTATGAAAATGGGATAATTAATAGCATCTATCTCCTAATTGTGCTATATAAAATGAAATAATGTATGCCAAGTTTAGGAAAGCTTAAAAATCTTTGTAAATGGTAGCCAAAATTAATCTAGAGAATTAAAAAAAAAGGAAAAGGAAGACAAGAAGGAAGAGGAAGAAGAGGAAAAGAAGACTCTCTTCTTCCTCTCTCAGTGGAAGTGGAGAAAGACTATGGTAGTAAGCCCAATATGAGAAAGCTAGTTCTCTTAATGCCCATTCAAGAGAGCAAAAGATCCCAAAGGGCCATCCCAGTTCTCTGCAGACTGATGTTCAAATTGAAGCTAATCATGAGGTCTTTAGAAAGTTGTTGTCCTAACTGGAGCTTTCTGGAGACCACCTATTTTATTTGCTTACCGTAACAAGTTGCATGCATTTAGTCTGCTTTTTGTGGAGGCCCATGAAAATCTACATTGGGAGTAATGTGAGAAGAGGCATAAGTAAGGTTAAGGTGAAAAATTAGAAATAACTCGGAAGCAGAGCTACTGCTGCTGAAAATCAACCCATATCATCTGCAGGGTGAGCACCCCTAAGGTAGGTCTTTGACTCACACATAAGAGCTATAGCAATAGCACTGTAAATCTTTCCCGTTTCCTTGACTTGTGACCACAAGCAGAACAACAACAACAAAAAATATAGATATATATAGATATATTTATAGCCACTTCCCTCACCCCCCATCCACACAACTCTACTTGTCCATGTCGTTTAGCTTATTCAAGAGGGTAGCCAGGAAGCTGCACATGGTCCTAGAGCAATTCAGAAACCCAAAGATTCAGCAAAAGGGAATTCCAGTGTGATCTGCACGCTCCCTATATGTTTGCGTTGTCTCATTTGTGGTGTCCAGTAGTCTGAGTCACATATAATTACAGCATGGGAAACAGAGGATGTGCCTGCACTCGAATGCATGGACTTGATCCCGTAAGCTCTATTATTTATCTTCATAAAACATGGTTGTGCTTATTTTGCATATGTTTTGTTTTAACAGTATTCAAAATTACATGGAGTCTAATTTTCATTGAATGTATCCTAATCACACAGAAGGATGTAATTAATGATTTAAAGGGAGGAAACTTTGTAGTTCTCACATAGACTATAAAGACCTCTTAGCCCTCCCTTCAGTCACTGCTATGTAGACATTAAAAATACAATACAAGAGACTGTCACAAGCTTCCTTTTCCTAATAAAATATATTATCCAGGGTTGTCCATGCCCTCCATGAAAAGAAAACTGAAAGTGAGCCCTCCTCATACCCTTCATCAATGAATGAATCATTCAGTAATTCAGGAGAGTTTTCTCTCAGATGTCCAAATCTAAACAGTGTCCTTTGGTCTAAAGAGCTGCACAAGAAGACCCTGAGGGTTCTGTGCACCTATTTATTTGTGATTCAGAGGTACCATGGGCAAGAGTTTAATTTTCTGGGATTAGTATGGTTTTGAATCATAGAATAATGATCAGCTAGATGTTTTGGATGACATTATTCTCTCCCTCTGACTTTACACTCTCCTTTCTTCCTCCACCTAGTTTCAAACTACAGTGTAGCTAAAAGCATTAAAAAGTCCTGGGCTTAAAGAAAACTAAAGTGATAGCACTATAATGGGAAGTTGGTCTGGAATATATATGTTCATTGGCTAGAGATCTGGACTTAGAATATGAAAGAGCTGGGCTCCATTTTTACTTTTGAAACTCAGGAGGTACATGACTATGGGCAAGTAACCAGTGAAATTCTATGAGCCTCAGTTTCCCCACCTGTAAAATTAGACATTTGAACTAGATGTTTTCTAGAGCCCCTTCCATGTCCAGTTCTGTGGATATGTAATCATAGAAATCACACCTTGTCTGATCACCACTCACACCAATGTACACAATCTGTTATCCTAATATAAACATTGAAAATTAAGTTTAGCTTAACAGCTTAAAAGCTATTCCAATATTACAGGATATGGGAATATAATTCTTATTAAGATCAATTAATGTTTCATATATATATATATATATATATATATATATGTATATATGGAAGAAAAATATCTATGAATGTATATGTCTCCATTTATTAGGAGGGGAAATTATATTTATATATAAATCATATAATAAATACATATATTATATTATATTATATTATATTATATTATATTATATTATATTATATTATATTATATTATATTATATTATATTATATTATATTATATTATGTTATGTTATGTTATGTTATGTTATGTTATGTTATGTTATGTTATGTTATGTTATATTATATTATATTATATTATATTATATTATATTATATTATATTATATTATATTATATTATCATACCATATCATACCATACCATATCATACCATATCATATCAGCCATGTTGTGTCATTATATTATATTGTATTATATTGTATTATATTATATTATATTATATTATATTATATTATATTATATTATATTATATTATATTATATTATATTATGTTACGTTACGTTACGTTACGTTACGTTACGTTACGTTACGTTACGTTACGTTACGTTACGTTACGTTACGTTACGTTACATTACATTACATTATATTATATTATATTATATTATATTATATTATGTTATGTTATGTTATATTATGTTATGTTATATTATGTTATATTATGTTATATTATGTTATGTTATAATGTTATATTAATTATATTATGTTATTTATTGTATTATTATTTATATCAATTATTTATTATGTTATTATATTATAAATATATACATTTATGTTATATATATTTATATATATAAAGGCATATGTATGTTTATATATCAACTTATATGGAAGGGTCATATATGTTGTGTGTATATATAAACACATACATATACGTTCTACACACACACCTGCTTCTGGTGGGCAAAGACTGAATCCCTTCTAATTTGCACTTCCAGTAGTCAGCACAATGCCTGACACATATTTAATAAATACTTGCTCATTAATTCATCGGCGGCATTGGAGAGCATTTAAAATAGAACTCTTAATGCTGGATAGGTTTTAAGTCGCATGAAACCCCCAAAGTGCTGGCAGTCCCTAGATTCTACCTGCAAAGTTGACAAGTGACTCAGTGCAGGGGTTTAATTGGTGCCTGGTAGGTCAATCCTTCTAAGCAGGTACTTACCCTGGCCTTGCCATGCTGGTTCGCCAGCATTTTTTAGCTGGGAAAATGACTACGTGAACGACGGTGGCTGTGTTAGTTGAAAATAGGTGTATTATCCCTGGCGTTTTTGACAAGCCTTCGGCATTTCTGACTCTGGCACCACACATGAGAGAGTTACACTGTGTACGAATGAGATGTGCCAAGATGACGAAATGTTGGCCCTTCTCCAATAACTCAAGTGGTTTACACCCAGTATCGGCCAGGGAGGCATTTGTTCATGCATATGGTGACATCCCCAGCTTTGGAAAGGCCTGGGAACGTATATACTCTCTCTTCTCACTTACACACACACACATTCATCCATAAAATAGAGTTGATGAAAACTCCAAAAGCTTTCGATTGCATAATAAACCTTGAGAGGAGCCCTTTCTGAGCAGAGTTTTGCCTTATGAAACAGGGTTAAGCATTTGTTTTTGAGGTCTACTCTATTCCTGGAGGTTGGAAAAAGTCAGAGAACCAGAGTTTTAATGCTCCTTGTCCGTGTCATTTAGAGTATGGAGAAACTTGGTCTCCCTGTGATTCAGGCTGCTTAGACTGGGCTTCTGTGACACCAAAGAATTGTGCCGAGCACCGTGTCCATACCTGTCTCAGCTACTCATGAGTGGTGTATCTGGAGATGACTAGAGTCAGTCCGCTTAGCTCAGATGGATGCTTTGACGGAATGTTCCTGTTTGCACTGGGCTCCCCCTGGCCTCTGTCCTCCTTCAAGGGCTAAGACACGTTGTTCTTCTTGTCCCAAAGCAGAACACCCCGGAAGAGGGGGCATCCCAAGGCGTTGTCGAACAGGAAGCAACTCCCCAAAGCACAAATGGTTATAATGGAGAGCAAAGAAAAATTCAGTCAGATGTGTCTGCTTTTCCGTTTCCCCATTGGCTTTGTTCTTCTTCATATTGAGTAGCGAGAAAAGCATCTTCTGTTTGGCTATTATCTGGGCTAAGCAGGTTGCAACATCATGGAAAGAAATCCCCCTATTTGAGGGGAACCACAGCCCCAGATGCCAGGAGGCTTCCCAAAGCACAGAAAGAACTGCCTGTGGCTATCACTCTGCAAGTCATTCATCGCCCAGAGAACTGTCACTACTCATCCCCCTCCCCAATCTCACCCTTTTCCCTCAGCTATTCACATGTCTGGGTTCTACTCTAGCTCACATTGAGGAAATCAAACAGATACAAGCGTCATTTTCAGAAATATGACAGCACGAACGAGACAATAGAAAAGGACGAGATAAAAGATTCCATTTCATTCTGATCCTGCTATCTTTAGTGTCCAAAAAGATCTTTCTTCATCTTAAACACGCAGTAGGTACAGTGAAGTGAAGCCTTCTCAGTACCTGATAATCCTGTTTTGGCTCTTTCCCTACTCCTCCAGCAGTCAAACAATAACAAACAAACAACAATTCACAATTAGACAGTGCTGGAAAGTCTGTAGAGCTATACCCTCCTCCAGGAAGCCTTCCTTCATTCTTCTGGCTGGAAGTCATCTTTTCTTCATCAAATTTTCCTGGAGTCCTTGACTTGGATCTCTCCTCTTCTCCTGTCACATTCTGTTTTATGCAGGGTCACTTTGTCAGAGCCTGGCATCATCCTTTCCATGTGTAAGATTGTTAATCAATGATTTGTGTACAGAATTTAATCGGAGACTACCAGAAATGATGTGACTTGCCCACAATTACACAATCTAGTCTTGGTGTGCTACTTCAGTGTTCAGATGACTTTCCACCACCCCAAACTGCTTCTCTACCAAAAAGCTCACAATAATTTTTGTGCTTTTTTACTCCACAACTTTGGATGTTTGTATTTTCCTGAATTTGTTTGGCGGTTGCTTTCTTTATAAGGAAAAATAAAATAATATATTTATACACACCTATAAATTAATTAATTTATTTGTTCCATTAAAATCCCCAATTAATTCCCTCCCTCCTCTTCCTCCATTACAGAAAGCATCATTTGACAAAAAGACAGATGTATAGATAGAACTATGTCTTATTTGTTTCTATTTATCAGTTCTTCCTCTGGGGGTGGACCTAACAAGTCATTCTTCAAACAATATTTCTGTGACTATATAATATTCTCATTGTTCTCATTTCCCTCTTTATAATTTCACGTAAATCTTGTCATATTTTCCCAAAATTGACCTGCTCGTTATTTTTTATGGTGCAGTAGTGTTCCATCACCATCCTATGCCACAGCTTGTTTAGTCATTCTCCAGGTGATGGGCATTGATAGTTTCTGAAGCCCAATGGAGAGTATTGGAGAGTATTGATTCTGCCAGGGCAGGCCACAGTGTGTTTATCGGGGCAGTACCAGGAGATGGCGATCTTTAGCAAGGGCGAGAGCTCCCCAAGTTCCATGTTGGAATCAGTAGTGGTCTTGCACCTGGTACCAATGACCATAGCATGACCGATGAAGGAAAATTGTCTGGCAGAAGATCTAATAAAGGGTTTTTGTTGCCTCACTCTTCCTGTGTTTTGATCAGTGATTAACCAAAGGAAGCTTATGTATCTTAAAAAGTAAATAAATACATTTCTGCTCACATTCAATATTCTTCTGTGCTAGGGGCACGTCGGACCCTCGCACCCGAGCAGAAATAGTTCACGGCCTGACTGAGTTGTGGATTTGTCCATCTAGACTAGGGGTTCTTAACCCAGAGTCTGTGGACTTATTTTTGGTGTTGTTTTAACATTTTGATAAGCAAATCTCACATAAATTAATATCCTTTTTTAGTCCTGTATCTTTTAGCCTGTGTATTTAAATTATTTTTCTGAGAAAGAGTCAATAAGTTTTATCAGATTATTAAAGAAGTATGCGATACAAAAAGAAAAAGTTAAGAACCTCTGATATAGGAGGAACTCATAAAAATAAAAGGCCCTAGACTTAATTCTGAACAACACGTGATGGATTATGACAATTGCATAGGCCCATGTGATGAAGCACGCTGCTTATCTCCACAGGGATATGATAGATTTTTGTATACAAAATCATTTCTGTTTTTGTTGTTGTTCTTATTGCTGATTTGGAGTCACTATGGGAATTTATTTTACTTGAATACCCATGCTTGTTATAAGTATTTTATTTTTCTTCTTTTTAATTGGGAGGTTATAAAAAGAGAAAGATGACTTTTTATTAATTAGATAAAATTTAGATCAAAAATTTAAAAACAAATAAGAGTTCTATATCCAATTTTGTCAGCCAATAGTTTTCAAAAATCATACAAAAATAAAAGCAACTTCATCTACAGTTATCAGTGTCTCTGACAAGTTCTTTCTAGTGGCAAAATGAATTGTTCCCTATGAGCCCTTCAAAGACTTTAAAATCTCATAAAGAATCATGACATCAACACAAATATTTATTATATAAAGTGGAAAGCATATCTTCTAGAGTCATGGTTTCTTTAAATTGTTTTCAGTCATACCTGAGAATTCCCAATGACCCCATTTGGGATTTGCTTAACAGGTACTAGAGTGGTTTGCCATTTCCTTCTCCAGTTCATTTTTATATATCAAGTGCTCAGTCAATATTTGTGGTTATGTTTTTGTTTACCTTTCATGGTAATCTATGGCAAATGCTTCCAAATTCTCCCATTAGCAAAATGAATTCCATAAAAGCCAAAGAAAAATAAGTCTTTGATATTTGTTGAGCACTAATTGTTTACTGTGTAATTTAAGAAATATATAAAACACTAGAAATATATAAAATATCATCAGAAATAACTTACAGTTTAGTTGAGGAGACAAGGTGTAAGAGTAAAGAAAATTTGACTAATACCAGTGGAGTGCTATGCATAACACAGAGAGAGACAGGCAGAGAGACAGAGAGAGAGAAAGAGAGAGAGAGAGAGAGAGAGAGAGAGAGAGAGAGAGAGAGAGAGAGAGAGAGAGAGAGAGAGAGAGAGAGAGAGAGAGAGAGAGAGAGCTTGAAACATTGTTTTTCTGCATAGGGTATTAGAGAAGGCAGTAAGATATTGGCTGAAACTTCAAAAGAATAGTGTTTTGAGGAGCAACCATGAAGTGGGGGTACAAGGACATTCATATTCAAGAGCTATCCTTAGCAATATGGAAGGGGAAAAGATACAAAGTATGTTGAAGGATTAGTTAGAAAAATAAACTGAAGTAGAAAGACTAATTCAAGCACTATCTATTCTTTGATTTCCTTTAAATCCTGGATATGTAGTTAACATGCTGACTTCCTGAGGGAGAAAATTATCACCCAGAGGATCAGTCAGTAGATTAATGAATGTTTATTAAGCACTTTTTACATTTCAGATGCCATACTATGTGCTAGAGATACCAAAACAAAAGCAAAAGACCTCAAGGAACTCATTGTACTGTGAAACAACAATCCACCTCTCTATAAACATATGTGCACCCCCTCTCCCTTATATATGCCCAAAATAAATATAATGTCATTTTAGAAAGAAGTCCCTGGAAGCTGAAGGAATCAGGAATGATTTCATGCAGAAAAATATCCATTGGGCTGTGTTCTGGGGCATCACCTCTTCAACAGATACTGGAGTAAAGAAGAGAATGAATGATGCTGGCAGGGGTGGTGTGAGCTGCAGAGAAAGGGAGAATGGGTAACTCAATGAGTGGCCTGTATTTCCTTAGCAAAATAAAAAATGACATCGTCAGTTGTGAGGATGAGATAAAGTGATATGAAAGTCCTGAGGAGAGAAGATTTAGAGTGGCCGCTGTGGGGAGTAGGATCAATTAGGAAGGATTAAAATGAACAAACTAATAAAAAAGAATATACTGTTTCATTTTACTATAAATCACAAGGTTCTGCACAATGTAACTCGTTGTACATTTTTATCTGTAACTTGGATGGAAGAAATTAGAGAAGGCATTTAGAGTTTATTTGTTTATGATAAAAAGGTAGAAAGGATAGGTAGTTCACTAGATGACAATATTAAGACAACTGAAATGACTGAATAACAACAAAAGCGAGTGTGTGTATGTTTTTTAGACATAGTACCAATCAGCAACAGCTATCACAAAGGACAGAGTGTAGCCCACAGTTGAAACACTGGGTACTTCCAATAAAATATAAACTAAAGCATTGTCCATACGTGATTAGCTCAGCACAGGTGTATACAGCATTTTTCTTTTTGGTAATTTGCAAGAGGAAAGGAATTCTGTCTTCTTCTCTTCCCCAAAGTTCCTAACAGAGTGGGCTGCATACATCATATCCCAGAAACCATTGATTGAATGAATACATGAATAGAAAAGTTCAGCTGGTCCACTGTGTTTCACCTCCTAACCAGGGCTGTCCCCAGCAATCCATGGATCCTGAGCTAAAAGTGACAGAAAAACTAAACAGAAGCTTTGGCTTAGTGAAGGGCCTTGTGGTCCTCTTCCCAGAGGAGCTGGAGGCTGATATAGTAGGAAATGTATTGGATTTTACACCAGAGAACCCAGTTCTAAGGTCTCACTCTGCCACCAGAGTGACCTCAGGGAAATTGCCCCATCTGGTGCTCAATTTCCTCATCTGTAAAATAGGGTCATAGGAATGGGTTTCCTTCAGCTCTAACTCTCTTGGCTATAAGGAGAAAGAAAGAAAAGTTTTACAGGTATAGAAAAAACCTGGATCCTGAGCACCTATTGACTTTTTATATTTCTCTTTCTTTGTATATGGTGCCTGGCACAGAGTAAATGATTAATAAATGCTTGGCAATTTCACTTACCTATAGAGCTAGGAACGAAGCAGGACGAGGCTCCCACTACCTTGCTGAAGCCTGTTCAGAGACTCCAAGCCCAAATGATGGCCCTGTAAACCATACTAATGATAAGATAAACTAATGAGAAAATTGGCACTAAAATCCTACAGGGGAAACTGTGGAGCCTCCAACAGAAAGAGATCACAACCAGCCAGTTAAAAAAAATTCTTGAAAGACAAGATGAATCCTACAGGCGGAAGGATTTTTTATTTTTTATTTTTTGATGGTGAAAGGTTCCATGATTATAGGAAGGGTGGACCCTTCAAGGACATGATGATCCCAAGCCTCCTTGCCTTGGAATGCCTTGAACATTTCTAGTCTGGGAAACACAGGAGACAATAGGCAGTTAGTTCATTTCCGTCCAAAGGACACTGCACATGGACAGTCTCCTGAGCAGGGAATTATCCACCCAGTGATCGTCTAACATCTTGTTTTCTAAAACAATTTTAAAGGACATAGAGCTATGAAGTAGCTTCAGGAAGGTGATTATAAGGCTGAATAAAATCTTAAAATGGAAGGTTTTAACCACCAAAAAAAGAAAGTTTCTCAATAAGAGAGAGAAAAGAAAATATTTCTCAAATTGTTCTAACTGTCTGAGTTGTTGTGACAGTTATCTGTCAGGTAAAGTTCCTTTTGAGGATGAAAGTTGGCATTCAAAGATCATAAATTTCACAGTGCTCAGGACAGAATCCTAGGTGGGCAGTAAGAAAGACATATTCTCCACCTAGACCATAAGTCATCCAGTTAGGTACCTGGAGAAGTGATATTCATGTTTGGGAGTTCTAAGTAATTTCTGGACACAACACTAGGAAGAAACTTTAAGGAGGGGATCAGTCAATACAAGGCTGTTTATTGCCATTTGATAATCCCACTTGGCCTCATCTCTAGTCCCCTCCATCAATTATACTAAGCAGATGATTATTAAGTCTATCCTTGGTTCAGTGCTCTGGAAACCCATCAAAATAAAGGAAGGAAATAAATGAGTTTCAATTAAGTACCTACTATATGCCTGACATTGTATCAAACTCTTTACAAATATTACTCTGATCCTTACAAAAATCCTGTGAAAGAAGTGCTATTATTATTCTCATTTTACAATTGAGGAAACTGAGGTAAATATAGATTAAATGACTTGCCAGGATCACATAGCTAGTATGTTTCTAAGGCTGGATTTGAATTCTGGCCTTTCTGACTCAATATCCAATGGACAATCCACTATACCACCTTCTCCTAAATGCTCCTAAAACAAGGCAATTCAATATATATTTGTTAAGCACCTAACATGTGCCAGATAGCACAATTCGTAGAAAGTTGTGCCTGAAGTCAGGAAGACTCATCTTCCTGAGTTCAAATCCAACCTCAGATGCTAACTTGCTGTAGCCCTGTTTGTCTCAATTCCTCAATTCCTCAACTGTAAAATGGCTGGAGAAGGTAATGGCAAACCACTCCAGTATCTTTGGAAGGAAAGAAAGAAAGAAAGAAAGAAAGAAAGAAAGAAAGAAAGAAAGAAAGAAAGAAAGAAAGAAAGAAAGAAAGAAAGAAAGAAAGAAAGAAAGAAAGAAAGAAAGAAAGAAAGAAAGAAGGAAGGAAGGAAGGAAGGAAGGAAGGAAGGAAGGAAGGAAGGAAGGAAGGAAGGAAGGAAGGAAGGAAGGAAGGAAGGAAGGAAGGAAGGAAGGAAGGAAGAAAGGAAGAAAGGAAGAAAGGAAGAAAGGAAGGAAGGAAGGAAGGAAGGAAGGAAGGAAGGAAGGAAGGAAGGAAGGAAGAAAGGAAGGAAGGAAGGAAGGAAGGAAGGAAGGAAGGAAGGAAGGAAGGAAGGAAGGAAGGAAGGAAGGAAGGAAGGAAGGAAGGAAGGAAGGAAGGAAGGAAGGAAGGAAGGAAGGAAGGAAGGAAGAAAGGAAGAAAGGAAGAAAGGAAGAAAGGAAGAAAGAAAGAAAGAAAGAAAGAAAGAAAGAAAGAAAGAAAGAAAGAAAGAAAGAAAGAAAGAAAGAAAGAAAGAAAGAAAGAAAGAAAGAAAGAAAGAAAGAAAGAAAGAAAGAAAGAAAGAAAGAAAGAAAGAAAGAAAGAAAGAAAGAAAGAAAGAAAGAAAGAAAGAAAGAAGGAAAGAAAGAAAGAAAGAAAACAATCTCCAAATGGGATCATAGAGTTGGTCATTCCTGAAAATGACTGAACAATAACAATATGTCAGGTACTGTATTGAGTCATTGTGAATATAAAGCAGTCCCTTTTCTCTAGGAACTTACATCCTAATGGAGGAAACAATATTCAAACAGCTATTTGCAAACAAAGTATATACAGAATAAGATGAAGATAACCATTTGGGAAGGCACTAAGATTAAGGAGGACTAGGAAAGCCTTCTTGCAGAACATCAGTTTTTAGCTGAGACTTGCAATAAGCCAGAGAAGCTAGGAGGGAAGATGAGGTGGGAGGGTGTTCTAGGCACATGGGACAACCAGTGAAATGCCTGGGGTGGGGAAATGTAGTCTTGTAGGTGAGCAGCAGCAAAGGGGCCAGTCATTATATTACTAAGTACTGTGAAGAGAATTAAAGTGTCAGGAGACCAGAAAGACAAGAAGAGGCTGGGCTACACCAGATGGAAGACTTTGTTTGATACTGGAGGTGATAAGGCACTATTGGAATTCATTGAGTAGAAGGGTAACAGTTTCTCCAACGGTAAAATGTATATTGGAATATCCACACTATGTATGTTGTGAAGGAAGGGAAGTGCTTTAGAAATATTTCAGTATTAAATAAACATAAGTTGCTATAATTATTATAGAGAGGCAGCATAAGGTAGTATAGAAGACAGAGGAATGGGGGCAGCTGGGTGGCTCAGTGGTTTGAGAGCCAGGCCTAGAGATGGGAGATCCTAGGTTCAAATCTGACTTCAGACACTTCCCAGCTGTGTGACCCTGGGCAAGTCACTTGACCCCCATTGCCTAGCCCTTACCACTCTTCTGCCTTGGCGCCAATACACAGTATTGACTCCAAGACAGTAGGTAAGGGTTAAAAAAAAAAGACAGAGGAATGACACTGAAGTCAGCAAGATCTGGGTTCAAGTCCAAATGCCAAGACATGTGGGAGGTTATGGGAGCATAGGTAAATGATTTAATTTCTCCCTTCCCAATTTATTCGCAGAATTCTCCCGCTTCTCTAAGACACTCTAAAATTAAAAGTTACAGATGCCTTCTACATTGAGAGTTCTTTATGCCAGTGAAACCACTAGAATGAATGAAATACTTATTAATATTTATTAAATACTTCTTGTATTCTTAATAGGCAGAACTTCTACATTAGGAAGCTTCTTATACCTGTGGAACCATTGGAATGACTGAATAAATGATTGATTAAGCACTTAGCATGTGCAAAGCACTCTGCTTAGTGTTAGGGATGCAAACAGAAAATTAAGCCAGTCCCTGCACTTAAGGAGCTCAAACCTATGGAAGATTTTAGCTTCAAGCCCTTTGTAAAAGTCCCAGGATGCATATAGAGGCAAAGCGGACTGCCACGCCTCTTCTGTTAATATCATTTACACTGATAAAATCACATCAGTTTCTGGTGTTGAACCATGTGACAGTGCCAAAGACTTTAGAGACAAGAACGTTCTTTTCTGCGTCATCGGGAGCAATGGCTACAGGATCTTGAGTAATACTTATGAGGATGTGTCTCCACTGGAGTTGTTTCCTAGAATGATAGCTGAGAACACTGGTCTGGAAGCAATTCAATTCCCGTAGTTCTTGGGTCCAGTCCTAAAAATCTATTATAAAAACATGTATGTATACATACATCTACATCATGTAGATTTAATGGCAATAGGATATGATTCTCATATTATGTTGTCTTTGCAATTAGTACAAATTAAATGCCTAAAATATGTATTTGATGGTTAAAAAAAAAGATTAAAAAACCAAAATTTTAACTCTGAGGATTATTTATCTATTTATTCAATTCATATTTATCAATTATTCATTGGCTATGGGAGAGGGGTGGAAGGAGGGGAAGGAAAGAACATTAATCATGTAACTATGGAAAAATATTCTGAATTAATTAAATAAAGTCTTACAAATAAATGTTTATCAAGCATCTACCACATCTAAGATGCCATGATAGATTCTGTAACATGACAAAATTATAAAATATATGAGAAGCCAGGTAGCACAGCATATAGAGCATCTGGCCTATAGTCAGAAAGATCTGAGTTCAAATCTGATCTCAGATACTTTCTAGATGTGTGAACCTAAACAAGTCACCTAATCGTGTTTGCCTCAGTTTCCTCACCTATAAAATGAGCTAAAGAAAGAAATGGAAAACCTCTCTAGTATCTCTGCCAAGAAAACCCCAAATGGGGTCACAAAGAGTCAGACATGGCCAAAATGATTGAACAACAATAATTATTAAATATAACTTTTCCCTAAAAACAGGACAGCAGACATCCCTATTAATTCAAATGAAAATTCTGAGATCAGCTTTCATCATTGCCATCAACTTATTGGGTAAACATGGGTTTTCTCTAACTCAATTTTGCCTTTTTAAAGAGAAATAAGTAATAATAATAATTTAGCCTGTCTAACTGTAGGAAAGTGACAGAAGATTAGTGAAATAATATTTAAAAGATATTATGAGATCTATTCCCAAAAGGCTATGGTTGGTATTGTGAATAAAATGTTTTTTTTTAAAGAAATTTTAAAAGTGTAGGAGATATATTTGAATGCTAAATGTTTAACAGAAGATTAATTGAGCATAGTATGATAGGGTATGTTAGGGAAATAGTTCAGGCCAGACAACTCAAAAGATTAGCTGAAGAGGTAAGGAACTTGCCTGTGTAGGTAGGAGGGAAGCCAAAGGGGCAAAGGGAATCATGGGAGTGGAGAGAACAAGATAAGAAATAGGTAGTCAAATATGAGAACAAAGGGAGCTGCTCAAGTTCAAGAAATAGTACTTAGGGAAAGGAGATATGAGGCAACTTGATGGCCTAGTGGATAGAGGGCTAGATCTGGAATCAGGACAACTCATCTTCTTGAGTTCAAATCCGGCCTAAGAAATGTATTAGCTGGGCGACCCTGGTAAAGTCACTTAACCCTGTTTGCCTCAGTTCCTCATCTGTCAAATAAACTGGAGAAGGAAATAGCAAACCATCCCAGTATCTTTGCCAAGAAAACCCCAAATGGAGTCATGAAGAGTCAGATACTGGTGACAAGGTTCAGTAACAACAGAGAATCAAGAAATATTCTGAAGAAGTTGGGAAACAACAGAAAGAAAGAAAGAAAGAAAGAAAGAAAGAAAGAAAGAAAGAAAGAAAGAAAGAAAGAAAGAAAGAAAGAAAGAAAGAAAGAAAGAAAGAAAGAAAGAAAGAAAGAAAGAAAGAAAGAAAGAAAGAAAGAAAGAAAGAAAGAAAGAAAGAAAGAAAGAAAGAAAGAAAGAAAGAAAGAAAGAAAATCAGCTAAATAACTTCAGTCACTCCAAAGAGGAAGAATTTATAGGAAACTCAGATAAATATCAGGAATTCAAGGGAAAACTTAGAAGAGGGAAGGGGTGGAGAAAATGCCCCAATCACTGCCGTACAGAGCAGAGTAACCTTCAGATATCAGTATAGCTAAGGTCAGACTAGCTATATATGAGACTCTCATTGTGGGCAGAGCATTAGAATGTGACAAGACCAGGAGAGGAGAGAAGAATTTCCCCCCACTTTGGTGATGATGAGGATCATTTCCATAAGACAAAAGCACATTTGAGAAGATGAGGTATAATGGGTGATCCAGAAAGGGGTTTCATTAATCAAAGGACATTTATCAATTACCTGTGGGCTGTTTTTCTTTAAAAAAAGAAGTAATTTGTTAATGCCTTCAATCTTTATATCATGGCCAATTCTGAAGGGAAAAGAAAAACTATCATCACTACTACCCCAGATTCCCTAGCAAAAAAGAAAATCAAATTAAGTAAAAATGTCCTAGTCTGTGATCACATCTGATGCTATTTTCCCTTAGTCCCTAGCCATCCTGGTAACATTTCACTATTTTTTGTCCTCAATCATCACTGGTTTTCCTACCAAAAGGAGGCGATCCAAGGTAAGCTCTGCAGAAAATCGTTTCTTCTTCCCCTTTTCTTAATTCAGCCTTTTTCAATCTTTAAATGCTGTTGCTGCTGTTTCTCATTCCTGATTTGATTCTCTGTCATCACAGTTGGATCAGTCTTACTCATCTGCCTCCTCAGGCTACCAACCATGTCCATGTTCCCTGGTACTCCTCAACATTCACATGGAGTTGGAGTCAATTGTTGGTTTCCCCAGCTGTTCCAAGACTGGTGGAAGGAACTTCCTATGCTGTAGGAACATCTGCTTGCTTCTCTCCTCTCCTGGTCTTGCCACATCCTAATGCTCTGCCCATAAGTAGAGGCTCCCAGAGTTTCTAAGTCTTTTGTCTCATACACAGCTAGTCTGACCTTAGACACTAACTATATGACCATGAGCAAGTCACTTAACCGCTGCCTCAGTTTCTGCAACTGTAAAATGAGTTCAATAATGGTACCTACTTTACCGGGTTGTTAGAAGGCTCAAATTAGATAATATTTGTAATGTATTTAATGTCTGTAGGTATTATATAAATGATTATTCTGTGCCCTAATTCAGTACCCATTCATTACTTTGCTAATAATAATAATAATTAATAATAATTTGTGACATGTATATAGCATTTTAAGATTTACAAAGTGATTTATATGCACAATTAGCATCTCTTTTTTTCTTTTGGAATGGAGAAATGAAGGGATACAAAGGTTAAATAAGACATAGTCTTCACCCCATTTGCCTTTAAAATGTAGAAATTATCTAAGACATAAACACAGATAAATCTGATATATAATATTCTGAGCTATGTGTATGGGAGGGGTGCCAATGAAGGGCTACACCTTTCTAACCATCAGAAGAGCTTTCTCACCTTGGTTCTGTGATTATAACCAGGGAAGGACAGGAGTGGGCTCCTGTAGGTGAGAGGCAGGTTGAATCTCTTAACACCAGATTATTATTGCCATCTTCCCTATTTTTTAAGGATCTAAAATCTTTAAACATCTTTACCTTTAAAAGGTTTTTCAAATACTTCACTCACCACATTTCCCTCACAATAAATCTGAGATAGAGTATTATGTTGTTTTTCAATCATTTTTAGTTGTGTTTGATTTCTTGGCAAAGATGCTGGAGGGGTTTGCTATTTCCTCCTCCAACACGATTAAAAGATGAGGAACCTAAGACAAATGGACTGACGTGACTTGTTCAGGATTATCCAGCTAGTAATGTCTGAACTCTGATTTTCTTGATCAAGAATTTGAAGTGCCCCTACTTAGCACTTGGTAGGTCACTAGGCAAGAGAGTTCACAAGTCACTTACTAGAAAGGCCACAAGCACTGCCCTTCCTTGGACAGGGCAAGGCAAATTGAGGGGCTGTGATTGGCTCCCATGAAGTGGGAGAGAGACAGGAAGTGATGTGGAAAAAGGACTATAAAAGGCAAAACCAAGAAGATTGAGGGAGGATTCCTTCCTTGGATCTTCAGCCAGTAGACCCTCTCTTTGGTGGAACACTCTCTTCACTGTGAACTCTGGTGAGATTCTTGGAGGTCTTGGATTAATGTGTGCTGAAGGTTCTTGGTGGACTTTTCAACATCTCGTGGCTCTTCAGATTTTGGATTCCTAATTAGGATTTTGGATTCTGGTGAAACTCACTTTTGGATCCACATTTGTGGTCTGGAGGTATTCTGAGCAGGATTTAGGGTATTTGTAGCTAGATAATTTTTTCTACTTCTTTCCTAGATTTCCCACTTTAATATCTCTACCTTGTTGTAAATAAAATTTGCTTATAGTCATTTTGACTGGAGAAGTTATTTTTATAAACAGCCACCACAATTCAACTATTTTAATTCTTATGTTTAGTCAAACCAATTTTAAATCTTACAGTGGATCAGGAAATTGAATATCACTAAGGTTAAATGACCTTCCCAGGATCACACATCTTATACGTGTCAGAAGTGGGATATTCACTCAAGTCTGTCCTGGCTCAGAGGACAGCAGTCCGTTCACCCTAGTTCACTAGGGTGAGGGAGAGAGACCCAGAGGAAAGGAAAGCATTTGAGAGGAAGAAGGAAATAATTAATAAACATTAAGTCCCCACTATGTGCCATGTTCTGTGTTAAGAACGGAGGATTCAAAGAAAGGGAAAAGAAGCTCCTGCCCTCAAAAAGCTCACAGCATAATGGGAAAGACAATGCATAAAAAGAACCTAAAGAGAGTGGGTGAAGGAAGAGGGGAAAAAGTAGGATTTTCAAACATATAGCCTTCCCCCAAATGTTTTATTTATTTTTTTATATTTTATATTCATCTACATATATCATCTACCCTGATAGAATGTCAATTTTATGAGGACAAATACTGCTTAATTTTATCTTAACTCTCCAGAATTGCCTACCCCAAGCATGTGAAGATTTCCAATGGCAGAAGGCATAGCTGAGAAATCATTTCTTCCAGTAGCCATGAAGGAGGCTGAAGAAGGATCTGTGGACCACTTCCAGGCATCCTGACTGTTGTCTCACCACTCGACTTTGATGGCTCTGGATGAGCGTGAGGCTGATGACTTCCTGCATCTCAGCCTCACTTAAATCCAATTAATGCAAGTCAAGACATCACCCTCATGATGTCACTAGTCCTCTTCAGAAACAAAAGATGAACAATGACAATATTCCCACAACTTAGTACTATATCAAGCTCACAGTGGGTGCTTAATAAATGCTTGATGCTTGATTGATTCTTGTCATTAGTACCATGCTGAGGCCTGTAGGATGTCAACATTCATGGTTGAAAAACTGAAGCTCAGAAAGCATCTGTGACTCATCCTACCATCCTGTTGATTATAATGGGGAAGAAGAGCTTAATTTCTTTAGATGCCCTATGAAAAATGCTTTCTCTAATATTGATATTTGGTCTAGAAACATTAGAGTGACAAATAAAATAATGATCCTAATTTCCTTAAATGAGACATCGGCATATATAGTTTTAGGACTCTGTGATTAATGCACATATTTCCTTTCCTACATATTTTGTATTTTTGATTGTGTATTAAAATATTTATTCAGAAACCCCCAGGATGAGCCAGAAATTTGGTTGCAGACAGTAAGGTGATTCAACAGATTTGTGGTTACACTGTTCTGTTGGATTGACCAAGCCAGGTATATGCAAGTCAAGTATTAAATATAATCAGTCTAAAGAGAAAAAAAAAACAAAACAGAACAACTCATATATCAAAGTCTAGACAATGAGATTCACAATTTTATGTTCATCAAAGAGCTGCAAAACCTGTATCTCGTAGAAGTCAATCTGGTCCTTCTTCCTGAAGTTGGGGCCTAGTTGGTATTGAATCAAGTATGTTAACCACAGACACATCAAAAGAATAATAAGTCAACATTACAGGACTCCTTCCCACTGACTCAGTGAGCTAATTGCCATTCCCTACCTCACTAACCAGCCACAGAACTTTGGGTAGAGGAAATTTTAGAGTCAAGCACCAAAAAGTCAATAACCAAAGACTTCATTATCCAAGAACATGTTGTGTTAAAAAAAAAATCCTCCAGCTATCTTATCACAAATTCTCTGAACCTAATTACTATGATAATAACTCTGGATGGCTTTTATTTACATATGAAGTATGATTTCTAATTTTCTCATACTCAGAGGCTTTAATGATCCTAGATTTAGAGCTATAAAGGTGTACCACCTCTCATTTTGCAGAAGAGTAAACTGAGGCCACATAGGCTACACAACTTGCCCAAAGGCACACAGGTAATAAATGTCATAGATTTGGATTTCATCTTGGTCCAAATCCAATGCTTTTCAAAAGAACATATATTGTCATCCTTTTTTCATACTGTTTATTGAGGATCCTTGAAGATCCTATCAGTCTCTTGGCAGTTTGAGACAAGAATAGAGACTTCCCATCATTTACATATCCCTCCAGCATTTATTCAATAAAGACTCATTTTTGAGTACTTGTCTGGACTCTTTGGTGTATACATATCCATAAACTGATTTATAAGGGTATTTAAACAACCCTTTTCCACTAACACCAACAAACTACATGATAAGTAGGCAAGATGAAAGTTGCCTTCAAAGTGGTCATTCAAAATGGTACCCATGAACCTGAAAAATCAGCTTAAGCACTCAGCAGGAAGCAATTAATGGAACTGTTGCCTGAAGAAAAGAAAGCAAGATGTATTCCAGGGTCTAGTTTTACATCAGGCCTTTTCTTCCAAACAATGATGTTAAAGAATTATCCCAAAGCAAAGAAATTTCTAGTTTATTCAAGTCATTGTTACAATTCAGTTCTTTAGTCATGTCCAACTCTTCATGACCCCATGGATCATATTGTCCATGAGGATTTTTGGCAAAATGCTGGAGTGGTTTGTCATTTCCTTCTCCAGTAATCAAAGCATAGGTCTTATTATTGTGACCAAGGTCATAAAGGAAAAGAACCCTCACAAAAAAGGAATTAAGTGAAGAAGCCCATTCAGCTTGCAGTAGGCTTTACCCATTGAAGGAATAAACAATCAAATGAGAGTCTTGGACAAGATTAATTGAGGTATACAAAGTTGAGAAATTAATAGTGGTGGACCATGTAGACAAGATAATGGAAGTATACAAAGTGATATCCCTGAGGTTATACTATCAGCTGTGGGAGGATGTTTTAAAAAAGAGCTAATATATTAAATGATTATGAATTATAGTAAGTTTTGAAGTGTAGAAACTTCCATTGTCCTGAAGAAAGCAAGCTTAATGATAGGAAATCCCATTCCCATGATCTTTTCAAAAAAGAATGTCTAACTTATTCAGAGTTCTTTGGAGCAAAGCTAAACTTCTTGAAATACAGCAAAAATGGGGATCTAGGATCTGTTAGGATGAGAATATTGTTTCCACAATAAACTGTGAAAAGAAACCCACAAAAAATAGAATGGAAGTTATCTCTCTTCACAACCTATCCTCCTAGACTTAGAGGCTATAAGTTATATAATGACAAGTGTGCTGGAGCTGGAGTCAAAAGGACTTGGGTTCAAATCCCATTTATATTCATTTCTACGTGTGTAAATTTCTGCAAGTCATTAGCCACACTGAAAACCAGTATCCTTATCTATAAATAATAAGTTTGAATGAGATTGCCTTTAATGATTATCCCAGCTCTAATTAATGATACTATGATCCCTGTTCAGACTGAATAACATTAACCAATTGCATCTTAAGTAGTGATTGTTCCAAGTGGCCCCAATGTCATTCACTTGGGGGCAAGAGGAAAGAGGAAAATTAGTACAAAACGTAAATGGGGCAACATTTATGCATCCAAGCTGAGTGGAGACTGGCGTATCCAAGATGGGCAATCATCCATTCATTCATTGATTCAGCACCTACTAAATGCTGGATACTTTGTCATGCACTAAGTTCTTACCTTAATAGCTAGAATATCATTCTGCCAAAAGAAGAAACAAAAAGTATAAGGCAAAATAGTGGGTTTTTTAAATTTTGCTTAATTTGTTTACAAAATTTACAAAAATTTTTACAACTTTTTACAAAAAATTTTATAAAAAATTAGTACTCTGGGTTCCCAGGTAGCATAGATATAATGCTCATGGGTAGCTCAGCATTGCCAAGGAAATGCTTTCCTTGAAACTTATCAGCTATGGACAGCATCGAACTATTGGTACTCTCATATTTATCTTTTTTTTTATAAACCCTTACCTTCCATCTCAAAATCAAAACTATGAGCTGGTTCTAAAGCAGAAAAGTGGTAAAGGCTAGGCACTGGGGGTTAAGTGACTTGCTCAGGGTCACATAGCTAGGAAATGTCTGAGGTCAGATTTGAACCTGAGACATCCCATCTCCAGGCTTGGTTCTCTATCCACTAAGCAACCTCTCCTATTACTTCTAAGGAATTTGGGGAAGGAAGAAAGAAGAAACCAAGTCAAGAGAGTAAAAGTCAGGCTCATCTTCCATCCTGATACCTCACAGACATGATGGAGTTGACATTTTAACTCATTTGCCCCTCTTTCTGTCCCCCAAATCCTTATTTGCAATTCCAGAGTACTCCCCATTCCATGATGTCAGTGGCTGGTTGATATTTGGTAAGGCGTCTCCATGGCAACACCAGTCTACATGTAAAATGTGATTAATCTGAGTAGGATTTAGTCTACTGTAGAGGAAAAGGACTCATAAATACACATAAGGAGAATCTGAGATGGATATGAAAGTGGGGTGGGAATACATAAACACAAATCACTATCCCTGGGAGAACTAAAAGACTGTCACTTCATCTCCCTATGAAGTGAGAAAACGTGACCATTAAACCACAGAAATGCATAAATCAGCAAAAATTCCTCAAAAGCCATTTCAACCGAATCTTTTGGTCAAATCAAATTAGTATGGTCTGCATGTATGGTGTAATAACTGGCCAGCACAATGGCTTAATTTATTTTAGCTGACATTTAGTTAGTACCTTCTTCATATGGAGCAATGTGCCAAGTTCCAGAGAAGATACTGAACTTAGATAAAGCATGAGCATCATGCTGAGCATCTAGTAGGAGGCTATGACATACACTGATAAATATAGTACATTGTGATCATCTTATAGAAGTCTAACACAAAATGCTTTGTGAGGACCAAGGAGGAAAAAGGCATCACCAATGGGAGGCTGATGGAAAGGTTCACTGGAGAAAGCAGGACCTCAATTTGTATTTTAAAAGAAGATCAGGAATTCAACAAGGAAAAAAAATGAGGGGCAAAATCCTAGGTGTTGGGGAAAATGTGAGCTAAGACATGGAATTGGGAAAGTATAGAATATGAGAGTATAGGGCAGTCTGGCAAGAGCCTAGAGGTCTTGGAAGAAGTGTTAGGTTATAAAGGTGGGACCATGTGATGGTACTAAATTATGGATGATCTTGAATACTTATCAGAAGAGCTAACTTTACTCAGTAAGAAATATGAAAAAATGTTAAAAAGAAATATGAAGACCTGAAAATTTTCGAGTAGAGGAGTGACATAACTAAATTCATACATAAGGAAAATTAGTCTGCCATGGTATGAAGGATGACTCAGACACAGGGAAGCATAGACATCATAAGAGTTCTTAGCAGGTGATTATGATAGCTCAGGTGCTTGGGTGTATGGACCTGTCAAGGGCAATAAAAATGGAGACAAAATAAGGAATTGAATTCAGTGGGAGAGGTGATGGATAGAGAAAAGTCAAAGATAGCATCCTGGATTTGTGCCAGGAAAGACTGAGTCAATGGAATCCATAATGGCGCCTCTGGTAGAAAGGATAGATTCATAAGTGGTTTCAAAGATCAGTGCATTATGGATTTATATTGGGCAAGGATCTCCAAGGCTATCTATGATAACTATTTGCATTTAAAGATGAGGATACTCACTTGTTTATATGGGTATGTGATTTGATTACTCTTTTACAAAAACAAATAATATGGAAATGGGTTCAAGTGATTTTATGTGTGTGTGTGTATATATATATATATATATATATATATATATATAAAACTCAGTGGAATTGCTTGTCAACTCTGGGAGGGGGAGGGATGAGGGGAGGGAGAAAACATGAATCATGAAATCTTGGGGAAAATGTAAAAATAAAAAAATTAATAGAAAAAATAAAGATGAGGATCCTGAGGCCCAAGGAAGTTAAATGATTAGCTCAAAGTGACCCATATGGTATAGATTCAAAGGTTTTAAGGTAATAAGCTATGTTTGAGACATGTTGAGTTGGATATATCCAGTTAAGTGAGATATATAGCTGAATATATCTTTAGAAAACTAGAGATACAAGCGTGGGGTTTGGAAGAGACACAGATTGGGAATCATCTGTGTAAAAGTAATAGCTGAAGGCATTTAAGGAAATGAGATTGCCAAGGAACAGGAAGAGAAGAGCACTGAAGATGGAAACTTGGGTGTGTGTAATTGGTTTTTTTTCAACTACATTTCCCAGGAGCCCACTGACTTCCTATCATTACCTGATGATGTAGACAGGGGATAAATAGGGTGGTCTTTTGTGGCTAGCCCTCTTTCTTTCCTGGATCGGGACATTGGTGGAGCAAGCTGTTTGAGCATGTAAATTAGCCATGGGCATATAGTTTTATTTTGTCACTTCTAGTGATTATTAATAAATCTTATAAAACATAATATTTGAAGTTATTATATATTAATTTTAATTTTTACATGTGACCTCTATGGGGGTGAATCAGACAATGAATAAGGAGCAAAAGGTAAAAGAGAAAAGGAGAAAGAAGAGAATGCATAGAGGTAGAAGGAGGACAATGAGGATGTAGTGTCTCAGAAGCCAAGGAAGGAGAATGTGTCCAAAAGGAAGAGAGACATCAGCAGTGTGAAGAAGCCAAGAAGAATGAATAATGGGGTGGGAAGAAAAAAGATAATGATTAGGAGGTCACCCATGATTTTTGAGAGAGCAATTTCAGCCAAGGGGTAAAAGAAATCAGTTATTGTCATTTAGTAGCTTACTTATGGGTGTCAGGAGATCTAGTTCCATTATTGTTTCATGGCCTTGGGTAAAACAACCTCACTGAACCTCAGTTTCTTCATCTATAAAATGGGGATAATAATACTTGACTCAAACGGAAGGGAGATAAAACTTGCTTAGGTTGGCCCTGGGGGAAAGAATTAGAAGTAATGGAAGTTGTAGATGAACAGTTTAGGCTTAATGTAAGGAAAATGCAAAATAAAACAAAACAAAAAAAGAAAAGAAAAGAAAAACTCCTTAATATTTTGTTATTATTGAGTTGTTTTTCAGTCATGTCCAGCTCTTTGTAACCTCATTTGGAATTTTCTTGGCAAAGACACTAGAGTAATTTGCCATTTCCTTCTCCAGCTCATTTTTATAGATAAAGTACTAAAGCAAACAAGATTAAATTACTTGCCAAGGCTTATACAGCTTGTATGTGTCAGTGGCTGGATTTGAACTGAGGAAGATGAGTCTTCCTGACTCTCCAGGTCTGGCCACTCTATCTATTGTATCGCCTAGCTGCCCAAAATTGGAAGAAAATAGTAGGCTAATACTCATCAGAAGCATTCAAAAGACTACTTGTCAGGGATATTGTGGGACTCAAATGAAATAATGCTGACAATCTTAAAATGTGATTTAAAAATGTTTGTGGTTGCCATCATTATTATTTTTTAAACCTTTACCTTCCATCTTAGGATCAATTCTCTGTAATGGCAGAAGAGTGGTAAGGCTTGAACAATGGAAGTTAAGTGACTTTCCCAGGGTCACACAGCTTGGAAGTGTCTAAATCCAGATTTGAATCCAGGACCCCCATCTCCTGGCTTAGTTCTTTGTCCATTGACCATCTCTGTTGCCATTATTATCAGGATTCCTGATAATATGAGAGACTCCAAGTTTTCTAAAATCCCTCCCAAACTTTCAAATTCTGGAATTCAGATTGAAGGAACGGTTTGGGATTGTTTCTCTTGTCCCACTACATAAATCCTTTGGCCAAAAGTTGTTGGTAGAATTATTCCTGGCAGAACCTATGTGATAAAGAAGATGTAGTTCTTTGGTTACTTTGAGCCTTCAAACAGGATGAACAAGAGTCTCATCGTGGGTTGTTGAGAAGGGATTCTGCAATGGATTTGAACTGAGCGACCTATAAAATCTGTACCATCTCTGAGATCTGTGATTCAACTCTGTTGCATTAAGTAAGCTGTAAAAATAAAGCCAGGTGGGAATATTATCATCCATATTGCTAACAACAACAATAATACCTCTTTGAGCTCCTTCCTTAGATGAAAGGCTCCTTCTGAGTACAAAGAACTTTATAAACATTAGCTTATTCTCACAACACCCAAAATCTGTGTAGGAGGTAGGTATTATTATCCCCATTTTGTAGATGGAGAAATTGAGGTTCAGGGAGGTTGACTTGCCTAAGGCCATAAAACAAGTCAACAGTGGAAATAGATCTCCTGACTGCTGTAAGCAAACTGCTTACTAAAAGATGGGTGGTATCATCTGCCCTGATGAAATGTTAGAGAAGGTGAGGGCCAGTCCTGGCTTTAAGTATGATCAAGTCAAGCTGAATTATAGCTCTGATAAGAGCTTGAAGGCAAGAATATTTGAGTTTCAATTTAAAATACAGTAGTTATTTTTAAGGGGAAAATGTTTTTTCCTATATATAGTTGAGTTCTGGATAAAAATAAAGAACAACTAAGGCATTTTAAAATTTAGGGATCTTTTAATTTGGCAAGTTGTAGCATAACAATTTAGAAAACACTGTTAATGATGACTCAGAAGACCTGGAATCAAATCCCAGCTCTGCTACTAACTTTGTTACTACCTGAGGCAAGTCAACCGGCAATTCTGCCTCCATTTCCTCAACCAAAATAAGGGGATTGATCTAGAGGTTGTCTGTGGTTCCTTCCAACTCTAAGAATGGCCTTATGATCTTTTGAAAAATAAAAATTGGGTAAATTAAAAGCAAGAGGATCAGCTAATATGTTGGGTAAATATTCAAAAAAATTTCCAAAAATTCAGGCCTTTTACTCATATCTTCAGGCAATAGTGTTGCCAAGCTTAGTCCTAGCCATGCTTTGTGTTCTATAGAAATAAGTTGGACTTTCGTTTTTTAAAATATATAGAGCTACAATAAAAGAAGCACAAAATTGGTCTATCCACGCCCTCTGTTTTGCCCTTCTGACATATGGATACTAGCCAAAACAACAAAACTCATAGTCAGAAGGGCCTGAAAAGACTAGAGGAAGAAAAATGCAAAGCATGAAGGTGGTTGTTATTGGGGAGGAGCTGGCATTTTCCAGATTGCCTTTAGCGTGCAAATTTCCCCCAAGCAAAGGCAGAGTGCAGCAGAGCATAAATGGTATACACAATGGCTCCACCTTTGACAAACCAAAGTCATTCATCCTGGAAGTTTTTTTGAGAATGTTTCATATCCCCTCAGGGAACAAGGAACCTCAAACAAAATGGTGTAGAATCAAAGAACCTGGGTTCAAATGCTGATGCTATTATCTAATACTCATGGGACTCTCCTCTTCCATTGTGTGGCTTCTTCTAACAATAATCTCTGTGGAATATTGCCCCCACCCAGAAGTTTCCCAGGGATCATCAGGATGTGGTTCATATCTCTTGAAGGGTCCTCTCCCCCATTATTCCTCTTCTAAGTTTTATACATTTAAAAAAAAAAAAACCCTCAGGCCAAATTTGAACCTAAGACTTCCCTTTTCTAGTCTGGCTCTTAATCCATTGAGCTACCTAGCTGCCCCCAAGCTTTATGTTTTTAAAGGACTAAATCTAGAACAAAATGATTAATGTCGCATCAAGAAATTATGCCCTGGCCCCTTTATCAAATTACCAATCAGTGATCTGTTTCTCTTCCAACCATTCAGTCAGAGTTTTTTGACAGTCATTAGACTACCTTTTAAAGGCCCCAGGATTGTAAATAGAGGAGTCAGTATAGACCTGAATTCTCAGTCTTTACTTCCTTAGACACTAGAAGATGCATATGGATCCAGTAGATTACCATGGCACACTTTCTTTTCTGATATTCCAATTTCTCAATATGGTACCAGTAATTCACGCATTCTTTTTGTTCTGATCTTTGCAGAGCCTCTGTTCTCAGGGTCCCTCAATTTGCAATATGGCTTTCTTCTATTTCCTGCTGGATATATCAAATTATCTTCCTTGTGACAGCTGTGACAGTTTTCACCCTGGTCCTCCCACAGGGTCTCTAACCCAGAAGCTCCAGAAACTCACTGTCCCTTTTTCAAGTCAGCTCTCCTTCAGACATCTCTACTCAATCAATTTCACGTAGACATACCTTCAAACTCTTTCTCACCAGTAGAGTTGGGAGGGCAGGTCCTGGTTCATCTGATTTACGTGTTGCTAGGTCATTTTGACAGTTTCTTTTCCACATAAATACCATAATTATTTTCTCTGAGCCTCTTTTCTTCCTTCTATACAATGAAGAAGTTACTATACTTTAAGCTCATGATGGCAAACCTACGACACATGTATCAGTGCTGACACGCATAGCCATTTTCAATGACACAGGGCTGCATGTGGGCTCAGCAAGCCTGGGGGCTGGGAGCTGTCCAGGGAGATGCAACCTGCAGCCATGCCCAGGGCCTGGCCTGGGGGGGGGGGGGTGTTCCATTTGCTGTTGAGGGTGGGTGAAGGAATGAGGAGTGGGCAATGCACTATGTGGCTGGGGCTAGTGGGGCTCCCAAGAGGGTGAGGAGGAGGAGCCCATATGCAGGCAGACTGGCATGCAGCAGCTTCAGCTCTTGCAGCACCCTCCCCCTCTCTCCCCACCCCCACCCCAGCTGGCTGTGGAGGGACTGGGGCAAGCTAGGGGAACACTGGGTGGGGCTCCTGTCCATATGCACCTGAGAAGTGTCTGGAACCCATTACCAGACACTTTTAGCACCCTGAAAAATATAGCAATGGCTTTATTCACAATTTTTCCCCTCTATGTGCTTTTGTGAGACCTTATTCTCAGCATTAAATAATATCAAAACCAACAAAAGAAAAAGATTGACAGATGAAGTTAGTAGTACTTGCTTGGGCTTGAAGTGTACAAAATATCACCCTTCAATTGAAGATTTAGTCAATGAAATTCAGCAACAAAAAAGTCACTAATAGGCAGGTTAGTTAAAGAATTCCCCCTCCCCCTCACTTATCTTAGTTCATGGTATTTAACACAAGTTAAATAATATCAAAACCAACAAAAGAAACTGACTGACAGATGAACAAAGAAATCAATAAGCAGGTAAGTTAAATAATTAGTTTTGAGTTTATTAAATACAGTTGTATATTACTATTATACATTTTTGTTATTTAAACTATAAATATTATGAAATTATTTTTTTTTCCTTTGTGACACAGCACCCGAGTTATGCTCAGTTTTTTTGGTGAATTTTGACATACTAAGATCAAAAGGTTGCCCTTCACTGCAAAGTTTAAGCCAAAGCTCACCTCCAATTCTACAATATTATGATCCATAAAGTAGTAAAAGAGATTCTAGGTACTCCTGCTGTGTTTCTTTGTGACCCCATTATAGGGTTTTCTTGGCAAAGATATTGTAGTGGTTTGCCATTTCCTTCTCTAGTTCTTTACAGGTGAGGAATTGAGACAAAATGAGTTAAATTGACTTGCCCAAGGTCATACAGTAAGTGACTGAGCCCAGATTTGAATTCATGAAGACCAGTCTTTCTTATTCCAAGACCAGTGCTGTATTCACCATCTAGGTATCCAGATACTCCTGACATCTCCAGAATAAGGCATGGAAGGAAAATTAATAGAAGTGAGACATGTTAGATGAGATATCAATACCACACATTACCTAGTGCATTAAGTTATGCCAGGTTTGAATAAAAGTATTTTCTTGACATCCACATAAAGTTGAGATCATATCTTCATTTTACAGATGGGGACACTGAAGCTCAGAAAAGTCCAATGAGGTATCCACATTCTGTTTACATAGGTAGCAGTCAGAAAATGGTATTTGAACTCAGATCTCCCAAGTATTGGACTCTTTCTAACCCATAAATCTACTTCTGCTAAAGCAGGAGTTATAGAAGTATATATTCAGCCACTGAAGTGAGAAGGAATTTTATGTGCTCATTCCCTCCTCTATTTTCCCTTCTGTTTTCTGTTCATTTTTTTCTGAGAAGTTGAACAGGAGGAATTGGAAAGGGGAGGACTATTTGGAAAGCATCTCTTGGAGTAAGATGCTTCTGTTCTCCTAGAATGCAGGCATGTCAGAGCATAAGAAGTTTATTGTGTTACAGAGGGAAGGGGCAGCCATAGCATTCCACAGTTCTTGGTGGAAAATGGAAATAATATCAAACAGAAAGCAGCATAGAGCAATGAACATTCTTAAAAGGACATGAGCCCTAGATACTGCATGGACTCCTGACATCTGCTTCTTTTTAAAAATAATAACATTTTAAATATAAATTTAATAATATAATGAAAATAAATTTTAATAATATAATAAAATAAAAATTTTAATAAATTAAAATATTAAATATAAATTAAAAAATAAATAACATTTAAAAATAATATTTAAAAATAACATTTTATTTTTACTTCAATTAAATGTAAAACAATTTTTAACATTTTTAAAAATTGAGTTTCAAATTTTTTCCTTCTAGGCACCCTCTCTCCCTTCCATCCTTCCTGAGATAGTAACTAATCTGACATAGATTTTAAATCAACATGTGCTTCGTCTTGTTTTTCTCAATGGTTTCATGTGCTGCCTACATATGTGTTCTTCCAGTCACACATGTATTCTGGATGTGTTTATGGGAGATTCTGAGAGGGAATTTGAGCTTTTTACTTAATTTGTGATGCTGATTATTTAAAACTCTTTTGCTTGGCTTCTCTGTTTATCTTCTAATGGTAAATTCATCGAAGCTTGCATTCTTTGGTCTGAGGTAGGTACTGACTCATTGAGAACCACAAAACCCAGGGATGGAGAACAGTTTTCTGGGTGTTCCATATGAATGCCTTTACTTTGTACCCTCAAAAGAACTTGATGAATTTGTAAATTTCAATGAATATTATATTGTTCTCTTCTAATTTTCTTTCAGGGCAGTGAGGTGCTGCAGTAGATAGATTGCTAGGCTTGGAATCAAGAAGACCTGAGTTCAAATCTTGACTTGAGCACTTATAAGCTGTGTGACTCTGATCAAGTTACTTAACCATGTTTACCTCAGTTTCCTCATTTGTAAAGTGAGCTGGAGAAGGAAATAGCAGACCACTCCAGTATCTTTGTGAAGAAAATCCCAAATGGAGTCATGAAGACTAGGACACCACTGAAAAACATCTGAACAATAATTTTTTCCCCAAAATTTGTTAATCATATCGCCATCTTTCACTGCCTGCTATATCCCCAAAGAAAAAGATGTTTTAAAATGAAAATTTGTTTCAGGACCAATCTTTGAACCATGACAGTGTCACACAGCTTCAGGACAATCGAGCTTACTTTCAATTCTGATCCAATTGAACTGTCCATGCACATGTTCTGTACAAGACAAATATATTGTAGCTGCTTCTGCATGTCATAATTTGAACAATAGGGATTTCTCATCTATGTGATGTTTTCTGTGTATCTAGTTAGGCCAAAAAACAGCATTCTTCTTATGATCTGTCTTAGCTGTCAGGCATAGAAATACCATAGTCTCTGGAGAATTAACACTGAAAGTCAATGGACAATGAAAAGATGCATGAGTTTGGAGATGAGCATCCCGAAAAACATAATAACCAAAAAGAACCAGCCTCAATTTCCTCATGTATGAACAATAGCACTTACCTCCTAGAGTTGTTTTGAGGGAAAAAAATGAGAAAAATAGTACTTTGAAAACTTTAAAACATCATACAAATGGTAGAAGTAGAAATTATTATTATTTTAATTATTAATTATTATTTTATTTTTATTTATTATATATTTATTATAGTATAATTATTATGAATTATTATCATAGCAGAGTAGGCACCCTTTGCCCAAGGATTAGTCTAGCAAATTCAGGGAGACTATCATCACCCAGTGTTAATTTTACGCTACAAAGATTGTTTTTGGTAGGTCACAAAATCTCATGAAGATGTATGTAAGGTATGAATATGTAATAATACAATGATAGAAGGAATAGTTTTAGTTACCATAGAAATCACGGAATCGTGAATTGAACTGGAGAAGGAAATCACAAAACACTCCTTTATCTTTGCCAAGAAAATTCCCAATGAGGATTATCAGACCCCATTGAAATGACTGAAAAAATGTAAATATATATGAAATGTATACATACACATACATATGTAAAGTTTTGTTGACAGCCAATAGTCAATAATTTTCAGATATATTCAGTTTTATTCACTCACGTAAGTCTTTCCTTTTGATAGAAAAAAAAAACAAAACTTAAGAATAACCAACCAATACAACGACCATATTTGAGAGCAAATGCAACATTCCATACCCATTGTTTCCTACCTCTTGAAGGGAAGGAATGAGGTGAACTTCTTTATCTCTTCTCTGGGGCTGGGAATAGTCATTGTAATTATATAATGTAATTTATTATTTCTTCTTAATTCTATTTATTTTCAGGTCTGCAGATTTCCCTGACCCTGACCTCTGAAAAAGGGGGAAAAAAGGAAAGATATTGCAAACTCATCTCTCTCTATATTCATAAATATATGGTCTCTGATCAGATTTCTCTTCCTCCATTTTTTTCTCATCTTCTGAGTAGTCCTAGACATCACTGCCAGTCAGGCAACAGTTAGTTAATATATTTATTAAATGTTTACTGTGATACAGTGCACTGTGCGGAGCACAAGGCAAAAACAGCTCCTGCCTTGAGGGAACTCATGTTTGAATGGGGGAAGTAACCTGTAAATAACTAGGTATATACATGTACATAGACAGAGCAGATGGAATGGGATCTTAGAAGGGAAGGCTTTTGCTATTGGACGGATTAGGAAATAAAGACCTATAAAAAGTAGTATGTGATCCAAGTCTCCAAGGAGACAAGGAAACTGCGGGGCAGATGTGAGAAATAAGAGCGTTCAGAACTGATTGGTGGTTGTCTTTCATACTCAGTGAGGACTAATATAACACACTGGGTGATGTCTTTTGACTGGAGCAGAAACTGGATTGTAGTGAAGCAGAGTGGCACAAAGTCATCAGCCTCACTCTCTTCCAGGATCATCCACGTCCAGTGGCAAGATGAAAGTCAGGATGACTGATGAAGGCCCAGGATGCAAGAGATAATTTTGATTGTTGTTTTTTTTTCCTATATTTGACCAAGCTCTAAGTGTTCCACAGCACCTGCTTCAGCCACCTTCACAGCCCTTGGAACAAAATGTTCTCATACATTTGTGGAACTGGATACAGATTGGACACAATAATCTTCCTGGTGCACAGTGATAGCAGTGAACCTTGCTTAAAATTTTTCATGTAAACTCCTAATAGCCTGAAATGAAGGATGCAGTAAGGCTTGACGGGGGCACT
This sequence comes from Monodelphis domestica, assembly GCF_027887165.1. NCBI lineage: Eukaryota > Metazoa > Chordata > Mammalia > Didelphimorphia > Didelphidae > Monodelphis > Monodelphis domestica. Next base: position 510,706,775 of record NC_077229.1, read on the forward strand.
GTAGGAGGAGAGCAAAGGAGGGGAGCCCTCAATGTTAGCCAGTTGGGATGATTTCTTGCTCCTGGATTGGGGTCTGCCCCATGTTCTTTGGGGCCACCGGTCTGTGTTCCTTCTCATCTTAATTCCACTCTTTACAACTTAGGCAAGACTCTTCATGGAACTCCAAACCTCTGGACTGCCTAGAAATCCTAATGGTATAGAAAAGCAATGAAATAAATGAAAATATCTGTACTCAGGAGATAGACAGGCACCTGCATGTATTTGCCTCAGGAGCTAGTTACTGTGTGCGCCAACCTGAGGTAGGTCTTAAGACCTGTACTAACCTGTGAGAGTAGCAGTGGGCTTTGGCCATTCTGTCCATCCTCATAGTCATGACGACTTGCTCCCTTCCACTGCCTGAGGCTCGATCTTCCTATGTCTTATTTCGCTTTATTTTCCACAAGTGTGGATTGCTAAAGTCTCAAAGGAACCAAGTGGTTGAATTATTTTGATAAGTGAATCCAGGACAAAGAGTTTCAGTTTCTTTTGACTAGGGAAAAGAATAAAGATCTGGAATTAGGTGTTTAATTGAAGAAAACTAAGCAAACAAAACTAAACCAAAGCCATCTTACCCCAAACCTCTGTATGATAATGACTCAGAAGGGGCAGATAAGATACAACAGAAACATAAATAGAAATTTAGAACATGGGACTAAAAGGGGTCAGAGATCCCTAAGTCACCGCTAGTAAAGTTGGTGAACACTACTATGACTTACCATTGATATCAAGCATCTTGCTGACAGGATGCTGCAGGGGGACCACCCTGGCTGGGTCCATTGGACCAGTGTGAAAGGAGGAGACAACGAGTACCCATAGAAGGACATAACAGCGGTAGGTTTCTTGGGCAATGGCAGCCTATGGCTAAGGAATGGAATGGGATGGTCTTGGGTATCCCAGGAATATATATGAAAGATTACTTCAGTAAGTTTACCCTTAGCATGTCAGCACCCTAAGGCAAGATCTTCATCATCCCATGATAGCTCTCAGGGACAAAAGAAAAAGTATTTATTAAGCTTTACACAAAACATTATGTTAGGCAAATGCCACACAGAATCATCCAGTCAGGTGTTTTAGACAGGTATCCAAATAACAGATTTATTTCTACACATATTAAAAAAAAAAAAAGGATCCTTAGCTTCTGTCTTAGAACCAATACTGAGTATCAGTTCCAAGACAGAAGATAGGGCAAGGCAATTGGAGTCAAGTGAATTGCCCCAGATGACACAGCTAGGAAATATCTGAGACTAGATTTGAACCCAGGACCTCCCATCTCCAAGACTGACTCTCTACTAAAGTCATCTAGCTGCTCTCCAATTGAAATTTAAAATAAGGCTCTTCTAGGTCTACTAATAAAAGGATTTTTGCTGAATAGGTAAATATATATATATGTATGTATATTGAAATATAGATGTATATCCATAAATATGTATGCATACATATATGCATATATACTCACATGCACATAAATGTGACACAAATGCACATGAATTATACATATGAGTGTATACATATATGTACATATATTGATATTTGATATTCATTGTCATATATTGTTAATATTGCTATATTATATATTAATATAGGATATTTTATAGTAATACAATATGCTAATTATAATAATAAATTATAGTTAATTCTATTCATATTTCTTATACTTAAGGTATATTAATTATATATGTAGAAACCTATGCATTAATTTTGTGTTGTATATTCTATATTAATATGTAATAACAATATTTCATATTACATTTTGGTATCTGAGGAGTCCCTAAGTTGTTAGACTTGAAGAAAGGAGACACTTTCCAACAGAGATTTGATTTGATTTATTAATTAAGCATTTATTAAGCACCTACTATGTTACAAAATTCTATTTTAGGGCTAGGGAGCACAAGACAGAAGCCCTCAGAATAGTGAAATAATCCAAACGGGGTGGATGAGGGAAAGTAAAGCCATCGCTAGGAAGTGTGACAAGTGGGAAACAGCCACAAATGGGGGGACAAATGGGGGACAGCCCCATTTGGGGCCTGGCACTGAATAAATATTAGTTGTTCTGCTTCCATTCATACACATATGGGAGGGGGGATATGTTTGCAATTGTCCTAGGCCAAAGGGGCCCTTTCTGTACTTTTTCCTCCCCCTCAGGGAACAGAATTTAATTGTTCAAGTCATTGTTACTGAGGAAAACTGCCTCTTTCACCTAGTTGAATTATAGCTGACTGGCTACAATTAGGGAAAAGCACCTGCCTCTCTCCTGGTGTAATACACGCCAAATGTTGAGCCATCAACCCGTCCAGCACATTAAGCTCCAGGCTGAAGGGAAGTGAGAGAACATGAATGAGATGAACTTTCCCTGTAAAAATCCTTGGGTCAAACAGAGGGCAAAAATATGCAAGTTATATGCGATGCCATTCCTTCCCCATCGCGTTAAAATTGCATTTTTCTTCCTTTGCCACATGGCGCATAAAAAGGAATGTGTGTTGCTGATCTTGACAGTTTGGAAATTGAGCAGGAGGACCCTGGCTTTAGAAGCATGCTGGGAAGTGGGGAAGACAGGGAGGAACCCTGGAGGTAATTGAAGTTGCTGGGAAAATGGCCTTAACAGGGAGCAAGAGGTGAACATGTATTTCATTTAAATGCGCTGAACATCCCATGGTCCTCTCCAGCAGCAGCACTACCAATGCTGGGCTCCAAGTTAAAACTGCCTATCTGGTGGGCTGGAGCCTCTGAGATCTGCACAGGGCAGCACATATTTCTGAAAGAAAAAATGCATTTAGGACAGTGACTCATCTCTTTCTCTCCAGCTCTCCTATCCAGGCCTCTGCTCAGGAAAGTTGTTAAATGCCTCCCCCCTCCTTTCCTTTTGCCTTTTGAAATATTGCTGAGCAGTTGTCCCACAGGGCGGGGGCGAATGAGAAACAGCAGGGTTTATTATGCCATCATGCCTTTGGTATGTTACTTCCTTTCACTCTTGGGTCTGGGAAGATCACACCCATCCCATGCATTCCTCTCCAGCAAGTTGTGTCAAGGGAAGGTGAGAGAGGAAGCTCCCCACCAGCCAGGCTCTAATCAGAGAGGAAGGTCTTAATTAGGTTGCTCAGGATGGTTTCCGTTTCTGCACAAAGTGGGGCCCTTTCCCTCCTTGTCTACCACGACCACACTTGCATTATTCAGGGAACCACCCTGGCTTTTCCCTCCCCTCCATTTCCCATTGCCCCCATCAGCGCCAACAGAGAAGTACGACCTTTCAGGCTTCAACACTTCAAACTCAAATTTAAACAGGAACCATACGTGGCTCAGTACAAAGAGGATTGGTTTGGAATCGAATTACTCCTCTGTGTGACCTTAGGAGAAACCTTTAAACCCTCTGGGGCCCAAAGTCTTCATATCTAAGATGATCTCTAAGGTTCCTTTCTTCTAAAAGCCTGTGATGATGAAGGCTCAGTCACAGTGATGCAAAGAAAATGTGCTCGGTGGATTGAGGGCCAGTCCCTGGGTTCAAATTTGGTCTTGGATAATTTCTGGACAAGCCACCTAACTCCCATTGCTCAGCCCTTATCACTCTTCTGCCTTGGAATCAATTCACAGGGTTGATTCAAAGATGGAAGGTAAGGGTTGAAAAAAATATATATATATATGGAATCTTTGGAGCTTATGGGAAATAAAATATGGGGACATCATTGTAGTAGAGGTTTCAGGGGAATTAGAACTGATGGAACTAAAGGACCAATGAAATCACAGAGTGATGCTTTGACTTGCACATGAATGGGATTTCAGGGAGACAGAGTTACACAAAGTCTTCAGCCTCACTCTCCCCTAGAGTCATCAAAGTCCAATGGCCGGACAAAAGTCAGGACAAAATCGATGGCCCTGGATGCAATGGATGACTTTGGCATCCATTTTTGATGGATGTCTGACTGAGCTCTATGTGCTCCACAGTACCTGCTTGAGCCTTTTTTTATGACTATAGTAACAAACTGCTCTTATCTGCCCATTCCTTAATAATGAGTTTGGAAAGGTAGGTTGAGGCCAGTTTTTGAAGATCTTTAAATGCCAAAGAGAAGAGCTTGCATTTATCCTAGGGACGACAGGGGCGCTGGAGCTTATTGAGTAAGGGAGTGACATGGTCAGACTGACACTTTAGGAAAATCACTTTGGTACCTATATGAAGGAAACCTCGAGTAGGGAGAGACACAAGAAGGGAAAGCACTTAAAATACTGTTATAATTGGCTAGACTAGAGGTATTGAGGGCCTGAACTGTAATGGTTTCTTCAAGGGGCTGAAGATGGCATTGAGGATGGGGGTCAACCTCAGAACTGGAAAGTTTGGTTTCTGATACATGCTAGCTGTGTGACTGTGGGCTGGTCACTAGACCTGTCAGTTCCCCTGGAAATTTCCTAAAGCCAATACATTTAGAAATAATCACCTTCTGCAACCGTAGAAAGAGATGGATGGCTCACTACTATTCCCTTCATCAGTGAAATCATAGATCTGGTCCAAGAAAAGCAGAAAAAAGTTACCTTTCTCTAGCTCTGGAAGGGAACTAAGAATTTTCCTACAACAAGCCTGCTAAGGGTAATAAGAAACATTGGGTATCATTTAAAGATGGGCAAAGGAGATTCAGAAAGGAAATTAGCTTGCTTAGTGTCACACATACAACAAATGTTGATATATCAAATTTCCAAATAATACCCCTCTAATTACCAGGAGATTAAAATTCCCAAATAGAATTGAAAGAATCCCAAGGATTTCTGATAACAATATTGGGCAGGAACTGATGGCTCCTGCCTCCGAACTATAGCACTTGGTGGGTACCATTTTTAAGACATTTTCCACATATTGCCTTTCGTTCTAGTGATTTGTGTATGTGTTGGTTTCCCTAAACTTAAAGGTCATGGATTGGGATTCAGAAAGCCTAAATTGGAATTCTGTCTCTATCATACATCAGCTTTGTGACCCTGAGCATTATTTAACGTTCCTGGACCTCTGTTTCTTCATTTGTAAAGTGAGAGGCTTGGACTTAATAACCTCTAAAGAATCATTTATCTTTCAATCTATGATCTAGGCTCTTTGGAAGCTGGAACTACATTTTATCCATCTGTGCTTCCCTCTTGGAGCTGAGTCCTATGCCTTTAACATACTAAAAACTTTGATACTTTGATACTCATATCCACCATACATCTCTCCATTGCTCCTTAAGCTCCAATCCTGCATCATCAACAAACAAGTAGAAAATTCCATCTACATGCCCCATGGAATTCCCCAACTCAACATAGCCAAAATGGAATTCCTTATCTCCCTCTCTAATTTCACCTCGATGAATGGCACTTTGGATAAAGCACTAAGTCTGGAATCAAGAGAACCTGAATTCAAATCTGACCCCAGCTACTTACTAGCTATGTGCCCATAGACAAGTCACTTTCCATGTCTGCTTCAGTTGAACTTCTCAACTGTACAATGGAATAGTAAGAGCATCCTTTTCTTGTTATTCAGTCATTTTAATTGTGTCCAACTCCTTATGACCCCTTTGAGGTTTTCTTGACAGATACTGGAGTGGTTTATTATTTCCTTCTCTAGCTCATTTGACAGATAAGGAAACTGAGGCAAACCGGGTTGAGTGACTTGCCCAAGTTCCCATGGCTATTAAGTTTCTGGGGTCAGGTTTGAATTCAAGAAGATGAGTCTTCCTCCTGACTTCTGGTCCAATACTTTATTCACTGTACCACCTACCTGTCCCAGTAATGACACCTATTTTCCAGAACTATTATGAGGATCAAATGAAATAACATTTGAAAAATATTTTGCAAATTTTAAGGAGCTATAAAAACTTCCCTATTTCTTTTAGAGACACTAACATCCTTCTTGCCACCTAGTTTCACAGATTTGAAGACAATTTTAGCTCTTAATTCTTCCTCATACTCAATATCCAATTAGTTGTAAAATCTTGTTAATGCTACTTTCATAGCAACTCTCATTCTTCCTTTTCATTCTCTAAAACACCACTTTAATTCAGGTTCTTGCTGTCTCTTACCTAAAATATCAGATTAGCCTCCTAATTGTCTTCATACTTTCATTTTCTACCCTCTCTTTTCTCCCTAAAGGTCCCCAAATAATCTTCCCCAAGTTTGATCATTGGGCTTTATCATTCTCCTTCTCAAGACTCTTCATTAGCTCCCTATTTTCTCTATGTTAAAACACAAGCCTCTTACCTTGACATTTAAAACTCTTCATAGTCCAACTCTAGATTACCTTTTCAGTCTTATTTCACAATACAAACTCTATATTCCAGTCATATCAGTCTACTGTCCCCATAAACTGGGAATTTATTTCCTACTTCTGTTCATTTGCTGAGACTGTATTCCTTGCCAGGAATACATTCTTTTCTCTTAGAATCCTTGCTTTCTTCAGGGCTTAACTCAGGTGCCCTTCCTAGAGGAGACCATTCTCAATCCCTCCTTCAAAATGTCCTGCATTTATTTACATTATTTAACGTGCAAAATAAAATATAAGCTAAATGTATTATTTTTTAGTTTTAGCTTTGCACCTCCAAGATCTCATACAGTGACTTATAAAAAATAGGTGATTAAGGCACATACTCACCAAATTGAATTAAATGTTATTGAGCCGATAATTCTCATGCTTTTCTCTATCCAAACCCCCTCTCCTACCTTTTCCAAATGTACAATTCTTGCTCATATCTTCCCCTCAATCCTCCCTAGAAGAACCCCAACTGTTTTGGGGACCTTGCTAGGGTTCTGTTGGTATTGACTGCATGGATTCCAAAGGAGCCCATTAATTGTCCATTGAAAACCCCTTACTTTCACTCATATCTTCTCCAAATCATTTTTTTTCTGATCATACATTGTTCTGATGGCATCACTACTTCTATACAATTTTCATCAGTAATATATTGTAGCCTACTCACATACAAACGATGCACCTCTCCATTGCCCACTTTTATTCTTTAGAGACTGTGCCATTCTATGAATAATTCCTATACCACATCACTGAAAGACTATTGATGTGATATCAGAATAATTCATAGATTGGCCTTCGTTCATGTCAGGGAGAAGTATGGAGTCATCAAAAGCACAGCATAATTTCCAAGAGGTGATACAGTCTACTCACCTCTTCTTCCTAAATTCTTCAATCCCCAATACTATAGTAGTTACTTAATAGATACTTGGGAAATAATGCAATTCAGCATTCAAAAGCATATACTGAGGTTTGGTTCAAAGATCAAACAGAAAACAGTGGAATAATTTTAAATGGGGAAAATGGTCTACAAATATCATTCATGACTTACTGAACAGAGTTGTGATTAGCTGCTTGGGCTCACTCCGAAACATGGTGTTGAGCTGTTATATCATTGTTTTCAGGATTGACTTTTTTTTAAAAAAGTTATATAATCCCTTACAAAAAATGAGCAATATGAAAATATGTTTTGCATGATAATACATGTATAGCTCAGAGTTGATTGCTTGCCAACTCTCAGAAGGAGAAGGAGAGAGAGGAAGAGAGACAATTTAGATCATACAAATTTGGGAAATTTGTGTGGAAATATGCTATTACATGTAATTAGTAAAAGAAAATATCTTTATAATAAAAATGACAAGTTAAAAATAAATTTAAAAAATTATGTAAGAGGAATAGGTGAAAAATGGAAAATTCTCATTTGTACTCAAAGTGATGTAGAAGTACCATTAGCTTCCATAAAAGACCCCTATGCCAAGCCCAAGAAGCAGAAATATCAGGTGACTAAAATGTTCAGCACTAACACCAAGGGGTTCTGATGCTACCACTCCTGCTACCACTTTGGTGATATCAGTTTAACATTGATTGAAGTTCCAAGTAAGGTAGATATATTCTCATAATGTTGCCTCTTTGTTATGGAGTTGTTTCAACCATGTGCAACTTTTTGTGACCCAATTTGGGCTTTTCTTGACAGATACTGGAATGGTTTGACATTTCTTTTTCCAACTCATTTTACAGATGAGGAAACTGAGGCCAACCAGATGAAGTGTGTTGCCCAGAGTCACACTAATAAGTTTCTGAGGCTGGATTTCTGAGTAGGAAAAGTTTTGGAGCAAGGTAGAGTGGGAAGTCACTGATTTGTTTTCTTCTTATAATCCTTTCTCCTCTTGCATGTTAGAAAATCAGATTTAGAACAAGAAGAGACCTTAAAGTCATCAAAGTTCCTTAATTCTAGTGCCTTCCCTCTCTTATTTACTTCTCGTTAATCCTGTGTGTGTATATATATATATATTGTTTGTACATATCTTTTCACTTATTGCTTCCCCTATTGAGACTGTAAACTTCTTGAGGGCAAGGACTGTCTTTGGACTCTTTTTTTGTATCCCTCACTCTTAGCACAGTATCTGACACAGAGTAGGTACTTAATAAATGTTTGTTGAATTATTGTTCAAGTTCAAGTTCTTTCATTTTAAAAATGAGGAAACTGAGGCTCAGTTAAGTGACTTAAGATCCTGCAATGGGATATGAACTCAGATCCAATACTCTAAATACTCTACCATGCCTCTCAGATACTGCTGCCTCTCATCTCCTATCCATCAAATTGGAGAAATATTTAGCATCATGATATGCAATCAAGGGAATGATTCTTAGATATCCTATCATGTCCACCTGCTTTTTTGCAAAGCATGAGGGGAAAATAGCTTTTAATGGATGCCACTGAATAAATAAATACCAACAACCACTCATCTTAATATTTCTAAAATTGTTACTTCTGGACAGTCTAGCTGACGGTCTATTTATAAATGCTAAAAAATAAGTTCTATTTCTGTTGCCAAAAGTAACTACAAATTATCCTTCCTTCTCCCCTGCCACTGTCCCTGCTGCCAATGTATAATTAATATCCTTAAAGATACTGACCCAAATCACATGACAAAAGGATGGTTTAACCAAAGCCAAGTTTAACAGATGTCTGGCATGACTTCACAAAGAATATACAATGGGGGCTCCACTGGAATGCAAGAGGGAGGGAATTCCATCAGCTCCAACTTGTCACTGGGAGGGTCTATCACCCATCTTTGAGAGGCCAGACCCATAGACTCTGTTGAAGCAGCCAGTGGGAAAGGGTTCAAGTCCCAAAGAATATGTTTTCCCACAGAGTGATGGGATATAGGGGAAAGTTTCTATCAAAAACTGTGAAAAAGAAAAAGAATAGCATCCAGATGGTCTGAGGGAATCTGGGAAATTTAAAGTTTGGGGATAGTATTCCTAATGTCTTGTCTTGTCTTGTTCTAGGTATTCATGGTTATTGGATCCAAGTCCAGATTTCAGTGCAGCCATTTATTAGCTATAGGATCTTGGATAACCTACGTTTCAACTTTGTGAAACTCAGTTTCCACATTTATAAAGTGAGGGTGTTGGACTAGAGTGATTTTCAAGGTCTTTTTCCAGTTCTAAGTGTATGATGTTATAATCTTATGACATGGAAACTCCATTACTTTATAAATACCATTTCACAACTATTGTACATAGAGACCCAGATGTCAGGAACACACCTAAGATAAAAATCTTTGCTAATGTCCCCTTGGGCTGGAGGTCTATCCCAGCTCCCTTAAGCTTAGAAGATACTGGGCCACCTCCCTTCCCCTTCCCATGCTCTTCAGAGAGTTGTCAGTGTTGTCAGGGTACAGCCCATTCAAGTTTGTGGTTTGCTGTTAGGCAAGAGGTGTTATCTATGCATCTAATGAAATAACATCTAAAAAACCAACAAGAAATCACTCAGATGGCCCAAAAGAGCCTTTTTGGGACATTTTATAAAGGGAATCTCTCAATACAATGCAGACATTTGGACCAGAATCTGAAGCCTGGATTTCTATCCCACCTTTGCCACTTGTAAGACCTTGAGTAAGCTACTAATGTCTCTAGGCTTCAGCTTCTTCATCTGTAAAATGAGGACACAGGACAAATTGACTGCTGAGATCCCTTCTAGTTAAGTAATTTATGATGCTAAGTTGATGGTGTCCTGTGCATATTGCAGAAATACAAAAGAACAAACAAAAATGAGATGTTTTGGTGTCTAGAAAGCACCAAATACAATTAATTTACTAAGTCTATGTAATATCCATTTAAATGGTATCCTGATGCTTTTTCATGTGTTCTATCCACAGTCTGCAATAGAACCTTTCCTCTATATCCCATTATTCTGCAGGAAAATACGTTCTGTAGCTCTTGAACCCTTTCACTGGGTTGCTTCAATAGAGTCCCTCAGTCTGGCTACTCAAAGATGAGTGATAGGTCTTCCTACTCATTATGAAGTTAGGAGACATGAATTTGGTTCCAGGGTTTACCACACATTTGTTTGAACTTGAGTCAGCCACTTGCCCATGTTAGACCTCAGTTTGAGTACATGTAAAATTATAGTTTCAGACTCCATGCTAGCCAGGTCCCTCAAGTTTCTTTGCATTATATATTATAACAGAATATAATAGTCATAGCTCCATCCCACTCAAATCACCACTTAAATCTTTAATCCTTCAATTCATATTGATTCCATTTCTATATAGACAAGGAATATCATTCTGCCACCTCAACTAAACATGCTGAATGCTGAACTTGTTACCTTTCCCCCCAAAGCAACTCTTTGTATTGTGTTAGTTAATCAGTGGCACAATCATTGTCCCTGTCATCCAGGCTTTAAAAGGAAGAGTCATTCTTGCCTCTCCCTTCTCTTGTACCTCCCACAATCTAAGTCCCCAGATCTCATCACTTCTGTTAAAATTATCTTTCATATCTGTTTCTTCTTCTCTATTCTTAGGGTCCACACCTTTATTCCAAACATAATACTTTATGCTGATTATCCCAGTACCCTAACTTTAACCCTGCCTCTAATCTCTTTTCTCTAATTTATCAAGGACATTAAGCTTCAGATTAGTCTTCTCACAACATTGCTTTTTGAAGTTACTGCTCAAAAATCTTTAATGGCTCCCCATATCTTTTAGAAAAAAGTCTAAACTCACAGACTCAGCATTCAAGGTTTTCCACATTCTGTCCCTACCTGTTCAGCATTAGCACATACAGTAGGACCTTGCTTGATGTGGACTCAACCCATAAATTCAGTTGTATGAGACTGGCAATCGAAAAAAAATTAAAGCATAAAAACACGTAAAAGACAATTTTGAGTTCTGTACTGACTCCAAGACATTTCCCCAAGCAGCACAAAGTCTCTCAGTAGCTTACCCAGTCACTCTCATTCATGAATAATCAAAGACATCACTCTGAGATATCAGTAGTCCTCTTCAAAAACAATGAATGGTAACTTAATTTTATAATAATGATAATGACATTTGTGAAGTATTTTTTCAGTGCAAGTAAACCTAAAATTTGTAGTCTATTCCTTAGATTCTCAAGATATGGTAAAAGGAAAAAAAAAACTAAACAAAGAGGTAGTATTTGGGCTATATTATCCAGAAATTGTGCTTTGGTTCAGAGAGATTGCAAGAGGGAGAGGGTATCACAATCACCATGAGTACCATTTTCTTTAACTGGTTTGGTTATGTTAGTCATAACATCACCTAGCTGGAAGTAACTTTGTTGTTCCACACAAGACTGAGAAAGTTATTTATTGGGCAAGTGTTTTTGTTTTTTTTTCTATTACATTTTCCAAGAACCTACCCATTTCTTTTGTTGCATATTAATGTCACCCAGTACAAATTCTGACTGAATAGTTATAGTTATGGGACATTAAGTTTAGAGAAAAGGAGAAAGAGAGAGACAGAGAGAGAGAGAGAGAGAGAGAGAGAGAGAGAGAGAGAGAAGGGAGGGAATGAGGGAGGGAGGAAGGGAGGAAAAGAGGAATATATGTAATATAATTTGATCTGCTATAAAGGGACAATAAATTAATGGGAACTCAGAGCTATGACTTTGAATAGATAGCTTCTTCAAAGTACCATAAACTAAGGTGTAACTGAGAAGAAAATCATATCAAAGGGGCCACAGTCATCATTTTAGGAATTTATCTAGGGTTGAATTTTCAATTGTCTTTTTGAGCAATGACTCAAACTGGAACTACTTACCTATTGCAAGGGTCGGTTAAAGATATTTTTCTTTCTAGTTCCTTTTGTTCTCTTTCTAGGGAAGAGTATGTCAGTAAGGCTGTTTCACTGGAACTTTTATAAATCTAACCAATTGATTTCAGGGACTGTTACACTATTGTGTGTCAAAGTGTCACTGGAGTTCTGCTGTTTATTTCTTGTATGACCTTGTGGGTCCTTGATTGTATGTTACAGCTTGGCTATTATGTTTTTAGAAAATTGGAAAACTGGATCTTTTTTATGGCCATTAGTTTTGAGAATATTTTTTGATGTGATGATGAAGATATTGAAGGCATTTTGCAAGATATTTGAACAACTGGGGAAATATAAGGCGTATGATATAGATGTGAATCAAGCTTATAAGACCTTCCAAAGGAGGAGATTTCTATTTCCCTTGTGAAATACATTCTGATGATCACATCTGGTCCCTTGGAATGCATTGAGTTGAGCCTATCTACTAACAAATTGATCATGTGAATGCATTTTTAGAGACAGAATTTCTATCAAAGTTGCCACAACCCTCCCTCTCAGTCTCCTAGGTTTACAACCTTACTGTAATCCTATATTTATTGCTTTCCCTTAATCCACATATTGAGGAAGTTGACAAATTTTGGCATTTCTTCTTGACAGCTCTCACATCAGGAACCTTTCCATTTACCTGACTCGCAATTGGACTGTCTTCCTAATTTGTTTATCTCAGGTCTCTCAGTTCTTCAATCCATTCTGCATACAGCTACCAAAAGGGCTTACCCAAGATGCAAGTCTGACCACATCTCTCTCCTACTCATTTAACTCCAATTTCTTCTTTTGGGCAACAGAATTTAATAAAAACTCTTCAGTTTGTCATTTTAAAATTCTTAACAATCTTCTTTCATTCTATCTTTCTAAGTTTATTTTGGGGAAGGGAGAAGGAGAGAAAGTAGAAAGAGAATAAGCATTTATACTATACTTATGTGCAAGGCACTGTGCTAAGTGCTTTTTACACAAGTATTATTTCATTTGAACCTCATAACTGTCTTGCAAGGTCAGTGCTATAAAAAATCTTTTTATTTTACAATTGAGGAATTATAGGCATACATGTTAAATTACTTGTCCAGAGTCACATAGATAGTAAATATGAGTCTGAATTTGAATTCAGTTCTTTTTCACTCCAGACCCAGCATTATCCACTGTACCACCAGCGGGCTTATACCTTATATACTATATAATGCTTATTATACATTACTTCCCTTCTTTTCTTCTATGGTCCTCCCAAACTGGCCTTCTCATCTTCAGTCACACATTATACCCTTTCCTCACTGCTATCTTTTAAAATCCTTTTTTTCTCTAAACCTCTACACAGAGGGGCAGTTGTGTGGCTCAGTGGATTGAGAAACAGGCCTAGAGACAGAAGGATCTGAGTTCAAATCTAGCCTCAGACACATCCTATCTGTGTGACCTTGGATAAGTCACTTAACCCCATTTACCTAGGCCTTAGCATCCTTCTGCTTTGGAATGGATAGTATCAATTCTAAAATGGAAGATAAAAGTTAAAAAAAAAAACAACCCTCAGATATCATCTTCTATATGAAGGTTCTCCTGATCCCTTATCCTTATCTACTAGTGCCTTACTTCAAAAAAATGCTTTCTATTATCTTGAATAGATTCTCTCTCTCTCTATATATATATATTTTATGTGCAAATAGTAGCATGACTATTGAATGGAAACTCCTTGCATTCAGGGACTGCTCAGCTTTTGTCTTTATAACCCCCATATCTAGTAGTTTCTGGCACATAGTAAGTACATAATTGCTTGTTGATTAATTCATTGATTGACATATTGAATGGCAGACCAGGTCTTATTTTAACAAGAACCAAGGATCGAGTTAACAACATTCAGTGCAAAATTGATAGAAACTGACTGCATCAGGGGGCAGCTGGGTAGCTCAGTAGATGGAGAGCCAGACCTAGAGATGGGAGGTCCTGGGTTCAAATCTGGCCTCAGACACTTCCCAACTGTGTGACCCTGGGCAAGTCACTTGACCCCCATTGCCTAGCCCTTACCACTCTTCTGCCTTGGAACCAATACACAGTATTGACTCCAAGATGGAAGGTAAGGGTTTAAAAAAAAAAAAAGAAATTGACTGCATCTAAATAAGTGTGCTGAAGTCAAGAAGGTATTAGTTTGGAGCCAGGGAACCTGTGTTTAAACCCTTTAAAAAAAAAAAAAGATTTTGCTCTTTACTAACCTTTCCATCTCAATGAAATGTTTAAAAAAAAAAAAAAGATGCCAGATGATCCATAAGGCTCTTGGTAGCTTTAAGTCTTATATGGTTAGCACAGTGCACCTAGTAGGTGTTTGTTGATTGAGTGATTGATAGTTGTGATTATTATCTAAGGTTCTGAGAAGAAAAGATTTAAGGTTGCCAGGAGACTCTAAAGTCTTCAACGGATGGCATTCCGTCTAAATTATCTCAATATCCCATGTTCCCTAATGCAACACTTTTCACATATAGACACTTCATAAGTACCTGTTGAATGGTTAAACGGAATTCTTTCTTCATTGAGAAAAGCATTGAGCCATTGGGTCCAGGTGCTGATGGAGTTACCCTGCTAATCCCCTTTTCACCTCACTTCCTGAGAATGGAAAGGTTAGAGACAGAGTGGTTTCTGGCAGAGTGGTTAGTGTTGAGAGGCAGCGTATTGTATTTTTTTCCCAGAAAAAAACTGAACAATTGTGTGTTTCAGAAGCTGCATCTGGCAGCTTGCCTCCTTTGAAAGGAGGTGTTACGGAGCTCTGCCAGGAAGGGACGACATTGCTCTGTGCAGGACTTTGCCAATCTTGATGGGCTTGCATCCAATCCACTAGGGGAGAGGAGGCTTTTTGATAGAATCTCTCTCACCTCTATACTTTGTTCCATGTTGGACACACAGTAGGCACACCATAAAATGTTTGGGCATGATGGCTTGAAACAAGTTGGATTTCTGACAAAAGGCAAGAGTTGTGATTTTCTTTCTTCATTTATATGGCTAGAGAGTGTATAGAGTCACCTGGATATGGGTAATGACTTCCATAGTAGGAAATTAAAGTGGGCTGTTAAGCTAGATTCCTGTTTATGAGATCTACAGGGGATTTTCTGTGTCTGTGTCTGTGGGTCTTCCTCTAACAAAATACGGTAGATGAAACAGTTTCTTGGGATTCCCATTTGAAGTCCTGTTCAAATAGTATCTCTTCAATGAAACCTTATCTCATCAGTTGACCTCTTCAGCCTACAATCTCTCTCTCTCTCTCTCTCTCTCTCTCTCTCTCTCTCTCTCTGTCTCTGTCTCTCTCTCTCTCTCTGTCTCTGTCTCTCTCTCTCTCTCTGTCTCTGTCTCTCTCTCTCTCTCTGTCTCTGTCTCTGTCTCTCTCTCTTCTCTCTCTCTCTCTCTCTCTCTCTCTCTCTCTCTCTCTCTCTCTTTCTCTCTCTCCTCTAAATGTCTGTTCTTTTTCCTAGAGCACAAGCAGAGCCAAAAGAACTAATTTTCCAGACTATTTACTTGACAAATAATCATATATTTCCTGGTGACATATCTTATTTTGTTTTCTCTTATTATTGTGATTTAGGGTTAGTTCTTTGAGTTTTCTAGGCCTCAGGTCCAACATATGTAAGATGAAGGATTTGGTAGCACCTTCTATATTTAAATCTATTACAATATGACTTAATGTTCCCCAAGTAGATTTCAAACTCCCCAAGAAGAGAGAGTCTAAACAGCTGGCTTCTTTGAATGTTCGACAGTGCCCAAAAGAGTGCTTTCATCATTGTAGCAACTCAATGAATGCTTATTTTAGAAAGAACTGTGGAGAACTGCCTGATTCTGTTCATTCCCAAAACTCATGAGCAAGATCAACAATTAAGGGAAACAAAGTTCATCTTCAATGCTTCCCATAATCTATTGCAATTAATTGTCTTTAAATTATCTGCAGATTCCTCTTTCTACTCTTTTCCCCAAACACTTACTGTCTTCATACTCTGTGCTTCCTCTCTCCTATCCAAAGTTGGTCTTTGCCTTACCTGAACTCCCATAGCACTTATTGTCTATCTTCTCCCACACAAAGGCAATAAAATTATATTCAAACATTTATTACATGCCTATGTGTGAATCCTCATGCTAAGTACTGCAAAATGGAGATTTGAACCCCAGACTTCAATCCCCAGAAGTCCTTGGTAGCCCAGAATTCCCTAAAATCTCACCTGGGCCAAGAACACAATTTGTATTTAAATTGACTCTCCGCCTACTTGGGCTCTCTCTGCTTCCTCTTCTAAGCACACGTGTCTCTCTACACACAGGCAAGATGTGATTGGTTGTGAACGGGCTCTGTGCCCTAAGCACGTGCTTTCTTATTTTGTATTTTCTTTAATTCTTAATTCTAATAATCTTTAATAAACCTCTAAAAATACAATACTTTTAGTAGAGAAACTAATTTGACTGTTACAGTACAGAGTATATAAACATGAAAAATGGCACAAGTAATTATAACAAATATTGTGACAAATGTGTAGGAAGACAAGGAACATTAAAGGGGAAAAGGATCACTTCTGTTATTGGGGGTGGGGTGGAGCATTCATTAAGGAGTTGATACTTGGACTATCCCTTTAAGGACTGGGAGGATTTCAATAGGTGAATATGTGAAAGGCAAGTTATAACCATCTAGTCAAGAATTATACAGGTTTGAATTAGGTTAGCATCAGCAGAAGTACAAATTAAGGAAGGAACACAAGAGCAATCTGGGAAATAGAAGCAATTTTGAAATTGATTGAATATGGGATTAAGGAAAAGGAAATAATCAAAGACGAGTCCAAGATTTTCAGACTGGTTGACTATGATAATGGTGACATCAACAAAAATGATGAAGTTAGGACAAAGGACAGATTTAGGGAACAAAAGTTTTTTTTGGTACTTGAAAGACTTCATGAACTAGTTCCTTCCTATCTTTCCAATCTTTTCATATCTAACACTCCTAATTTACTTGAAGTTTCTTAAAAATGACGTTTCACCTACGATCACCTTGTCTTTACAATGTCATCCTCTAGATATGGAATGTTCTGATCCCTTATCTTTGCTTTTTAGTTACTTTGACTTCCTTCAAAGATATAGAAAGAAGGAAGAGGATGGGGTCTTAAGAGAGCCCAGCACTTGAGGGGTAGGAAGAAAAAGAACAATTACTAGCAAAGAAAATTCAGTAAGTAGATAGAAAGGTAAGAAGATTACAATATTTGACACGGGTGCTTCAGAGGTCATGGAGGATGAAAAATAAATAGCCTTCCTAGAAAGGTTGATTTAGAATTGGTTAAGTGACAAGATACAAAGAAAAATCATTACTGACTCAGGGTAAATTTGGAGTGAGGTCTTTAATGAGACATTCTAGCAATGACTTTAGCTCTGCAGCATCTAGCATCTTTGCCAATAAGAATGGCATATTAATTAAAATTCACAAATGAGATGAAGTTGTATAGCAAACACTTTGGGTTGGTTAGGACCACCCCTCACAACCCCACAAAAAAGATCTGACAAGCTAAAATAATTGATGAGCTCTAATTTAATCAAAGAATAAATATGGAAGCATTTGTTAGGCACTCATTACGTAGTGGCAACATAAAATACTAAAGTCCTACATCTTGGCCCAAAAGATCAATTGCACAAATATAGAAGAGGGAGGCATGGCCAAAAGATAGTTTGTACACAGGTAAATGTAGTTTTCAGTGAAATAAAAGCTCAAAATGAATCAACAGTGAGTTAGGGAATGGAAGAAGTTGTCTTTCCTAGGTGATGTTTCAGAGTATCCATTCTAAATGAGGCACTAACATGTAAATAAGGTTACAATATGTACCCAATGTAGACGGTGGATGAATGAAAGGTAATCTGAAAGAGGAAGGTTTAAAAACTGGGAAAACCAGGTACCCTGTCTAGAATTAGAGTTGATAGTACCACTGTATGCTTCCTGGATCACAACACATGCAGAGGAAGTATTGCATTCCAATCAAGGTATCATACATTAAAGATATTGTTAAATTGGAAAGCATCCTGAGGAAAGCATAAAGAATGGTGAGAATGGTAAGATTATGCCATTAGTTGCATATATGGGATATGTTTAACCTGAAGTAAAGGAAATTCAGAATGCATATATTGTCTATCTAAAAATGTTTGAAAGGATATCACATATAAGAGGTACTGGACTTGTATGACTTTGTCCCAGAGGGCATAAATAGGAGCAAAGGACAAAAGCTAAAAAGTCCAATTTAGCCTTTATTAAAGGAAGTCATTCCTGATGATAGCTATCCAGAAACAAAAAGAGCTTCTACCTCTTGGGAAGTTTTGAGTTCCCTTCTCACCAGCAATTTTTAAGGAGAGAGCAGATGATCACTGTTATTTGGAATAGTGTAGAAGGAATTCTTGTTAAGAAACCAGTTGGACTAATTATTTCTGAGGCTCTTCTTATCCCAGAGATTTGAGAAGGTTTAAAAACAATATGGGTTATGTCCTTAACTGTCCAAGTTTGAATACTATTGATATCTATTGAATAGATTTTAGAAACATACAAGAAAAAAAATTAAATAACTTTTCATTTTAGTTAACAAGTTTATAGAGTGCTGGTAGAAATCTGGCAGGTTTATAAATCAGTTTCTGTGTCTATTAAATGTCAAAATATAAAACTTTAAAAATACCTGTTTTTAGCTTTTTTTAAAACACATTTTGAAATATAGTAGATATGTTGACTACAGACTCACAAATATCTAAATTTTTTTACTCTCTGAATTTGTGGACTCTCTACATGCATGAGGATGAACTATACCCAAGAATCCCAAAGTCCTTTGTAGGGAATCACAAAAACCCATACTTCTATGACCATCATCCTAGGCTGCCTCAGCATAGACAAGGTCCATTTGAGCCACTTGGTTATAATTTAATGATTACAATTTAATTCAAATAAGCAAGCATTTGCTAAACCATTACTACATGCTTAAGTACTCAGAATACCAGGATGAAAAATGAGATAGTTATTGGCATAATGAAAAATTATTCCTTAATTTAAAATAAGGATTCTAAATCTTTTCTGTGTTATAGACATTTTGCCAGGCTGGGGAAACTTTGGACACTTTCTCAAAGTAAGATATTAGATGCAAAAAGTAAAATATGTAGCATTGAAAAAGGAAATCAATCATTTTGAAATAAAAATATAATTTTTATCCAAGTTTATTGACTATAAAATCTATCCACAGACCCTTTCAAGGTCAATAGTCTCTATGTTAAGAATTTTTACCTTAGATAAACTGGAGTTGGGGATTCATTTTTCCAAAGAGTCTTCTGTCCTCTATCTTCTACTAGATTGAATTTCAAATTTAAATTGAGTGAATATTCTAAATAAAAGTTATTGTGGATATACATAGTGGCTTATAGTAGCTAACTTAGAACTGAGCTCAGCCACAAATCTGTGCCATTTAGACCTTAAAGAAAAATGGATGGACATATTTTATAAAGCATTTCTCTAAAAGGCATTGATTAAATACTTCCTGTTTCCTCAATACCAGTAGGCATAGATTACACAGAAAATAAGCCAACTTTAATTTTTTAACTTTGTTTTTAATGAACAATGATATGCTATCCCATTGAATTTCAGAAAGTCTGCCAAATCTGATGCCATAAAAAGGAGTTTAAATTCTGGCTCTGCTACCTATGTGACATTGGACAAATGTTCCAACTTCCTGGGGCTTCAATTTATTTATCTGTAAAATGGGAGGAATGGATTAGATGATCTCCAAAGTTCTATACAGCTCCAAGTCTATGACCTTAGAGTACTTATAGAAAAAAAAAATCTAGTGAAAAATCAGGAATTCTATAAAACCTAACAGCATTATCAGAAAAAAAAAATGTAATTGGGATAGCTAGGTAGCTCAGTAGATAAAGTGCCAGGCCTGGAGTTAGGAGGACGTAGGGTCAAATCTAGTCTCAGACACTTCCTAGCTGTGTGACCTTGGGTAAGTCACTATTATACCTCCTTTTCACAGCCAAACTCCTAGTGCTGAAAAAGTTGTTTACATCCATTGCCTTCACTTACACACACATTCCACTCTTTAATCCTTTGCAATCTGGTTTCCTATTACACTACTCTCAATGGAAATTACTCCTCTCCCACCCCATTCTCCAAAGTTACCAACCATTTATTAACTGCTAAATCCAATGGCCTTTTTTTCTGCTCTCCTTCCTGATTTCTCGGTCCCATTTGCCACTCTTGACTGCCTTCTCTTGGATGCTCTCTCCTCCCCAGATGAAGTATCATTCTTCCTGGTGATGTCAATAGTTCCTTTGTAGTCAATGATCATATTTAAGCAGATGACTCATAAATCTACATGTCCAACTCTCATCTTGCTCCTGAGCCCTAGTCCTACATTACCAACTGTATCTCCATCTGGATAACCGCTGGGCATCTCAACTCAACATATCTAAAATGGAACTCCGTATCTTTTTTCCTCGATCCTCTTCTCCTTTAACATTGTTCTTTCTCTTGAGGACAACACTACTGTTCTAGTAACCTAGGTTCATGGCTTCAGAGTCATTCTCAACTTAAGGAGGAAGCTCAGGCCAGCCATCTCTTCATTTCTCACAAAGTTACACTTCTCTGGACTTCTCTATCGCCTCCCAGAAACCTCTTCATTCTGGAAGGTCATTTTAGCCCTGGCATTCACAGTTCAGAAGCACCCTCTACCGAGAGTGTCTTCCTCTGAATGGAGCATGGAGAGTCCCTTCCAGAACCTCTGTTTAAGGAGGGAACCCAGCCCAGCTCTCTCTTCATTCCCTCTAGATTCTCATCTTCTGGATTTGCCCATCATACTCACACTTGGTTACCTTCTTTCCCTGCCCCTTCTCCCTTGTCAGGGGTCTTTTACATATTGTCTTCTCCATTAGAATGGAAGCTACCTGCATAAACTGACTATCTTTCCTTCGCTTTTATATGGTTCCCAATGCTTAGTACATAGTCTGATATAAAATAAGCACTTCACACAGCCTTTTTGGCTGACTGACTTTCTTCTTCCCAGTTCTATGTATCCAACTGATTGCCAAGTACTGTTGTTCCTACCACCTCAACATGTTTCACAGATTTATCCTCCTTTCCATTCATATAGCCACCTTATTTGAATCACACATCACTTCTTGTCTGGACTATTATAATCACCTCCTACTTCATCTCCCTCTATCTCACTTCTCTTCCTTTCTATACAATCCACTTTCAACATAGCTACCAAATCCGTATTCCTACAGCTCAAATCTGACCCCATCACTCCTCTAATCAAGAAACATCTGAGATGTTAGACCAAAGTTAGGACTTTTTTTCTACCAAATGATCCATAAGGATCCACAGAATGAACTGAGAGGGGCTTGTCAGCACTTAACATCTTCCCTGCATCAGAAAAAAAATAATACAGAAGAGCCCAAGCATCACCCCATTGCTGGGACTCACATAATGTTTAGAAAATGAATCTTATTCATTGGTCCATCAGCATTAGAATACAATAGACCCAAATTAAACTGAGGATGCAATAGGGATTTCATTCCAACTTGAAAATAGCAACACCAGTCTATAGAAAAGAACTGGCTCATCTTCAAGATACTGTAGAAGCAAAGATAAAACTTTGGCCAGAAAAGCCTCCAGTGATTAAGAAAGAGTCCTCATTTCTCAGACACTCCTCAGCCATGGCGAGAGCTCATTCATTCTTTTCACAAAGCACCGCATGAATCCAAACTCCAATATGTACCAGACAAAGGGAGTAGTATCTTTAGGGAAGCTGCAGAAAATGGAAAATATTTGGTAACCTTACTCAGTCTAGACTCTGCCTAATTTGGTACCATCACATATCAATTCCTGCATTGATTTTTCCTATTACCGAAATATCATTTGCACAGGACTAGAAAACTCTTCAGTAGCAGTTTCTGAAAGATTGTGATCCTAGTTATATACATTTCTGTCTGCCTATCTGCACTCTGTCTACACAAATCCCCAATTCTCCTCTATTCATGTCATACTACTCCTACAGTCATACTGCCCCCACACTTTGGGGTGAATATCCCAACTGAGAACCATTGGATATTCCTGATCATCTCCCATCCCCAAGTTCTAACATTTTATGTGACCTTTAAGGATCTCTGGGATGTGTCTGTGCATGTTTTTTTATTGTTATTGCTATTTTAAGCTGGATCTCAGCTTTCATTATTGCCAGAAACTCCCAGTGAGGAAATTCTCTTTATAGAGATCTGTAACTCTTCTGAAACTATCTCAGAAAACTGTCTGGCTTAAATGACTTGCCCAGGATCACATAGCCCAACTGTATCAAAGATGGGACTTGAACCAAGCTCTTTTTGACTTGAACGTAAGCTTTTTAGTCACGATGACATTATGCTTCCCGGAGGAAGTAATACGTCTGTACTCTGTTCATTTTAATGGGTTGCCATTAATATTAAATTTCTTTACCTACTCTGAAGTGTCAACTGCTGGAAAAAGTTCAGGATGGAAGGCAAAAGAGTTGAGAGTTTGAGATGGTGTTAAATCAATAACTGCAAGTCAAATCAAATATTACAATCATTTCCTGAAATATGAAATGTTTATAAGATTCAGTGCTAAGATGTTGCATTAGTAGAGAGTTTTTTTCTTCTTCCACAAAATTGCCACTTATTTTTATTTTCATGGATTAATTAACCACCTGCCACTTGGTAAAACTGGGTGTAATGGGCAGCCACAGGAAGTACGTATCTTGGCCAGGAAAAGGGAAGTTTCTAAGAAAGAACTAGAATACCAAAAATAAAGGTTAATTTTCACTTCTTTCACAATTCTCCCTTCTTTTTCTTTGGATGTTAAAGACTCTAAATAAGTCTCCTTCTCTCTCAATTTATATATCAACCAATGAATAAGCTGAAAATTCTCTCATTTACTTTATCTCTCCTTTCTTCTCTCCCCTTCAATACTCAGGGTGAATTTGGATTCTACTTTAACTCTGCCCTTACAAGACATTCAATCTCAGTAAAGCTATACAAAAATTCCATGATTAAAAACTGATATTCTTCATGGATATAGTACTCCATATTTAAGTACTACAATTTTAGAGAACTTCAATACTAACAAAGTACATAGGCTGTTGGCCTGTGAGAGAAGAAAACAACTCCCAGCATCAGCATCAATGACGTAATTTGGTATAAATGCAACAGGCAGGTTGTAACAACACTTGCCTTATTTAGGAAGGATAAACAATGGAGATGAAGCCAAGGTGATAAGTAATCAGATGAACATTGCTGCCAAGCCCATGACGCCCTGTCTGGTAACTCAAAGCCTTCTTCTTGGGGACCACTGTGATCTGGGCATCCAAAGCATTCCCATGATGAGATGAACCAAGAGAAGAAGACATTGATATCAATAAAAATATGGAAAGAGTTTCATATGAATGTGAAGCAAGAGATCCAAAATAAGTAAACTAAGAAAACTATGAAAAACTGAGGAAATCTAGGTGCTCTGCTTCTCAGTATAAAGATTATGTATGTGTCAAGACCTGGGGAGATAGAATGAGTGTTCTATACTCAATGTCTAATACAATCAACTGCATATATACATATAGCATAATTCATATATGTATACATATACCATTATATTTATGTATAAATATAGGGTTGTATTGATATTTATAATTATATGCATTAATATATATTTATTTCCATACATGTGATTGCATTGACAGATATATATGTGTACATTGATATATACATAATTGCACTGATATTCAAATTTTCATCCACACCTTTATATGTATATACATTACATTAATATTAATTTGTATCACTTAGTAATTTAAAAACCATTTCTCATATATGCATGTTCTGTAAAAATGGAGATTTGAACTGTAGACTTCAATCCCCAGAAGTCCTTGGTATTTCCCAGAATTCCCTATAATCTCACCTGAGTCTCCACCTGGGCAAGATCACAATTAGTATTTAACTGGTAGTAATGCCTACCTCTCTCTCTTCCATTGCAATGATGTAGTAAGTAAGCTAAGCACAGGGATTCTGAATTGGCTAATCAGCCATGGGCACGTGAGTTATTATTTTGTATCTTCTTTATTCCTTGATTTCTAATAATCCTTAAATAAACTAAATAAAATATATTTTTATTACTAGAAATATAAATTAATTTTTAAAGTTCTGTCTTTCCAAGGTCATTGCCGTTTGGAGAGTTCAGACAACCAGGTGAAAGGCAAAGGACAATTTGAAGAAAAGATTTTGATTTTTAGTAATTACTAAAAATCAATCAATTGGTAAACATTCATTAAGCATTACTAATGTTTTAGGTGGTGCCTTAGGACCTTGGGGACACAACTACAAAAGTGAGATACTGCCTTCTACTTACATTCTACACTACATAAAAAGGATATACTGCTTTACAAGAATGGGTAGGTGTCCTGGACCAAGCAATTGGGATCTGGAAAAGATTTTGAGGAATGTGCTAGAAGAACTTTGAAATGGGGGGTGGGGGGGAGCTACACTTAGGGAGCTGGCCCAGATCTAAAGTAGTTAAGACTTATCTTCTATAGGGTCCCCAGTTGTACTCCATCTGATACTATTTGGGAAACTAAACGTCTGCATATTCTGAGAAATCACATATTTATTCTACCTCTAATTTCTTTGCAAAAGGAAAATCAAACATCTATGTCTAAGTCTTAATGGATAGAGGACAGGCAGAATGAAACCAACTTCAATTAGAGATAATTCATTGATATTTGAGGGCCCGGACAATTTATCTTGATGGAAAAAGGGAGGTAAATTGTGATGATATTTCAGCCACTGTTGACAGATCAGCTAAAGAGAAGTTGATCAGAAACCCTGAGAAACCTGAAACTCAGTGCTCCTCTGGAATATTAGATTCTTTTACCCTATAAACAACCCACCACTCTCCTTGCTGAGTAGGAAGTATATAGTTTGTCAACTGCTTTCTTTGTTTTTGCTTTTTATCCTCTGAAGCATGGAGTTACAATGTCTTTGCTTGTCATTTAAGGCCCATCCTAATCTCAAACCTTTCTACCTTTTCTGCTTCTTTACCTCTCCTCGTGTCACATTTTATATGTCAGTCATACTAGACTGCTCTCTGTCCTAGGTCTCTCTCTGCTTTCTTACCTCCATTACCTCTGATAATATTATTCTCCATGCCAGTAAAATCCTTCCTCTTCTTTGTCTGTTGAATTCCTTGTGTTGTTCTGCCGTCTCAGTTGTGTCCAACCCTGTGTGGAATTTTCTTGGCAAACATACTAGAGTGGTTTGCCATATCCTTCTCCTGCCCATTTTAAAGATTAGGAACTGGCCCAAACTGAGTTAAGTAACTTGCCCAGGATCATGCAGGTAGCAGGTGTCTGAGATCAGATTGAAACTCAGGTCTTCCTGACTGACCCACCTAGAGCTTCATTTCTGCCACCTCCTTCACAAGACTTCCTTGATCTCCTCAGTTAGAAAGTCATTCTCTTCCTTGGACGTCACATAGCACATTGTTTTCAATTTTCTAATATGCTTCTCTTGTACTTTTGTTCACTATATTTTTCCATATTGGGGTCTTATTCTATTAGACTTTAAGCTTCATGAGGGCAAAGGCAGGATTTTAATTAAACTTTTGATCTTCTACAGTATCAAGCAGAGTATTTTGCATACAATAAAAACTTAAGAAATATTTGTCGAACAAACATAGATGTCCTGAAAACTCCTCACTCCTCAGGTCTGAGCTTACTTCCTCAAACCACCATGCATCAATCATTATGTGCTAAGAGGATTCCAGGGGAAACGTCCTTCCTGGTAAAGGTTTCTAGGGTGCCACCAGCTCACTATTAGCAGTGCCTATAGTTCATTAATTCAATGACTTTATGGAATGAAAGCAAGCAATTGAAAGAAAACAAGTAATAACTGGAGGAAAAGGGGGAAAGGTGGCTAAAACAACAAATCACCAACACAGTAATTTCCATAACCAGACACAGAAAGCATTGGGTTATTTGATAAATAGAATATTTCATGATTCAAGATGGCCTGATTATTCATCTTGTTTGGAGACATTGTTACATACCTTCATGGCAGCATAGAATTCCAGAGGGAGAAAGTTCTTGAGAAGGCATTAATCTAACCCACATCTAAAGCATAATGCCCCTACAACATCCCCAACAAGTGATCACATAACATTTGCTCGAGGACTTCCACTGATGAGAACTTCACAGCTTCCCTGGGCAATTCACCCATTTCTGCACACCTCTGGGTATTAAAACATTGTTTAATTTTATTTGTTTTTCACTGCTTGATTTAGCAGCTTTTCTGCAACTTCTATCAATTTCTCCTAGTTTTGTGTATGAACCAAGACTTCCATATGATAACCCTCCAAATACTTCAAGATAACTATCTTGACTTTCCTTTTTCCCCAACCCTACAGATCCCCAAGATTCCCTCTAACTAAACAGTTACATTTCCTTCAACTGATCCTTGGAAGGGATAGTATAAGTCCCTTCACTACCTTGCCTATTACTGGATATGTCTCAATTTGTTAATATTGTTCCTAAGACATTGTACCCAGAAATATGTACGGTATTGAATAGGGAAGAATATTGTAAAATAAAGTAAGCAATCTCTCTCTCTCAATACACACACACACACACAAACAAAATAATGTTTAATTGCTGTATTGCAGGAATGGCATATTAAGCGTAAAGTAAAATAAAATTTCTAAATCACATTAACTAATGTGTTATGTTTCTTCTACTCCTATACTTATTGTTTTGAATCTAGAGGACAGATGCCTAATGTAATTCTATTAAAATTCATTTTATGGTTAAGGTTGTTGTTATATATTATCATCCAGTGTATTAACTTTTCCTCCCAGTTCTGTGTTATCTGAAAATTTGATACCTAGTTTATTTATGCTTTTAGCCAACATATTGCATTGTTCAGTGGTCAAAAGAAGTGTTTTCAGATCCTATGCTCCTATTTATGTCCTGTGTGACCCTCTCCTGCCTAGGATTCAATTTCCTCATTCATGAAATGAAGGCATTGGACTAGGTCATTTTAGTCATCCCCTTCCAGTTCTAAGTCCTGAGATTTAGTATTGGACAATGTAGGTTCAAGGACGAAGTCCCATGATGCTCTGCTATAAACTTTTATCTAGGTTGGCATCAACCCAGTCCTCATTTTTCTCTGGATCAGTACATTTAAATAGTTGTGAATTAATTTAGGAGTATTATCATCTAGTCCACAGTTCTCCATCCTATATAGGGGACAATGAAAACAACATTTTCAAATTGCTTATGGAAAACCAAGAATTCATGTGTGTGATGAGTGATATCTCCATATCTCTACTTCCTTCTACCTACTTCCTTCTTTGGGTAACAGGAAAAGGTGACTTCACAGCCTTCTCCAGGGTTGCCAAGTCTTACCTTATTACTGAGTCATTCTTCAATAATTACAGCTATTCTTATAGTCTCTCTTGTTTTTATTCACTTACATTTTAAACTTAGTTATGATAAACAAAAACAAACATTTCAGTAAACAACTAAGAAGTTTCATAAAATGATAAACTCTGAATTGTGTACAATTTTATTTTTAAAATATCTATTAAATTTGATTCACTTCTGGGTTCAAGTCCTTCCTTAGACACCTGCTAGCTTTCTGAGGCAATTATATAGGATTATAATTTTAGAGCAGTTGCCAATATGCATAGAGGGAGTTCCCTAGATGAAATCATAGGTCCAGACAAAATATGTGTGTTTATATGTAAATATACTATGCACACGCATGCACACACACACACACACACACACACACACAGTGTTCCAAAAGGCTTAGGACAATTTTAAGTTTTAATAGCTCAACACCATAATAACTTGAATTGGGACATTGTATATAATATTAATAATAATGATAGATAACAGTTATCTAGTGTCTACATTGTGCCAGGCACTGGGCTAAGAGATTTACATATATTATCCTCATAAGAACCCTGGAATGTAGGTACTATTAGGCAAATGGAAGCTAAATGATTTGCCCAGGTCACATGGAAAGTAAATGGCTGAGGCTGGATTTGAACTAAGCCTTCATGACTAGATTCAACACTCTATCCATTGCACCTACCACCGCCTATTCATTAAGAAAATAATAACCTAAATTAAAAAACTGTCTTACTTGCTTCAGTAACACCTCTGGATCTCTTTTTCGTTGTCAAATTTTTTTCTGATGTCTTTTTTTCTATTGCATTATTCTTTACATCATCTATATGTAGTGTTTTGTCTCTGCTTCTTCCATTCTGCATCACTCCATCTGCTTTCTGTTATTTCTTTGCATTCTTCATGGTCATTTCCCATGATGAAATTATAATATATATGCACATATAAATACACACGTAGTCATATTTCACACACATATATATATGCTATATATACTTGTGGTTGTATTTGGTCAGTATATCTATGGATTATTTATAGTTTTCTCCTCCTATAACTACATTTTAATTATTGTTTGGGACAAGTAACTTTTTGTTTAAAAATAAGTTTGTTATTTCCCAGTCGTGTCATTCTATAGCTAGCAATAATAATAATAAATTACATCATTGATTATTAAAATCTTGACTAGTAAACTTGATATTTGCCTTTTGTTTCTAAAGCTCTTCCCCTTCTTTCTAGGCTAGAAACTCTTCAGAGAATATATTTACCTTTATTGACATGGCAAACCATAAGTAACTCTGGAGCTTGACTTTTTCTCGTTGGTTTTGTTTAAAATATCCAGGGTTTTAGAAAAGAATATTTGGCTTTGTTGAAAACCAATTTGGGGATTAAATCCTATATTTCTTAAATTTCTACATGTCATAATCTAGCTCTTACTGTCATTTCTCATTTTTGTACAAATTATGGTAAAATATTCAAATTGTTGTTGCCCTTTTTAGGGTCACCTCATTATCACAGTAATTTGGAAGCTTTTAAATGATAGTTTGAGCAATTTTTTTTTCTTTTCTAATTACAGTCCTATGATTCTATCCATTTACAATTTGCATAGGATAATGGAAAGAGACAGTGGCCTCAGAACCAAGAAGACCTGAGTTCAAGTCTCACCTCTGAATCATATTGGTTATACAACCTTGGAAAGTCACTTAACCACTTAGTATCCTGAATTTAATACCCCAAGTTTGAGCAAAGGCACCAACTCGTTTATGTTAAAGGAATTTCTTCACTTGATAATTTCAGAAGTCAGGCAAATTACATGCCCAACGCCTATGGCCTATCATATTTTCACTGTTGCTGGGAAATTTTCTGCATAATATCTTAAAATATATTTGAAAACATTTTTTTCTCTGTTTGGCCTATTTTAAGAATTCATCATTTTTTCTTCCTTCCAAATCATTTTTCTAGTTTTAAAATTTTCACTTTCTTTATTGATTCCATCTCTTCTGCCATTTTATCCATTAGTAAAATAATTTTATTTGTTCTTTTACCTATTGTCTTATTTATGTTGACCATAAATATTCCTAAATTGTTGAATTTTACACTCAGATTTCATGAGGTTCAACCACTTCATATATTTCCATCTTTATTTTTTAATTTTTTTGCTAATTCTATTTTATTCTTCATTTACAGACCATTTATTAGTCATTTTATTGTTTCTAAAGAAATGGCTACTTTTGTTTCTATCATTACCAATGTTGTTTTAATGAATTTTTGCCTTCCCTTATCTTAACCTATACCAATGATGCTATAGATTATTTTATTTTTATAAAAATATCCATTAATAATATAAGCAAATTATTTCTTATCCATTTTGTATATTGTTTGCATTTAATTATTTGTGCCTGTTTCTCCCTCAATAGAAGGTGAGTTCCTTTAGAGCAGGCCCTCTTTTATTTCTGTTTTTCTATCTACAATATTGGCACTTAATTTTTTTAAATTATGAATTAAACTGAGATCTTGGAGTTTTTTCCCTCTTCATTCTATTAAATGGTTTTCAATTTTCTTTCGAGGATTTCTAGTAGTTTTGCTTCTCTGGTGTTTTTGTTCTTATTTTTTATGTTAAGCAAGTAGTTTCCCTTGACACCTTCATTCAGTGATCTAGAGTAAAGCTTCTCATTTAATAGTCAAGGTTACATTGATGCTTGCAAGACTGATACTGATCTCTTACAGGCTTTCTCAGTTTGATAAGTACACTGTAGCAATAGGGAACATTGTCCCACCATTTGCCCCAGTTATAAGTATCCCACCCCAAGTAATGCATTCTTAATATGCTCCATAGCTACTTCTGGGGCACTATTCATACAAAATCACTATGTATACCTCTGTGTTCTAACAAACTATGCCACATTCCTTCCGAACCTGAAAGTATACAACTCTAGAAACTAGAGCTAGAAGACACCTTAGAGAGAATCATATTAAAAAATAGTTCACAGTTACAAAGTTCCTTTTAGCATATAAATACTTTCTTTCTGGTATCCTTGAGAAGTGGGTATGTAAGATATTATCTCCATTTAATTGATGAGGAAACTGAGACTCAAAAACAGTTTAAAAGCTTTCCCATTGTTAGTAATTGTGGGATCTGAGTTGGCACTCCAATTCCACTGCCCACAGGCTCCTAATTTTATAGATCATCACAAATTTGACTCTACTAGAATTATTATTTACTCCAATCATACATCCTATAGTTCCAGTTTTAACAAAGCCTTGCCAAAGAAACACCCATCTATCCTGATTTGTTTTAGATTGTTATTTCAACGTAAAAACAACCATCCTTCAAAGTCTTTAGAGCTTTCTCCACTGTGTTTTTATGAGAGCCTATATTAATTTAGAGTTGATACCATGCTTTATAGCTTAGGCATCTAAAGAAAGGACTCGCCCTCAGAGTATAAAATGTCTAGACATTTTGCTGAAATGAATCAGGACTGCTATGTTCTGAACTATCCAAGAACTAGCAGGAAATATTTCTGTGAGGAGACTTTCCCTCGTGTGGATGTTAGGAGCCCCAAACATGGAGGAGCACAGGAGAGTGAGCAACAAAGCAATCACTCAGGTTTGGGACGTGAGGTGTCAAAGAGGCTGTGTTTATTGAGATGCACTGTCACCAAAAAACAGGAGTAGCTCACCTTTCAGGTTTTGCTAAGCAATAGAATGGCTTTCCAGGTGTGGGAGAGAAAAGGACTTCTCTCTGGTCCTTGGGCCACTTACAGCATGAGAGAAGAATAGCTTGTATGGATTTGCATAGGGTCACACGACTAGTATCAGAAGCCAGATTTGAACTCAGGTTTGAACTCATTCCAGACCCAGTGCTCTGTCTGATGAACCATCTAGCAGCCACACTATCTCCTATTCAGTACCCAATGCACCATCACCTAAAATACTCTATGGGAGAGAGTGAGAAGACAGATAATTCTCCCTGACCTTGCATGACTACATTGATGAGTATATCTGTCTGGCTTTCAAAAAGTTTGCAACAGGCTCCAGGGAACAGATTGTCTCGATTTCATAGATGAGAAAATCAAGGCTCTGGGAGGTAAGAATCACTTGATTGTTCACCATTACATAGCTAATAATTATGATTTGGGCCTTGAAATGAAATAACTCGGCTACAAATCTTGATTTTACTCCCTTTGTGACCCTAGTTGGGGTTTTCTTGGCAAAAATATATTGGAGTGGTTCATCATTTCCTTCTCCAGATCATTTTACAGATGGAGAAGTGGACGCAAACAGGGTTAAGCAGCTGTTGATTATAGAGTGAAAGAATCATTGAAAAAAGAATCATATTTTTTAGCCAGAAAACCTGAGTTTGAATTCTAGCTTCTGTGGGATCTTGGACAAGTCCCGTCCAGACATCAGTCTAAGATGCTCTGACTATGATCCAATGGTCCAAATACCATTTCAGAGTTTCCCCAGGTATGGAAGCAGCAGAACTGAAGTGACTCAACTTTCTCCAAATTTCTTGATGGTGATGGATAATGACTTGGAACTGCCAATAGCTGCTGGTAAGAAATTCAGTCTGTGGATAATGAACTCTGCCACTGTAAGTACCAACCTTTTCAAGTTATATTAATACACAAAAGAAAAAGTAACTTGGATGCTGAATCTGTGGTTCAGAGTGAGTGAGACCAGTTCGTTTGGAATTTTGAACCTAAAGTGGGATTGAAATTCCCAGGGTTCTTTGCCTCTCAGGAGGTAAAGTCATTGTACCCTTTAAAAAATAAAAGAAATGGGAGCTAGTAGAGATTTTTTTATGTACCTTGCTTTTGTCTTTTGTGCTTGTTTTTTCTCTGACTGGTCGGTCTGTAAGTCACTAAATATGATAAAAACATTTTATCTGGCATTCCATAAGTTTCAATGAAATAACAAAGGTATGTTTCATCAGGGCAAGGATAAATAGCACTTGTAAAGATTACAATGAGACAGTTATTGTTCAGTCAATTTTCAAGTATGTACAACCCTTTGTGACCCCTTTTGGGGTTTTCTTGGTAAAAATATTGGAGTGGTTCGTCATTTCCTTGTCCAGCTCACTTTACAGATGAAGAAATGGAAGCAAACATGGTTATGTGACTTTCTCAGACTCACACAGCTATTAAATGTCTGAGGACAGATTTCAACTTAGGAAGATGAGTCTTCCTGACTCCAGCACTGGTGCTCTGAGTACTATGGCATCACCTAACTGCCCTAAAGGGAGATGCTTAAATTCCAATACCCCCTAAGGCACCAATCTTCAGAATGGCAAGTGTATTAAAAAAAGAAGGAGAAGGAAAAGGAGAAAAAAAAAGGTTGGTCCATTATAAGATCTAATACTCCAGGGGCAAGAAGGTGGCTCAGTGGATAAGGAGCCAGGACTAGAGATGGGAGGTCCTGGATTCAAATTTGACATCAGACACTTCCTAACTGTGCAGCCATGGGCAAGTCATTTATCCCCAGTTGTCTAGACCTTATTGCTCTTCTGTCTTAGAACCAATACTTATTATTAATTCTAAGATAGCAGGTAATATATATAACACATATATACATATACATATATAAAATTCTAAGACAGCAGGTAATGTATATAATATATACACATATATACATATATGTATGTATTTATAAAATCCTATATCAAACCAGAATAGTTACTTTTCCAGAGCTCAATTTTTCTTACTACTCCAAATGGCAAAGAATTTCCTATAGCTTTTCTCTTCTATCATATCCTATAATGAACTTGAAGCTGAGAGAGTCTGCTTGAAATAAAAATAAAACAAATAACAAAAATCTATCGGTGTCTCTAGACAAGAGCTGGAAGGGACATTCGTTGTAATCGAGTTTAACCACCTCGTTTTACAGATAAAGAAACTGAGGCCCATTAAAGTAAAGTGACTTGGCTATGGAACAGAGGTAGTAAGCATTAGAGGCAGAATTTAAATCCAGCTCCTTTGACTCCAGGGTCACGGCTCTTTCTACTATATCACATATCCTGCCTTTCACATGGACAAGACTTACAGGTTGGGCAAGAAAGGATTGGTTGCAATCTATATCACTCATTCAAATTGATGATATCACAGATCCATTTGAGTTACATTCCTATATTTAGACACTTGGGTATAACACAAACAAAATAAAATTTTAAAACACTAAAATTAAACAAGACAATAAACAAACAAAAAACTTCTTGCATCAAAATGAAGTGAGAACCGGAACACTGACCTAATCTACCATTATTGTTCAATGATCAACTGAATGACAGCTATTCTCAGCAATCAGTCCCAAAGGACTCTTGATGAAAAATGTTCTCCAACTCCAGAAAAGAATTGATGGAGTCTGAATGCAGACAGAAACATACTTTATTTTTTACATTCTTTATTTTTCTAATTGCTTTTTTTGGGGGGGGTGGGGGATCCTATGTTTTCTTTTGTAACTTAGCTAATATGCTTAAAATGACTACATATGTATAACAGAACATATTTAATTCATTGCCTTTGGGGAGGGAAGGAAGGAAGTAGAGAATTTGGAACTCAAATTAAAAAAAAAAGAAGTTAAAATTGTTTTTGCCTATAATTTTTTTTTAATGTAAACAGATCCCTATTAAAAAGAAAAGTCTTGTATTGAGTTGAAGGATTTAAAGAAAATTGTAGATCAAGTATGGTGCTAGAGCACACTTGTAAATTCCTGCTCCTGGGGAGCCTGGTGGATCACTTGAGTTTGGGAGTTCTAAGATTCAGTAGGCCTAAATTTGACTAGCTGTCCCTGCTAGATTCAGAATCAATTTGACTATCCCCTGGAGAGTCCTTATTTAATGGAAACCAGAGAAAGCCAAAGTTTCAGAAAAAAAAACAAAAACAAAAACAATAAAGCAAGTCAAAGCTTCCATAACAATTTGCATTGGGGATCCTGACTGTGAGTGGCAACTGCACTTCCAACCTGAATGAAATGGGAAACTTAATGGACTTATTTTAAAGGAAAGAAGAGAAGAAAAACAAATGGAAGGCAAAAGAGAGGAGGAGAGAGGAGAGAGTGGGAAGAAGAAATGAAGAGACAGAGACAGAGAATTTTAACTATAGCAAACAACAAATAAAGTCCCTTAGAGTTTTAAATTTAAGGTCCCATAATCTTTAAAGATGGAGATGGTCTAGAGAATGTCGTAATTTTCCTATGAATCATCATTGTTAAGGTAAAAATCAAAAGGAAAAGAGCTTTCCCCTGATGAGTGAAAGATCTAGAATAAAACATTATCAATATCATTGGAGTTGTTGTGGCATTTCAAGAAGACTCTGGATATTTTAATGTATTCACAATCAAAGTGAAATATTTTTGTTTTTGTTTTCTATATTGCTGGGGAGAGCAGAACCTGTACTGATATGTAAGGGTTAAAAGATTAAGAAAACACTTTCTAATAATTAAGATTCTCCAGTCACATGACAGGCCACCTTATTTTGTAATGAACTTTCCATCATTGGTGCTATGCAGAAAGTTTGGGTCCCTGTCAAGATTGTTTTAGAGGACTTTTGTATTGTGTGAGAGGTCCAAATCAGTGTGGTCTGAGGTCCTTTCCATATCTGGATTTATGAATTAGGTTTGGCAGTGGCACTGGTGATTGTGATTTTTCAGGAGGAAAAATGTGGTTTAGGGTTATTATTTTGAGTTTTATAGTCCCAGTGTTTCCAGGGTGGCAAACTTTACAAAGTTTGGTTAGGCTGGGAAATCCTTAAGAAAGCTATCACATTTGAAAATGCATGATATGACTCTCTCTATTTGGAAGGGCTGAAACACAGAGATAAGTTGACTGCCTTGCATTTCCTAGAAGTTAGGTGAAGTAGCAAATAGAATCCTATGTGTAGAGTCAAGAAAATCTGAATTCAAACATCCTTAGACCCTTCCTAGCTGTATGACTCTGAACAAGTCACTTACCCGTTCTCTGCCTCAATTTCCTTAACTGTAAAGTGGGACCAGTAATCTCACCTCTCTCTCAGGACTATTATAAGGATCAAACAAGTTGTTTATAAAACACTTAGTGCAGTCCCAGGCACATAGTAGGTTATTAATAAATTCATCTACCTACTTTATCTAGCTGGATCCAAGCCAATTCTCCATATCTTATCCAGCTGTCCCTTGCCTTCTAGCCACAAGCACTGAAAGTGTGCTTCACACCCTCTCCCACCCCCTCCACCTCTTGCTCTGGGCACAATAATCAAATTAAATTAATAGTACTATTGCTTCTGTAAAAGGGTGTGTCAAACAATTGTCAATAGTCTCAGCATTCTTCTTACTCCCTAGATTAGTTTCCCTGGCCACTGCTTTCCTCTGTGTGTGTGTGTGTGTGTGTGTGTGTGTGTGTGTGTGTGTGTGTGTGTGTGTTTTCCCTCCAGGAGTTTGTAAGCTCCTTGGAAGGCAGGATGGTCCCATTTTTGGATTTGAATGCCCAGTACTTAGCTAGTGCCTGACACAGAGTGAGCCCTAAATAAAAGCTTTTCCATCCATCCATCCATCCATCCATCCACCCACTCATCCAACTACCATCCATTTATTCATACATTCATTAGAATGATAGGATTTAGATCTGGAACAAAGACCATTTAGTCCAATTCCCTCATGATACAAATGGGGACATTAAGGCCCTGGGAGTGAAATGACTTGCCATGGATCACAATGATTTAATGGAGCAGACTGAAGATTCAAACCCATGTCTTCTGATTTGAAATATAGCATTCCTGAATGCATCATTTAACAACAGGCAAATGTTTCCAGGAGCAATTACAAAAGTTGATTTTATAAAGTTTGGTTTTTGTTTTGGTTCCATTCTTAAAAAAAAATTATAATAATAGGACCTTAGTGGAAATGGTTGCCTATGAGATGTTTTGATTCTTTCTTTTTATGTGCCATTTAGTAGTAAATGAGTGGCCCAGCATTCTATGCAGTATTGTCCCCTAAATGCTCTTAATAACAATTATGAGTATATGTGTATCCAGACTTCTGATTTCATTAGTATAAGGAATTCCCAGTGAGGGAATTCCCTCTATCAATGCAGAGCTATGATACACATTTAGAGAATTGCCTGGAATTTGAAAATATATATAGACAAATAAATATATATTATATATAATAGTTATATAATATATATATAATTTTGAAAATATATATAAATTTCCCTAGCTGATCAAAGAGGAAATCAAATACTTAATCTTATTTTAGGAAAAAGAAATTGAACAAATCATCAATAAATTTCCTAAGAAAAATGCCTCAGGGTCAAATGGATTCACAAGTGAATTCTACCAAACTTTTACAGAACAATTCATTTGAATACTTTATAAACAATCTGTAAAAATAGCTGAGGAAGGAACTCTGCCAAATTCTTTCTATGACCCAAATATAGTATCGATTCCTAATAAAAATCCAAATAAATTCCTAATAAAATTCGTAATAAAAGAGAAAACTAGAGCAATTTCTCTTAATGAATATTGAAGCAAAAATTTTAAATAAAATGCTAGCAAGCAGATCATAGCATTATATCACAAGGATTATATACTATGATCAGGTGGGTTTTAGAGCAGATATGCAGGGATGGTTCAACATAAGGAAAATCATAAAAATAGTTGACAATATAAATAACAAAACCAATGAAACTATATGAATATCACCATAGAAAGTTGCCTTGGATACTGAAAGGTCAGCTGTCTTGCCCCATCACACAGGCAGGCTATGTTGCTGTGTCAGAGGTGGAACTTGAACCCAAAACATCTAGACTCATAGCAATTTCTCTGTTGACTGTACCATGTTGTCTGCTAAAAATAACAACAATGGTAATGAATTGACATTTATGTAACACTTAATAAAGTACTCACAAGCTCCTTAATATAAATTATCTTTTATGTTCCTCATAAAAAATCCTATCACATAAATGCTACAATTCTTCTTAATCTCCATGTCACAGATAAAAAAAAAAAAGACAAATGCTTTTCCTGACAAGCAATAAAACTGTCACTTCCTGTTCACCCGCATTGATTTATAAGCTTAGGTTTCCAATTTTTTTTTAATTTTAAAAGATCATTTACTACATTAAAACTAACAATGAAAGAAGATAATTCTTTAGAGTGAGTTTTAACAAAGAACTACGCTTCTAAGACTGCTTAGGGTTTCCTTTCTGATCAATTTTTGGCTGCTCTAATAAGAGTTTTTGTGAAGGTCAGTCTTGAAATGATACCTCAAACCCTCATTCTCCCTTCTCCTTCCCCTCCATCCCACAGCAGTGTCCTGAAGACTCCAACTTCAGGAGAAACCATCTGGGGCTCTCTAACTGAATGCAATTTTCTTTCTCTCTGTTCCCTCAGCCAAATAAGCTCCCATTGCTCCTCATCTACATTCTTGAGTATTTGGTCAGCTCACCTTCCTTTCAATTCTTAACCCTCTTTCTGAGGCAGAAATTTCCAGAACTAAAGCAAATGAGGTGAAGAAAAGAAGTAGCAGTTAAGTAAACCCCATGTCTACCTCTTACCAATCATGACACGTCTTTACACTCTGAGGCTAATGGAGGTGGGGTGGAGATAGAGAAATCTCTGTAATACTCTAATTACTCTTGGCATTGGCTCTCCAGGGCTTACAGCTGATTGCACTTATCTACATAAAGTGGCTGGTTAATTAACAGTTTCTTAACTGATTCTCCTTGCCATCACGCTTCAACATGTATTCCAAGATTAGCCGAAAGTGCGCTTAGAAGTACCAAAGTACCAAAAATAGAAATGTGAACAAAATAAAGCACAAAAAATTCACTGGTTTTATCATACATATTTACAGATGTACAGATGTATAAATGGAAGCTGGGGGAAGGGAAGAGAGAGCATGTATTAAGTATTTACTATATGTTGGCCACTACTAAGCTCTGGGAATATAAATATAAACAACAAAATAGTCTCTACCCTCAAAGAACTTACATTTTAATAGGAGAAAACAAATTAAAGGAAAGAAGGGCACATTCATGGGGGCAAGGATGGTGCTAAGAAATAAAAATAGTGAAAACAAAAACAATGTTATAAAATAGACTTATTTCATTGGAATAGAGAGCTCCCAGTTGTAGGCTCATCTTCTTTCCTAATTTTAGTCTCTGTGTGTGTCTGTGTGTGTAATAGTAGTAGTGGTAGTCTCTCGGTGACCGAGAATGACTATTGTCTTTGTGCAGTTTCATCTACGGTGTACCCTCATGTGGCTTTGCGGTCCAAAGGCTGAGGCGCACAGTGTGTGGCACACAGGGCCTGGGACGCCAGTTGTTACGGGAGGTGCGGCTGTGGCCTGGTGTCGGCGTTCACGCTCAGCAGCAAGACGTCGACGTCGCTCGTCTTCAAAGATGGCGGCGACATGGTGAATGTGGGCTCGCCAGCTGCTTCTGTCAGAGGCAGCGAGTTCTAGTTGCTTTGGTGTAATGCCAGCCCACTTCACGTTGGACTTTAGCTGATCCTTGAATCTTTTCTTTGGTCGGCCTTGTTTCCTGAGTCCAGCTGGCAGTTCACCATAGAATACCTGTCTTGGTATTCGCGGTGGGTCCATGCGGAGGACGTGTCCAGACCATCGTAGCTGGGTTCTGAGGACCAGGACTTCGATGCTGGTGGAGTTGGCTCTGTCGAGGACTTCCTGGTTGGTGATTCGGTCCTGCCATCGGATCCTCATGATTGACCGGAGGGAGCGTTGGTGGA
Organism: Monodelphis domestica; assembly: GCF_027887165.1. Lineage (NCBI taxonomy): Eukaryota > Metazoa > Chordata > Mammalia > Didelphimorphia > Didelphidae > Monodelphis > Monodelphis domestica. The sequence continues at coordinate 510,746,052 of NC_077229.1, forward strand.
ATTGCTCCAGCTTCTTCATGTGCTTCCGGTACAGTGTCCATGTCTCACAGCCGTACAGGAGCGAGAGAGGACCCTGCGTTGTACACATTGAGCTTCATCGCAGTGCTTACACCGCTGTGTTGGAGGACTTTAGAGCGCAGCCACCCGAGTACCTGGCTGGCCTTTTGGATCCTGGCATTGATCTCATGGTCTAGGGACCCGTCGTTGGCGATGGTGCTGCCCAGGTACTTGAAAGTGTTGACGTTAGAAAGCTGCGTGCCGCCGATTGTAATGCTCGGCTGGTTCGTTGGCCTCCCTAGTGCAGGTTGGAGCAGCACTTCTGTTTTGCTGAGGCTGATCGTCAGGCCAAACAGATTTGTTGCGGTGGAGAACCTGTCCACAATGGTTTGGAGATGATTTTCGTGGTGGGCCATGAGAGCACAGTCATCTGCGAAGAGAGCTTCCAGGATGAGTCTCTCTGTTGTCTTTGTTTTTGCAGTCAGGCGACAAAGGTCAAATAGTGAGCCATCCAGTCGGTATTTGATGTAGACGCCCAGGTCTAGATCCATCACAGCATGTTGTAATACTTGGCTGAAAAATAGGTTGAATAGTACCAGAGCGAGGACACAGCCTTGTTTCACGCCATTGGAGATGTTGAAGCGATCAGAAGTCTCTCCACCAGATAGGACTTCCCCTGTCATGTCAACATGAAAGAGCTGGATCAGTTTGACGAATTTTGCTGGGCAGCCAAGCTTGCTGAGGATCACCCACAATGTGTCCCTGTTCACTGTGTCGAACACAGTGTATAACAGCATATATATACATAATGTAGCTTCATTTGGGTTGGAGACCCTGTGAAAAACATCTGTATGTATTGATATGACTACTGATAGGAGCCTCCTGGTAAAAGAGAAGAGAGAGTAAGAAGAGATACATAAGAGGAAAGAAAATGCATATTTTGAATATTGAACAGGAAGTCTCTAGAGACATAGGTGACTGGGGAAATTTGGCACTCGGACATATACAATGACTTCCAGTCCCTGACCCCCAGATACTGTTATGGGTAGACTCAGTTTGGGAAAAATCATTCTTTTTTTTTTTCTGGTTAAGACTATCTTACTCCTTACTTCTAGAGCCTCCTAACTCATATTACACTGGTCTATGACCTAAACTTTTCTATATGGTTTCCCCAATTACTATCTTACTGTTCATTTTGATAAATGTTTGTTCAGTATCCATGATTATCTTTTGTAAAATAAACTTTTGATAGGATAAGATCTAAACTTGTCAAGATTAAGCTATTACACTCCAGGTCAGGAGAGGAATTATTAAACCTCAATGCTTCTACTGATCAGGGAATATAACTTTTAACCTTCACTCCTCACCCCCCTCAAAATAAAGTATACACCTAAACTAAAAGTATTTGATTCCTGATTCTTATAATCCCAAGCCCTATAACCTTTTTGAAGATAAGAGAACAAGTTTTTTATAATGGCAAAAACTTAGAAATTGAGGGGATCACCATCAATTAGAGAATAGTCAACAAATTGTGTATGATTTTGATGGAATACTATTGGGCTATAAGAAACGATAAACAGGATAATTTCAGAAAAACCCTGGAAGACTTACATGTATAAAAATGGAGATTTGAACCCAAGACTTCAATCCCCAGAAGTCCTTGGCACTTCCTAGAATGCCCTATAATCTCACCTGAGATCTCCACCTGAGCTGAGAACAAAATTTGTATTTAAACTGACTGTACTGCCTAGTTGGTCTCTCTGCTTCCGCTTCTAAGCACATGTGTCTCTCAAGGTGTAGAGTAAGTGAAATTGAATGGGCTTATCAGTCCTAGAAATGTGGCTTATTGATTTGTATCTTTGATTTCTAATAATCTTTAATAAACCTCTAAAATATAATATTTTTATCACTAGAGACTAATTTAACTGTTACACATGAACTGATTCAAAGTGAAATGAACAGAATCAGGAGAATATTGTACACAGTAACAACAATATTGTACATGATCAACCTAGAATGATTTCACTATTCTCAGCAATACAGTGATCCAAGACAATTCCAAAAGACTTCTTATGCAAAAGCTATCCACTTCCAAAGAAAGAACTGATGGAGTCTGAATGCAGATCAAAACATACTTTTTATTTTTTTTGTTCTGTTTTTTGTTCTGTTTTCGTTTGTAACATAGCTAATATGGAAAAATGCTTTGTGTGACGGCACATGTATAATCTACAATAAATTGTTTACCTTGGGGATGGAGAGGGATAGAATTTGGAAATCAACATTTAAAAAATATTGTTAAAATTGATTTTCATGTAAATGGAATACACACATACACATATATGTATGTATATATGTGGATATATATGCATATATAGATATATAGATATATGTAGAGAGAATTTTAACAAGGGAATGATGAACCAATAATGACCATTTTTCTAATCCCTACAGAGGTGAAACTCCATTCTCCCTTGATTGTGGAGTAGGTTTTTCCGAATATATTTAAAATCTTTGTTACTCATAAATCCTGCACATCCAATCCTCCCTTATGTGTATGTGTGTACAGACATATGTTTGTTTATGTGTATATGATTTGATTCCAAACCCAGGGATTATTTGTTTTCCATATTTGTATCTTAAGTGCCTGACACAGAGTAGGTACTCAAAGAATGTTTTGTTTTGTTTTTTAATTTCTTTTTTGAATGATCATTCCATGAGTAGCTCTAATGGAACATGGCTGAGTGGTATTAAATTTAGCCAACCATGAACTTTCTTCATTCCCTGTCTTCCTCAGTTCCATCACTTCTATTCCATTTATAATCTTCAATTTGTCTCTTTTTGATTTTTGTGTTTTCTGAGGTTTTAATATTGATTCTTCTCCAAGTGATAATTTCTTCAAAGCTATGACTTAAGATATATGCTCAGACTCAATCTGTGTAGTTCAAAATGTTTCTGAATTTAGCTTGACTTGAATTATTTTTAATTGCAGAGGAAGGCATATAAGAAAGAAATATTAAGTGGCTGTCAACAAGAGATGGAGGAGTAGCGGGGAGGGACAACATTTCGCATGATGTTTTCTGAGTGGGAAATCCCAGTTTACAAAAGCTTCACAGCTTTCCTTTAAGCCATATAGCAAGTTTATGATTAGATAAGTATTCATCTGAAAGGAATGTCTCTCACAGAGGACATATCCCCCAACCCTTCACAACCTCCCGCCACAACCTTTTTTTTTGTCTTTTAACAACCTTGCATTAAGCTTTCCTGTTGATGTAATATTTACCACAAGGTGTAGTTAAGATTCCCTTGCCATTCTCTGATTTTTTCCCCCAGGAAACTTGCTTCATTTGGGAACAGATGTGTAGGAAAGAAAATCTGATTCACAATGGATGAGAAAATCTCACACTGTTAAAAATGGAGGGAGCCCCTAGGTGGGAAAAGGCAATAATTGGATTTTCAATGGAGAGCAAAAACAACTAAGCATGGGTTCTCTTAAAATCTCTCTTGAAGAGGTGGATAAAAATGTAGGCATGAAGGGGTGACATGAGTTGGCACAATAATTTGTTTCTGCCAGCTAGATCTCTTTGGGATTTTAAGAACAGCTATATCATGATGTGACATATGAGCCAGCCACTTTCCATCTTTGAAAATGGCATAGAGTAATTGCTACAAGAAGGATTTTATTTTCACTTGCATAAATATAAAAATGGCAAGTAAGTTTCCTAGGACCACAAACTATATCTTTGTCAAACCTTTATTTATTTAACCCTTAACTATTATTACCTAATATTCCTTCAACTACATAATCCTTTTACTCCTCGCCCCCAATAACTTTCCTACCCCTTTGCCTTTTGCATTTATCTTCTGACTCTCCTGCCTCTTCTAATATGTCATCTTTCTCCCTTATGCCAATCAATCCCTTTTCTCATATGCTATTATAGGCTGTGTCTATACTTCACAGACATATAGAAAGAGAAAAAATCTTAAGGGTAGTATAGACTAACCTCACTTCACAGATTAGGAAACTGAAAGAAGTGATGTGATTTATTGAAAGTCACAACAGAGGTAAGATATAGATTTTAGGATTAAAATCCAGTTCTTCTGACTCCAAATTAAGTTCTCTTTTTAATATGTAAAAATTCACTCCAATCTCTTCTGAGAACAACTGCCAAAGTAACTTTCTTAAAGTCTAAATCTGATTATGTCTCTCTGCTACTCAATAAACCCCAATGACCGCTTACTACCTTTAATACCAAATACAAACTCCTGTTTGGCATTTAAAGTTCTTAAAATTCTAGTCCTCGCCTACTTGTCCATCCTTATTGTGCATTATTCCTCTTTACTAGATCAAGCTTGTACTTGACCCAAACATCATCATTTACTCCAGCCATTTATCAGCATACCAGGCCTTCCCCCTCTTACTCTGGGTATATGGTACAATGGAAAGAATGTCAGATTTGGAATCAGAGAACCTGGATTTGAGTCCTAGATATGCCACCCTACTACTTTTGTGACTTTGAGCAAGCCTGTTTCCTCAACCATAAAATGAGATGGTTGGACAAAATGTCCTATAACTTCCTTTCCAGCTCTAAATCAATGAATACTGCAAAGACATTTATAAAATGTGCCAAGTGACTGCCCTATTGTCATCCTCATTCCTAGGATCTCCCAGAACAAAAGAACCTGCCTTGGGATTCTGTGGAAGCATTGTAAAAAGGTAAGAGCATGACCCAGAATATAAACAGGAATATAAGGTCAGGAGATTATCTTACATTTATCTCTTTCCTATATCTGGTACAGGTTGTATACCAACCCCACTCCAAAAGCAGAATTTTGTCAAACATAATCCCCTACTAGCTAATGTAATGGGTTAGGAATAAAAGGCAATAGCTACTGATCTTGGATGGTAATACCATTCAATGTTTTTCTTGATACACTCTCAGTTCTTTTTGACAAATAGAATGAGGGTTCTGGCAGGAAAGGTGGAAAGCTATAAGAAATCATTGTCAATTTTTTTTTTCTATTAACCATTGCCAAGCCACCAGTAGGTCTGTCTGGTGAACAAATTTACCAGAATGGAGGTCCTAGGTACAATTATATAGTCTAAGTGACTCTCTATTGCCCCCACAATCAAATATAAAGTGCTACATATAGCATTCAATGACCATCATTAACCTAATCTCCTCCTACATATTCAATCTTCTTACACTCTACTCTCTAACATATACTCTTTTATTCAGTAATATTAGCCTTCTCTCTTTTCCATTTCTCTGCTCTGGGTTTTTTTTTTTCCTGACCACCCCTCATTCCTTGAATGATCTCCTTCTCTGTCTTGACTATGGATCTCTCTGACTCCCTTTAATATCCAACTAAAATTCCATCTTCTTTTTTTGTCCTTTCTATTTTTTTCCATTTGAATTAGTTTATTTAGTCAATTTAGAACATTATTCCTTGGTTACAATAATCATTATTTCCCTCCCTCCCCTCCACTCCCCTTTCCACAGCCAACAGGCAATTTCATTGGGTATTACTTGTGTCCCTGATCAGAACCTATTTCCATGTTGTTGATGTTTGCACCATGATGTTCATTCAGAGTCTACATCCCCAACCATATCCCTTCAACCATTGTAATCAAGCAGTTGTTTTTCTTCAGGGTTTTTACTCCAACAGTGTTTCCTCTGAATGTGGATAGTGTTTTTTATCGTAGATTCCTCCAAGTTTTTCAGGATCACTGCATTACCACTAATGGAGAAGTCCATTACATTTTATTTTACCACAGTGCATCAGTCTCTGTGTACAATGTTTTTCTGGTTCTGCTCCACTCACTCTGCATCAATTCCTGGAGGTTGTTCCAGTTTACATGGAATTCCTCCACTTTATTATTCCTTTGAGCACAATAGTATTCCATCACCAACATATACCACACTTTGTTCAGCCATTCCCCAATGGAAGGGCATCCCCTCATTTTCCAATTTTTTTGCCACAAAGAGCACAGCTATGAAAATTTTTGTACATGTATTTTCCTTATTATCTCTTTGGAGTACAAACCCAGCAGTGCTATGGCTGGATCAAAGGACAGACTAGTCTTTTAGCACCCTTTGGGCATAGTTCCAAATTGCCCTCCAGAATGGTTGGATCAATTCACAACTCCACCAGCAATGCATTAATATCCAAACTTTGCCACATTCCCTCCAGCATTCATTGCTTTCCTTTGCTGTCATGTTAGCCAATCTGGTAGGTGTGAGTTGATACCTCAGAGTTGTTTTGATTTGCATTTCTCTGATTAGAAGAGATTTAGAACATTTTTTTCATGTGCTTATTAATAGTTTTGATTTATTTAACTGAAAATTGCCTATTCATATCCCTTGCCCATTTATCAATTGGAGAATGGCTTGATTTTTTTTTGTACAGTTGGTTTAGTTCTTTATAAATTTGGGTAATTAGACCTTTGTCAGAGGTTTTTGTTATGAAGATTGTTTCCCAATTTGTTGCTTCTCTTCTAATTTTGGATGCATTAGTTTTGTTTGTACAAAAACTTTTTAATTTGATGTAATCAAAATTATTGATTTTATATATTTTTTTATTTTTTCTAGCTCTTGCTTGGTTTTCAAGTCTTTCCTTTCCCAAAGATCTGACGTGTATACTATTCTGTGTTCACCTAATTTGCTTATAGTTTCCTTCTTTATATTCAGGTCATTCACCCATTCTGAATTTATCTTGGTGTAGAATGTGAGATGTTGATCTAAATCTAATCTCTCCCATACAGTCTTCTAATTTTCCCAGCAGTTTTTATCAAATAGTTGGTTTTGGTCCCCAAAACTGGGCTCTTTGGGCTTATCATAGACAATCTTGCTGAGGTCATTTACCCTGAGTCTATTCCACTGATCCTCCTTTCTGTCTCTTAGCCAATACCAAATTGTTTCCATGACCATTGCTTTATAGTATAGTTTGAGATCTGGGACTGCAAGGTCACCTTCCTTTGCATTTTTTTTCATGATTTCCCTGGATATCCTTGATTTTTTGTTCTTCCAAATGAACATTATTATGTTTTTTTCTAATTTAGTAAAAAAAAAGGTTTTGGTAGTTCAATGGGTATGGCACTAAATAAGTAAATTAATTTGGGCAGGATTGTCATTTTTATCATGTTAGTTCATCCTACCCATGAGTAATCAATGTTTTTCCAATTGTTTAGATTTAGTTTTAATTGTGTGGAGAGTGTTTTGTAGTTGTGTTCATATAGTTCCTGTGTTTGTCTAGGCAGATAGAGTCCTAAGTATTTTATATTGTCTAGGGTGGTTTTAAATGGAATTTCTCTTTCTAATTCTTGCTGCTGAAATGGGTTGGAGATGTATAAAAATGATGATTTATGCGGGTTTATTTTGTATCCTGCAACTTTGCTAAAGTTGTTGATTATTTCTATTAGCTTTTTGTTTGATTCTCTAGGATTCTTTAAGTAGACCATCCTATCATCCGCAAAGAGTGATAGCTTGGTGTCCTCATTGCCAATTTTAATACCTTCAATTTCTTTTTCTTCTCTAATTGTTACTGCTAATGTATCTAGTACAATGTTAAATAGTAGAGGTAATAATGGGCATCCTTGTTTCACTCCTGATCTTATTGGGAAGGCTTCTGGTTTATCCCCATTGCAGATAATGTTTGCTGATGGTTTTAGATATATACTGTTTATCATTTTTAGGAAAGGCCCTTCTATTCCTATTCTTTCTAGTGTTTTTAGTAGGAATGGGTGTTGTATTTTGTCAAAGGCTTTTTCTGCATCTGTTGAGATAATCATATTAAAATTCCATCTTCTACACGAAGCTTTCCTCACACTCTTTTAATTCTAATGCCTCCCATTTGTTAATTATTTCTAATTTACCCTGTGTATATCTTACTTTGTATATATTTGTTAGCACATTCTCTCTTCTTTTAGATTGTGAGCTTCTTGAGGACAAGGACTATCTTTCACCTCTTTTTTGTATGCCCAACTCTTAGGTCCTGGCACATATTAGGAACTTAATAATTGTTTATTGATTGATTGAAATGTGAGATGTTATCATATTTAAAAGCATTTTGAAGTCTTAACACATCATTACCTAAACCTATGAGCTACATTTTTCCTATGTGCATCTTATCCCCCCCCCCCCTTTGTTTGTAAGCTCATTGAAGACAAGTCCCATTTTTGTATCCCTATTAGCCCCAAAATCCTTCCTTACACATTTGGTGCTCAGTACTTATTTGATGAATAACAAATGAAGTTATAATGAATGAATAAATAAGTGAATCTCATTTATTAAATGAGATACCATATGTAAGCTCTTTGCAGATTTTAAAATCTTCATAAATGCTATTGTTATCAATATTTTCCTTTCAATTTCTTCAAACAAGGTATTTGCTTCCTTGGCTGTGATTTTGCACTGGCTGTCACTCATGATTGAAACATTCTCCTTCCTCACTTCAGTCCCTTAGGATTCCTCATTTCCTTTCATTCTTAGCTGAACTATTGTGTACATGAAGTCTTTCCCATTTCTCCCAGCTGCTGCTGTGTTTCTTAACTAAATCATTTCTCTTTCATTTGATATAATAACAATCACCATCACCACCACCACCTTCAACAACAACAACAACAACATTTATATAATATTTTAAGATTTGTGATGCATTTTATAGTTCTTATCTCATTTGATCTTCATGACAGTCCTGAGAAGGAGTCACTATTTCTATTCTGTTTTGTAGAGGTAAGGAAAGCATCAAACAACCAGTAATTATCTGAGATTAGATTTGAACTCAGTTCTCCTCAACTCCACATCCTGTGCTCTATCTACTGCCCTATATACATAGTATATATGTATGCGTACCTGTTTTATTCCTATTAGAATGTAAGCTATTTAAGGGCAGAGGCTAATGCATTTTTGTCTTTATCCAAAGTGTTTAACATGATACCTGGCACATAACTTTTTTTAAAAAATCTTGTTGGTTTATTTGAATGACTTTCTATCCTCCCAAGGTTGGAGCATTTCCCCCCAATTTGCAAAGTAGGAATCTGCGTCATGGAGATTTTAGGTAACTGGTCTAAGTTCATGCAACTGTTTGTAAGAATGTAATAAACATATCTGATTCTTAGTTAAAATACAAACACACACACATATATATGTCTAGATTTATGTCTATATAAGTATATCTATAGAAAGAGATATAGCTATATATATGTGCATGCTTATGTATATAGAACTATATCTATACATATTTATATGCTTATTTATTTACAAATATATAATACAAAGGAAAATTGGGCCTGGATATCTCACAGCATTGGAAATTTGGGATTCTTTTTGTTTGTATATGTGTGTGCATATGTGTGTATACCCACATATATACATATATAGAAATATGTAGGTTTATTTATACATATATATACACATATTACATAAATACATATAGATCTATTTTTATATATATATATATGTGCATATATGCAGTATTTCCTGCCCTTGAGGTTTAACAGTTATAGCCCTCCTTTGCTGACAGAGTTCACGACTTTGCTAGCATTTTAGGAGGCCAGGGAATTTTAATAGTCTAAGGCACAAACATTTAAATGTACCGGCAAGGGAGATTTATTCTAAGATTTGTGCCTTTCGAATGAAAATGTTGCCTCAGAGAGAAAACATTAAAAATGGAAGGAAAAAGTTATTATGATCAAAAAGATATCTGCAGCCTATTCTTCTTGAAGAAAGTTCTCTTTTCTCATCCCTTGGGGACCATCTTTCCTACACCCATTTATCATAGTGTGGATCCTTAAAATCCTGGCTAGAACTGCATTTGGAACAAGAAGTAATTTGGGATGAGTTCTAGGCTTTTTACAAGACTTTATAGACTCTCTTATTTCTTTCACATTTTACCTTGGATTATGATTATGACCTACTTTCCATTCTCTAAGCATGGCCCATAGTGGCGTACCTTGGAATTCTAGTATCTTGCAGGACTAGTAGAGATTATATAGTATACCTGAAAGCAAGTTGGTTTTCAAGTCCGAGGATCAGGAGTTGAATTCTGAATTTGCCATCTAATACTTACATAATATTAGGAAAATAATTTCACTTCTCTGCATCTGAGAAATAAAGGATGGTCCAACTTATGTATTTTTATCCCTGGACCTAGTACCAGCACTGTAGGAAGAGCTTAGAGCATGTCCATAGAATTATGGGGTTGGAACTGATCAATTGATTGGTCAATAAGCATTAATTAGGTATCAAATACTGTACTGGGCACTGGGGGTATGAAGACATTCTATAAGGAGAGGAAGACAGACAAGACAGACAGACAGGCAGAGAAAGAAAGAGAGTGAGAGACAGAGAAAGAGAGAGAGAGAGAGAGAGAGGAGAGAGAGAGAGACAGACAGACAGAGAGATACAGAGAGAGAGAGGAGAGAGGGAGAGAGAGACAGACAGAGAGACAGAGAGAGAGAGACAGAGAGACAGAGAGAGAGAGAGAGAGAGAGAGAGAGAGAGAGAGAGAGAGAGAGAGAGAGAGAGAGAGAGAGAGAGAGAGAGAGAGAGAGAGAGAGAGAGAGAGAGAGAGAGAGAGAGAGAGAGAGAGAGTATTTATTAAAGTTAACATGTTCCAGACTTTATGCTAAGGGAAGAACACAGCACACAAAGGGGTTCTTGATGGGTTTTGGTAGGAGGACATGAGCTATGATAATCATGGATCAATCTATTATTAAGGCCTGTTCATAGATAAAGTAAGCTAAAAACTGACTTTAAGAACTTAGAAACCCTGGTGTGCAATAGTCCGGATTACCAGGGAAGAAGAGGCAATGGTTAGAGTATAGGCAACATGGCAGTGTAAAAAGTCTGGGAACATCTACACAAACAAATCATAGATAAATTTAAAATAAATACAAAGTACTGTGTGTGGAGAGTGAGGCAGGGGTTGGAGAGAATCTTTGAAAATCAAAAAGATTTTATATAAAAGATATTGCATGAGCAGAGTTTTGAAGGCATTCTAAGTCTATGGTGATGTAGAATAAATTCCAGATGCTGGAGGCAATTAGAACAAAGTCAAAGATTGTTCTGGGTGTGAAGAGCAAGGCCAGTTTGGCTGGATGACAATGTGGAAAAGGGAATAATATATAAAAGGCAGAGTATGGCATATTACCAATGATGATATGCACAAGAAGTAGCATGAAAGACATTATGAAGGACAAATAGGGGTGTAAAAGAGAGTAGGTCACTCATCTATTTGAGAATGGCAGAAGGTCCACATACTCCTCCAGCACCCTGATACATTAAAACAACCCAAAAATGGCTTCCTGTTCATTGATCAAAATGAACACCAAATATGAAGAACAGAAGTCAGCAGATATGGCATGCAATTAACAGCTTCAACTAGATCTATTTAAATAAGTTTTTGATGTTGAAGAATGAGAAATGGATAAAAAGACAAACATCAGTTCATACCATCATCATTTCCGAGGGAAATTTAGATGATGTCAATCAATCATCATAATGAGAAATACCAGAGCACCTAGAAATCTCTTCAGACAGCAAAGATCAATCTTCTTGCTAAGAGAAGATATATGATAGTTACAGTCAGCACCAGTTTAGAATATAAACTCATTCATAAAATTTTATGGAGGATAATAGTAGAAGATTACTTAAAGTATCACCTCATAAAATAACTACATCAGTAGAAGAGGGAGAAAAAGTTTACAGAAAATTCAGTGTGAGATCTAATTAAGAAATTATTCTAGGACAATGGAGCTGCCACACTGGATTCTTAATATTAGGGATTTTTTATCTACTGGATGGGCAATTAGAAATAGCATTAAAAATTGGACAAGACCAGGAAAGAACAAAGAAAATTCATAAAAGAGATTACAAAATTTTGTGGTGCCAGAGAGTTAATTTTCAACATATGTGAAAGGAAGAGTACAAAACTTTTGAGGGAAAAATAATAAACATTTTTGCTACTATTTGATAAAATATCAATAACTACAGATCCACATACATGTTTCCCATATCTAAACAAAATAATTATGAGAATAATTTATGATTTTATGAAGAGCATCTCTGATGAAGGTTTGAGAAGGAAAAAAAAATCAGGTCTCTGTCATTCTGCCAGTTTACTAGTTATTTTTCTTGACTCCCTTACTCTCCTGTGAGTAAGTAGGTATATGGGGTACTCACCACCTTTGGTGTGAGGGCTTTCCAAGTTCTTTTCAGAGCTCCTCATCAACCTATAGCATCCAGCTTTCACCCAACTCTCACTTGTGGCTCCAAGAAGCTATAGCACAGAGAAAGGATACAACCTAATAAGACTATCTTGACAGATGGGCTAAACCAAAAGTTGAAGGTAACCAAGGGGCCTCAAACTCATCAATGAATAAGGACGATATCAACTCAAATCATGGGAAAAATTTTCCCTGGTAGCATGAGTGAGTGAGAACAATCTACTCCAATGACCATGAAGATGGCTGAAGCATGTGGAATGAACTTAGAGAGGCCAAACATCAAAATTGTCAAGGTCATCAACCGCATCCCAGACCATTATCAGTCCCCCTGACATTTGTCTTGTCACTGGACTTCAATGATTCTGGAAGAAAGGGTGACTTTGTGTAACTGTCTCACTGAAGTCCAATTCACATATATATTGTCACTGGTCCTCTTGGAAAATGAAGCATAAACAACTCTCCAGTCAGATATTATTACTTACCCCTTTACCTGCAAACTTCAGGGCAGTCATGCTTAGGACTATTGACCTAAGAGTAATCATAAAAAGACAAAAGACTGCTTCAGAAAGAGAGAGAAAAAATGGCATAGAAGTACCACCAATGCATAGTCTACTTATTCCATTACTTTTCCTGAAATTTTACAAGGCTATAATTTTTGTTTGTAGTATGATTCAATAATAAATATATGAGATGCACTGAGTAGCACAGAATTGGCATTCATGGATTGGGTCGCAAAGATAGGTTGGAAGGAATGTCAATATTCATATGATTACAAATCTATTGGAATATTAAAGTAGTGATGTATCAGTCTCCTTGGCTCCTTTTTCTATACTTAAGGTCTTATTCATCTCCTGTTTTGCAGAATACATCCTTAAAATTTTACAATCTACCTTGCTCTGTCCTTTAATATTTCTGACCACTAGATTTTTCTATAATTCTAAACAATTGCTGCTTGTTTTGATTCTTATAATTGGTGTATGATCTAACTTTAGGTTGTCTTCTTTGTCTTTGATCCTTGGAATATAGATATTTTCCTATTCAATAGAGCTCACTTGAGTCCAGGTCCTAGTTCCACTTTTGTCAATTGTTTCTATCTGTTTGTCTGTCTGTCTGTCTGTCTGTCTGTCTGTCTGTCTGTCTGTCTCTCTCTTCCCTACTCATGAGACCTCCTGGTTTCATGTCTTTGTCCTGTTTTCACAACCTCAGGATTAGAGTTTTGTGTACTTATTTTCATTTTAAATATGTATATTTAAAATAATATTTTATTTTCCCTAGTTACATTTAAAACAATTTTTGGCATTCATCTAAAAATATTTGAGTTCTAAAATTCTCTCCCTCCTTCCTACCCTCCCACCCTTTCTTTCTCCCACCTTCCCCATTTCCTGAGATGGTAAACAATCTAATATAGATTTTACATATCTAATCTTATAAAACATGCTTCCATCATTTTGTGGAATAGGAAGAACAAGAAGAAGAGGAGGAGGGGGAGAAAGAGAAGGAGGAAGATGAGGGGGAGGAGGAAAATGAAGATGGGATGAAGAAACAAGAGGAAGGAGAAGAGGAAAAGGAGAAGGGGATAAAGGAGGAGGAGGGGGGAGGGGGAAAAGAGGAGGAGGAGGAGGAGGGAAGAGGAAGAGGAGAAGAAGAAAAGGAGGAGGAGGAGATGAGAGAAAATGGAACATAATGTTTCAGTTTGCATTCAGACTCAATCAGTTCTTTCCTGGAGGGCACATGGCATTTTTCATCATGAGTTTCTGGGATTGTCTTGGATCGTTGCATTGCTAAGAATAACCAGGTCATTCAAAGTTGTTCATCAAAAATATATACAATGTTCTTCTGGTTCTGCTCACTGTCCTTTGCATCAGTTCATGTAAGTCTCTTCAGATTTTTCCAAAATCATCCTGTTCATTTCTTATAGCACAATAGTATTCTATCACAATCACATACCACAACTTATTCAGTCATTCCCTAATGGATGGGCCACCTCCCAATTCCCAGTTCTTTACTACCACAAAAAGAGCTGCAATAAATATTTTCTTCTTTCTTCTCTTTTTTTTCTTCTCTCTCTCTTTTTTAAATCTCTTTGTGATACAGACTTTGCTGGTTCAAAGGGTATGCACAATTTTAGAGGCATAGTTCCAAATCGTTCTCCATAATAATGAAATCATATCATATCACAATTACACCAACTATTAGTGTTCCAATTTTCCTGCATCTTCTCCAACATTTATCATTTTCCTTTTCTGTCACACTGGCCAATTTGATACATGTGAGGTGGTACCTCATGCACTTTTTTTCATGACAAGATTTTGATAATGGACCTACATTAACAGTAAGGACTAATGTCTCTGCCTGTTGACTCTCAGATTTTTTTAATACTGGTGCAGACTTTGTATTAAAGGATTCCCAATCATACTTCATCCTCCTTATGACTAATGGAGCTTGTTTGGAGAGTGACTGGCTGACATTGAAGGGATGGTTTTATGGCCACATAGCAGACAAAACTAACTGTTATTTTTGGGATTGTGCCCTCATCCTTGGCCTCATTAGCAAGGAAAGCAATAAATGTGTATCTTTCCATTTATTTTGTAGTCATCTGTACTTCTATGAACTTCCTGACCCTCAAAATAAGACCCCCAAAGCATAAAAAGGATAGGGTGGTACTATTATTTTAGTCTCCTCTCTAACTCAGATAAAGAAGAGCTGAGTAAGTACTCTCTCTCTCTCTCTCTCTCTCTCTCTCTCTCTCTCTCTCTCTCTCTCTCTCTCTCTCTCTCTCTGTTTCAAATCAGGGCCAAAATTAAACACAGCCTATTTCAAATTAATACCAAATTTATAAATAATTTTGTTACTCATTTTATCTTTTAACACTTCCTCCCTGTCTTACACTACCTAAGGTGCTGAAAACTTGCCTTATGGTTGGAATATGACAAGACGAATTGAGTCACTAAGTCGTCCCAAGTCCAAAAGAGACAGCAGAGTAAAATGTTACTCATTAATAATAATACTAATAATAATAATAGACATTAATGTAGCTTCACGGTTTTCTTTTTCCTTTTTTTTAGAACATCTTAAATTTTTCAGCTTTTTTTTTACAGATTTACCTAGACCCCTTTTGATTAAGAAAACTGTAGGAAGTTAGTAACTGCCACCAGTTAACACCAGGAGGTGGTACCTGTCAATTTCCCAAAGAGTCCTGGTTGTGGGGTGTCATAAATGCGCACTACTCTGGGTCTCCTCTAACCCTGATTAGAATCAATCCTGGAAGATTTAGTCCACAGGTTGTTTTTTCCCATATTTCTTTGTAAACTTTTCAGTGTTCTCACAGAATTTTTTACAGTCCTTTGAGCATTCTTCAGCTAGGTCAGCCTAAAAGAGGTAGCTCAGGATGGTGGTTGTTCACTAGTGCTATAAGGGATTGGATGACTTGGTCAGTTTTTGTTGCTAGCTTCCAGTTTTCAGCACTAATTACTGGCAGACAGACCTACCCCTTTTCATTGATATTCAATTGGTAAATCTTTGTTTTAAATATGATCTTAGGTGGTTTGAATGGATACTTTGGTGGGAAGTTGATTACCATTCTGAAGGCTCCCTTGTCATATGAAGAGTTGTCAGGAACAACGAGCCCATGCCACATTAATAAATTAGCTTCATCAATCTGGATGTTACAGAAGTTTTTCATCCCACACTTGTGGATTTCTTCCAGATCCTTCATCAGTCTACTAAGGGCCACCATCTTGGATCTGGTGGTGCTGCTGTCCCAGCTTTAAGATTTTCAAAGAGCTTTGTATATATTATAATAATTCATCCTTACAGTAGCACTATAATGTAAGCATTACATATATTATAATCTCTAGTGTACAAATGAGGAAACAGAGGTTCATGAAAGTTCAGGGATTTGTCCATGGTTACACAGCTAGTAAATATCAAAGGTAGAATTTGTGAATTTTAGATTTTCTACACCCTGATTAGTTTTAAAAATCCTAACAAACAGGAATGTCTACACCCCTACTTAAGGTTGAAGGGTTGAGAAGGATGGCCTATGACAGATATGTGCTAGCAAGTGACAAATAAGAAAACAACTGACAGACCCCATGGGCTGTCCTAAGTCAAGCTTAAGCTACCATTGGTACATGTGAAACACAGGAAATGATGTTTAAAAAAAGTCTATATATAAGTCACTTCCTCTTGCCAGCCTTTTTGGCAGTAGAGGCATTGAACTCTGGGTCTCTCTCTGGCTCTTTGGTGGGGACATGGCTCTTGCTCCGGCTGCTGCGACTTGTGGCAGCATGCTGGGCATCCTGGTGGTTTGGTGGGTTGTGGCTTGCCGGTGAGGTAAATGGGAGAAGCTCAGTAGCATGAGTGAGGTGAGGCATTTTCCCTAAACTCTCTCGGCGTTTAGGCTGATTCTTTTTTTTTCCTTTACCTCCTAAAATGCTATCATCTTAGAAGGCCCCTCATCTCAGAGGAGGCCTTGTGGCTGGACACTGAGCTAGATTAAATCTTGGAGAAGGACTCATGGCTGAGGTCTCTGAACTCCCCTTGGTTTAAGCTAGACCAGAGAAATCTTATACCCTTTTCCCTCTCTCTTCTTCTTAATTCCTTCCCTCTATATTAATTAAACCACCATAAAATTCCCAAACTGACCTGAGTATTTTTATTGGGATTGAATTAAATCCCTGGCAACTATTAGTATAATATATTAGTCAAAACTCCAAAATTTACCCCTTACAAATTCAAACTCAATCAATGAGGAGTTCAGTGGATAGGGTATCAGGCTTGAAGTCAGGAAGACTCATCTTCCTGAATTCAAATTCAATCTGAGACATTACTAGCTGTGTGACATTGAGCAAGTCATCTAACCCTGCCAACCTCAGTTTCCTCATGTATCAAATGAGCTAGAGAAGTACTGAAAACCAATCCAGTATTTTTGCTCTGAAAACTCTAAATAGTGTCATGAAGAGTCATATACAATTGAAAAATGACCAAACAACAAGAATTTAAACCAGGTCTCTCCTGATTTTAAGACCAGATTTTTTTTCATTATACAATTCTTTTTTCAGATACTCAGTAGTTACTTTTTGGATCTCCTATCTCTGGACTCAGAATTAGATCCAAATAACCATGAGATTTTCTAAAATTTGGGCAGAGTTATATGTAGTACAATAGCCAAGCTACTTGCAGTGACCTGGATGTAACATTAGATAAACTGAAAAGTTTTTAGGTTCTCCTTCTTTAGTCAAGATGGAATGTGAGTTAATTAATGACTGAATTTCTTTCATTAGCATGAACATTTCTTTTGTTCTGAGTAGAAGTTTCAATCTAAAAGTTTTGTCAATAACACTTCTATGAATACCAATCATTTTCTTCATTGAAGGGCTTTATTTTTCTCATACTCTATTGTTAGTGCAGCAGCCAGGGTAATCCAGAATCCTAGCTGCCATGAAAAGGATAGAGTTGTGGAAAGATGAGCACTATAGTGGGTGTCAAAAGGACCTGCATTCAAATTCAAACCCTACCAAATTCAAGACAGGTGCCCTTGGGCAAGTGATTTTCCCTGTCTAGGTCTTACTTGCCTCTTCTAATCCAATTAAATCTTCATTGAATTATTGTATTTTGCAATTTTCTCCCAACCCCAACAACCTCAGGGAATAACTCACTGCTCATCAATTCAGTTAAAAGCTGTGAGTCTCTGGCTCTGTCCTATATCTTCAGCTCAAACCACCATCAACTCCTTTAGAATACTTTCCTACTTGAACCTTTTTTTTTCTATTCACATCTGACTCTCAGTGACACCATTTTGGAGTTTTCTTGTAAAAAATACTGAAATGGTTTGCACTTCCTTCTCCAGCTCATTTTACAGATGATGACACTGAGGCAAACAAAGGCTGAGTGATTTACATAGGGTTACAGAGCTAATATATGTGTGAGGCTGGATTTGAATTCAGGAAGATGAGTCTTCTTGACTCCAGATCAGGTGCTCTATCCACTGCACCACCTCATTCACCCACTTGAACCCTTGTCACACCAAAACTGTAACTAAGGCTACAAGCATTCCTCAAAGCTTTCATGGCTTTGCCACATCCCCATGGCTAATCATCCTGAGTGTGCTTATCATCTCATAAATAAACCATAAGTGAGGACCTGTGATTCAAAAAATCTTTTTAATATTGAAATTTCATGTCTACTGCGGGTTGTCCTAAACTCTTATCTCTCTAGTCTTTTACTACTTACATAAAATAGTACTAGGAGTCCAGTGTGTTGCAAAAGATATCAATTATAGGCTTCAGAAGATCCAGGGCAAACTATGCTTCCTGATGCCACAAGCTTGGAAAGAGTAGGAAGCTTCACATTCTATATGTCAACTCAAGACCAAAGCATGCTCACACTCTTCTACCTCATTGGCCATTACAGATAGAAAAAGAACTCACCAATCTTAAAAACAATCGTACTAATCAATAAAACTAGAAGCTGGTTTTAATTTCAAAAATAAATAAATAGAAAAATAAATAATTGGTTAATTTGATTTAAAACAAAAAGGAAAAAAAAACTGAATTACCAGTATCAAAAATGAAGGAGTGCAACAACAGAGAGGACTTTAAAGCAATTATTAGGAGCAATTTTACACAATGATGTGCCAATAAATCTGACAATATAAGTGAAATGGCACTTAAAGGGTGATAGAGAAGGCCCTTGAATGGCCCTACCATCTCTAGAGGTTGCCCTCAAATACTCTACAATCTAGCAAAGCAAATTAGAGTGTGAACTACATGTCCTCACCAAAATTTACCTTGACAGGTTAGCTTCACTAATTGTAATTAATAATTTTATTTTATTTTTCCTTTGGAGTTCATCAAAACTTGGGCCAAAAAAGGACTGAGTCAAATTTAGAAGAATACAAAGCATTTCCCAAATTGATAAATGGTCAAAGAATATGAATAGACAGTTCTCAGAGAAAGGAATTAAAGCTACTTATAGTCAAATAAAAAATGTTTTAAATGTAGAGAAATGCAAATTAAAACAACTCTAAGACACTACATCACACCTATCAGATGGGCTAATATGACCAAAAAAGGAAAATGATGTATGTTGGAAAAGATATAGGAAAATTGGAATACTAATACACTGTTGGTGGAATACAACCATTCTGGAGAGCACAATATTAAATCAGACTCAAAAGACCATAAATTTAAGCATACCCTTTGGTCCTGAAATATCATTACTGAGTCTATATCGCAAAAAGATCAGAGATAGGGGAAAGAACCTACTTGTACAAAAATATTCTTGGCAGCCTTTTGTTGTAGTGGCAAAGAATTGGAAACTGAAGGCATATCCATCGATTGGGGAATGGCTGAACCACTGCAGTATTTGGATGTAATGGAAAACTACTCTGCCAGAAGAAATGATGAATAGGATGAAGTCAGAAAAACATGGTAAGACTTAAAAGAATTGAGGCAAAGTGAAGTGAGCAGAAACAGAAGAACAGTGTATGCAGTAACAGAAATATTTAATGCTGATCAGTGGTGGAAGACTAAACTCTTATCAGAAGAATAAGGTACCAAGATAGTGCTAAGAGATTCGTGATAAAAAATGGTATCTACAAGATGGGAGGTCTTAGGTTCAAATCTGACCTCAGCCACTTCCTTGCTGTGTGACCCTGGGCAAGTCACTTGACCCCCATTGCCTACCCTTACCACTCTTCTGCCTTGGAGCCAATACACAGTATTGACTCCAAGACAGAAGGTAAGGGTTTAAAAAAAAATGGTATCTACAGTCAAAGAAGTAACTTTTGGAGTCTCCAGATTGAAGCACACCATTTTTCAATTTATTTCCTTGATGGGTTTGTTTTGTTTTTTTGATGTGTGATATGTGTCTTTTGTCATGGCATGAGAAATATGGAAATATATATTACGTGAAAGTGCTGGCATAATCTTTATCATACTATTTACTGCCTCAGGACTGTGGAAAGGAAAAGAGTGAATCTGAATTGCAAAATGTCAGAAAGCAATTCTCAAAAATTATTTCTAGATACAATTGAAAAAAAAAAGAACATTAAAAAAGGGTGAGGAAAACCTGGACAAATGAACTTTTTGGTGAATAAGAATTGCTTGAACTTTTGTAGTATAGAAATAACACTGGACTGTGTGCCTGAACTCTTGTCTCCGCTTTGCCACTAACTTATAAGACTTGGCTGGTATTACACTGGATAATTAAACCAATTTAGGTGCAATTGTTGTTTTTTATTATATAAGCTCTGCCTTCCCATGAGCAATTAACATTTCCTCCAATTATTTAGATCTGCATTTATTTTTGTGAGAAGTGTTTTATAATTCTGTGTATGTAGTTCCTGTGAGTGTCTTGGTAGTTAACTTCATAACTGTTAAAAATCTTTGTGAGTTTGGGAATGTCCTGTTTGCATTTAAAGAATATTGTTTAACTTAAGTATAAATTATATTGAGTAATGATATATAGAGAATATCCTCTTATTGAGAAATCTGTATCTCCACCCTTGGTTGGCATGATATTATATATAACTTGACCCAGTATATTAGAGGGGGAAAAGGATAACCTAACTTTATAAGAATGCAGAAAAGCTTTCAGATTTGGGCTTATTTCTATTTTAAAGTAATTTGGCTTTTGGGGGAACACTTGATTTCTCTATTGTAAATTACATTACTGCTTACTCTGAGTATTTTATTAATATCTGTAGTACAATTATGAGTATGAAGAAATGTAAAAATAAATGATGCTTGCTAAGGTAGAAGAAAACACTGTCTCTTTCTTACTTCTTATATTTTTCTTAATATCAGCCATCTAAAGACCCTAGATAACTATATCATCAGCCAACTAATCCCTTACAAGCTCATATTAATTAATTACTTAATTAATTAATATTAATTATAGAATTACAAATAAGACCAAAAGGGCTATCAGTGTATCTTAATTTTGGATTTCTAAATCCAATTAGTTATGGATAATTGTCTTTTGATGACCAGTTGTTAATGATCATTTATTAGTTATGTATCAATTGGCCAGTGGATGATAGTTGTTATGTATTGTTAATTTTCAATTATTGCTTGTTGATTTTTGTAACTACTAATTTTGAATTATTAAATCATTGGATAGTTATTTCCCACAAGGAAAGTTATTTTCTCACACTATAACACAAATTTGATTCTTATACTCCTAGTTATACACCTTTTAGTCATATCATGTTGAGAAAAATATCAAAGGTTATGAAGCGACATTATTCTGTAGCCACCTATTCACACTGAAGCACTTGGATACAAATCTACAAGCCCTCCATGAAGAATAGAGTTATCAAAAGAAGCCTCCACTTAATGACACCTTAAAAAGCCTTTTGGATTACTGAGCCCTATGTAGGTGTTACGTTTTTTCATCTGGTAATTTCATTTGCAGACAGGCTGGGGGTGGAAGTGAGACTTTTGATCCAGATCCCTGTTCCCACCTGTTGTCTTGGAGAAGAGAAAAGCAGGTTGGCAAGGATGACCCTGTTATGTTCTCTTACCTTAGTCACCCTGATTGTGGCCATTGGTCTAGCTGCTTGACTTTGGGTAAGTCCCTTAACTCTTGGGGCTTCATTTTCCTCAATTGTAATTTAGGGTTTAGGGGATTGGGGGAAACTAGGTGGTGTGGTGGATAGAGTGCCAGGCTTGAAGTGATACTCCCACTGGGTTAGAGTTATAAATGCTATTTAATTTTTTATGCCACTTTTACCCTTGCTACTTCTCCCCAATTCCCTAAGGTACCCCTCATCTGAACTTTTCATTAAAAATAATAGCTCACTGCTGTGATTTAGATGCTCATTTTATGAAGAATGAAGAATCAGTGATTCAGAGAAATTAGGTGATTTGCTCAGGTGTGAGGGTAGCCATCGGGTCAACGTCGACCCCTGGTGAACTAGGGCTTTGCTCACCCAGCATGTGAAGACTGCTTCGGCGGAACAGGTGGAAAAAAACCAACAAGAAGGTTCAATGGCTGAGATGGCGACGCAGCAAAGCACTGTGGAGTGCTTAGGGTGTGTTGGAGCACAAAAGACAACACTGCCATCCAATGCAGCTGAGGAAGTCTCCAGGTGTAACGACTTTTCATGCCACTGGATCCAGGCTTCCAACGCCAAGAGAGTGGGACTGTCTCTGGGACTGTCTCTGCGCATCGACTTTTCCACTTAAATCTTCATGCACAAGTGTCTTTGTGCACAAAAATGCACAAAGACAATCGTCATCCTCGGTTCGAGAGACAACCAACAAAATAAACTAATAAGCGTCTGAGGCAGTATTCAAATTCAAGTCTTCTTGCTTCTTGAATCCATTTTCTCATCTCATTACTGGAACCAAGTCTGGTCATTAAACAAATTTTATAACATTCAGTTTGTGGACATAGTTTGTATTCTTGTTATTTTTGTTGCTCTCAGTATTCTCATTCAGCTTCCACGGGTTACCATTCATTAATTTAATATATTTTTATTAAGTCCCTACTATGATAGTAGGCACTATGTACTCAAACTACCATGGAGCAACTCAAATCTATGGATGTTGGAATATAATGATGTCTCTGATAATGTTGTTTCTTTATTCTGTTCATTTGTACTCTTCTCTTTCTTTTAGTTCTACACCTCCCATGCTATTCCTCATTCCTAGAGGCCATTTTCTATTCTTCAAGTAGTCTACTTTCTCATAGGGTGAGTGCCCTCATTCCAAAAGACTATTCTATGGAGTGAGGCTCTTCCATCTTTTAATACCTTACCCAAGCCATCCTTCTAACCCCTAACAAACACATAAGAAAAAGGGGAAAGAATGGACGCTTACTTTTGTATGTGTATTCAGAACAATTCAATTTGTTGTACATTGTATATAGCACAATACATTTGAGGAGTGAATTAAACTATTTGGACCAAATCTTTTCCATTGTCAAAGTTATTTTAAAGGAAATAATACCTTTTTCTTATAAATAAAATGCTATCATTTCCTTCACTAAAGAAATGAAACTACTTGTACTTGACAAATGTGTATATTTGTTATAAATTACATGATTTGTTTCAAAACTATTTAATATCATTTCCTATGGATATGATTTTGTCCTTAAAGGCTATTATTAGAGAATAATATAAATACATAATATATCTCTGTTCTCTTTCAATTCCAAGCTAAGTGGGTTTACCAGATTTTTGGCAAAATATAAACAGAGTTCACTAATGGATCAGTAGAAAGAGAAGAAAAAAAGTTAAATAAGAAAGGATTTTCAAAGTAACCTTGGACAAGTGAGTTAATCTTTTTTTGGCCCAGTTTTCCCCTCTATAAATGAGATTATTATATGATTTTCTTTACAGAAAAATATTTTATGATATTTAATCTGCTATATAAATATTAGTCATTATTACCATTGACACAGTTAGAATTTGTAAAAATCTTGAATATGCTCTTATCTCACTTTTCATCTCCTTGTCTAAAATGTTTAATTCATGAACAATATTTACCTCTTGTCCATTTCACAAATGTCATGCTGTTGACTTTACTTCCTGTCTAATACAGATCTGAAAATGCTCTATTCTATATTTGTTTTCTTCTAATTTCCAAGACAGAATTGATCTTACTATAGTCCCAAACCAATAGAGACTCCAAAAGGGGATGATCTTTTCAATTATAGCTTGCCCCATCCTCCAAAACTAGGACAAAGCCAGATCTACTGTAGGGGGCTCAAGATCTATTGTAAAGGAAATGGTTACATCAAAAAAAAAAAACAGATCAATAAGTTGAGTATACAATTTAAAAAAGTAGAAAAAGAACAATTTTAAAACTCCCAATTAAAAAACAAAATTGGAAATCCAAAAAAAAATTAATGATGAGATTAACAACATTGAATGTAAGAACATTGTTGAGTTAGAGGAGATTTTATTTTTAAAAAGAGATAAATCATTGGTTAATGTGATTTTTAAAAGAATGAAGAAAGAAAACCAAATCACTAGCATAAAAAAGTAAAAAAGGGTGAATTTATCACTAATGAAGATAAAATCAAAAAAATTACTAGGAGTTATTTTGCCCACCTATGTGCCAAAAAATATAATAATTTAAGTGAGATGAAAGAATATTTACTAAAACAAACACTGCCGAGACTAAGAAAGGAGGAAATAGAATATCTAAATAAACTATTTTAGAAAAAGAAATTGAGCAGGTCATAAATGAATTTTCCAAGGAGAAGACATTAGGGCCAAATGCATTTATAAGAGAATTCTACCAAACATTTAAAGATCAACTAAGTCTAATCTTAAATAAATTATTTAGAATAATTGGTTAAGAAAGAATTCTGCCAAGTTCTTTTTATGAAACAGAAAAAACAAAAATAGAGAAAGTTATAGACCAATTTCATTAATGAATATATATGTAAATATACTAAATAAAAAATAGCCATGAAATTGCAATATATCACAAAGATTATGCAGTATAAAGTAAGTGTTATATTAGGGATGCAGGAATAACTTAATATAAGACTCATTAGATGTCTCAGAAATCTCTGAACTGCAGGCCTGCTTCACAGAGGACTTTAATTCTAATGGCCATCCATCAAGTGAAATGGGGATCAAGCTATTCAATTTCCAAAAAATCAGATAAAGAAATTTGCAAGCACCAGTGTTATTGAAGAGCAGCTAAGTAGCATAGTAGATAGAACCCTGGGATTGGAAGCATGGAAACATAAGTTCAAATCTAGCCTCAGACGTATTTACTAGTTGTGTGACCTTAATCAACTCACTTAATTTTTGTTTGCCTCAGTTTTTTATGTAAATTTACCTTGACAGGTTATTGTGAGGATAAAATGAATAATTATAAAGTATTTAGCATAATGATTGGCATATAGAAGACTACATAAATGTTAGTCATTATTATAATAATACAATTATTGCTATTGTAATTGTCATGAGAAAAAAGTAAGTTAGTTCTCCAAGAGACACTCCAAATAGTATCTACCCCCCCTAAAATTGAGTTAGTCCCTAGAGATGACATGGTCAGCCAATACTTTTATAAGCTGTTATAGCAGGATCTATACTGTCATCATAATTAGAGAATGTTAAGGTTTGATAATAGGATGTATGATGATGTGAGATGGAGAGAGCACAGGTGTGTAATGGAGATAGGCAAATGCTCTCCTTTCCCCTCACCAAAGGATTTCAAGAAGGGTATCCTTGTGATGATGTTTGAATAGGGATGGACAGAGACTGATGCCTAGACTGGAGACTTCTATGGGATGAGGTATAGACTTTTAACCAGGGCTTTTTGAAATACCTGTAACCCCAGAAAACCTCCTTTGGACACAATCTTGCTGGGAAAAACTGAATGATTTTCAGCTTTGGATTTGACTTTGACCAAAGCTTACTAGACAGCCTTTCCCAATTCCCTCTTTCTCCCCTTTTTTCCTCTTTCTTATTGTCTAAAAGAAATTCTTTATCTAAACAGGCACAAGGAAGAATTAGGATAAAGGGATTAGGAGACCCTATGAGACACTCAGGCAGTTTATATCTCTTCTGCTTAGCCAAGCCAAGCAGCTTGGAAAAGTTCTTCAGGGTGACCCCATGATGTTTCAGGGTTAAACACCCCTTAAACTTCAGTTGATGTTCACTCAGCTCCCCTGACAGATGTTCATATGAAGATAGGAACACTTTCTGATCTTTAGGCACAAAGGATAGATAAGGAAAAACCCCAGGTATCCTAAATGTTGGATCCTGAGATCTGGTCCAAGGCCTCCATCTCTCACCAAATTCAGAAACCAAAGCCCTTTCTTTTCCTTCTATTAACCACAATCCTGTCTTCCTCCTTCCAAATGCCACTCCTGCCCTTCAAGCTCCCTTGCAAAGTTCCAAAGTCTTCTCTCTGTCTCAAGATTCTTCCTACAAGAAGTAGGGAAATCCCTTCATTTTCTGTCAAATATGCTAGATTGGGATAGGGGGAGAGAAGTGATATTAAGAAGATGATATAATTTTAAATGACAAATGCTGGAAGGGCTGTGGAAAAACTGGAACACTAATCCACTGTTGGTGAACTATATCTACCATTTGTAGAACAATTGGGAAACAGGACCAAAATTCTATAAAACTATGCATACCCTTTGCCTTAATAATACCACTATTGGTCTGTATCTCAAAGGGATAAAAGAAAATTGAAAAAGAACCCATTTGTTTAAAAATATTTATAGCAATTCTTTTTGTGGTGGTTTTTAATTAGAAATTAAGGGGTTAGTAGTAGTAGTCTCTCGGTAACTGAGGATGATGATTGTCTTTGTGCATTTTTGTGCACCAAGACACCTGTGCATGAAGATTTAAGTGGAAAAGTCGACGCACAGAGACAGTCCCACTCTCTCGTCGTTGGAAGCCTGGGTCCAGTGGCACGAAAAGTCGTTACACCTGGAGACTTCCTCAGCTGCATTGGATGGCTGTGTTGTCTTTTGTGCTCCATCATGCCCTAAGCACTCCACAGTGCCTTGCTGCATCGCCATCTCAGCCGTTGAACCTTCTTGTTGGTTTCTTCTGTCTGTTCGGCCGAAGCAGTCTTCACATGCTGGGTGAGCAGAGCCCTGGTTCACCAGGGGTCGACGTCGACCCGATGGCTACCCTCACAAGGTTTAGCCGGCCAGCCATTGCCCGGGGTGTGGCCGCTGCCGCATGCTAGCGGCTACTAGGAGCCACAAGGGAGAGCTGGGTGTCAGGTGAGGGTTAGTGGCTGGAGAGCTGCCCTAGGAG
Source organism: Monodelphis domestica (assembly GCF_027887165.1). Classification (NCBI taxonomy): domain Eukaryota; kingdom Metazoa; phylum Chordata; class Mammalia; order Didelphimorphia; family Didelphidae; genus Monodelphis; species Monodelphis domestica. Next base: position 510,773,024 of record NC_077229.1, read on the forward strand.
GGCATGACAAGCCCTCCATACCAAAGATATTACTCCTCCCTGAACACCCCAAACACCCCTGAAATTAAGGGGTTACACAATTGGAAAATAGCTGAAAAAGATTTGGCATATAATTGTAATTGAATATTATTGTTCTATCCTAAACAATGAGCATGGGGCAACTAGGTGGCTCAGTGGATAGAGCACCAGACCTAGAAAGGGGAGGACCTGAGTTCAAATCTTGTCTCAGATACTTCCTAGCTTTGTGACTCTGGACAAGTCATTTAACCCCCTTTGCCTAGCCTTTACTGTTTTCTGCCTTGGAACCAATAATTAGTATCTATTCTATGACAGAAAGTAAGAATTTTAATTTTTTTAAGAAGAAATGATGAATAGGATGATTTCAGAAAAAAACCTGGAAAGATTCATATGATTTTATGCAAAGCAAAGTCAGCAGAACCAGGGAACATGTTACAAAATAACTGTAATATTTTAAAGATGATCAACTGTGAAAGACTTAGCTACTCTGATCAAGACAATGATTCAAGACAATTTCAAAGGACTCATGATGAAGAATTCTATTTGTCTCTAGAGAGAACTGGTTAACTCTAAATGGAGAATGAAGCATATTTTCCCCCTTTTCTTTCTTTTTCTTTTTTTTTTGGTCTGGATTTTCTTTTGCAACATGGCTAATATGGAAATGTATTTGGCATGACTTCACATGTATAATTGATACTAAATTGCTTACCTTCTCAAGGAGGGTAGAAGGGCCGGAGGAAAGGATGGAATTTGGAACTCAACATTTTAAAAATGATTGTTAAGGAATTTCTGTATTACTAGGAAATATTAAACAAAATAAATAAAAACATATAAAAACACTAAAAAATAATAATTTTGAAAGCTGTAAGTACTGTGATCATTACAATGCCAGCCATAGTCCCTGAGGACCAGTGATGAAACAGAGTATCTAATAGAGAGTGGTGATGGATTCAGGATGCAGATTGAGATACAGATATTTTTGTGTACAGCCATTAAGAGCATATGCTTTGCTTGACTACAGATATTGTTATAGCCGATTTTTTTTCTTACTTTTCACAATAGGGTTGGGAATGAAAGAGAGAGAAAATAAACTTCTAGGTGGCTTTTTTTTAAAAGGGGGTGGGGGACCCAGCAGCAAAATGCTATCTGCTCTTTCAGAGGAGGTCTCTGTGTTATTAATTTAACTGTAGAAGAGACTCTCACAGAATAAGCTTAGTCTGTATATATTTGTAATATAATAAAAAATAAGCAACTATATGTTATCCAAGCAAAGCTTACTGTCTGAAGATGAACTTTCCTAGTAGTTTAAATGGAATGACGAGGGGGGAAAAAGAGTCAGCAATGTAGGAGTTAAAAGAAAACAACCCCAAGGAGAACTCAATAGATTTCCTGTGTTTCTTATCTAGAAAAGGGCTTTCTATGTGTTAAGGAAGGTGGGAAGCAGTCAATCAGTTAGAACAGATTTTCTGCGACTTGAAGCCCCACCTTGAGTTGGGGGAATACTCAGGAAGAAGTAGGGTGGGAGGGTGAGAGGTGAGTTCCCCATAGGACAGCTGGAAAGCAGCAAGGAAGCCCTGGGAAAGTCTTAGCATAGGAATTCCTCTCTTTCTGCTGCTGCCTCTGGAGCAGCAGCAGGAACAATGCTGTGAATGGTGGCTGCCACCGCCCTGTCGCTTACCCAGAGACACAATACTTCAGCTCTGGGTTATGCCAGGGCATGTCCCAGGTTTTCAGCAGGACTGTAGTTGCTCTCCGCCTGTAGGCTGCCTGGGATAGCTCCATCACAAGGAGACAATTGGCCTCGTGAATGATTAAAGGCAAGAGAATAATTAAAAGAAAAAACCAGAGAAGAAAGGCCCTGGTAGCTTTGGAAACTGCCAGCTCTGCAACTCTGAACTGTGCTCTAGAAGGAGAACAGGCACCCTTTATAGAGTTCATTAAAGTTAGCACATTCATTATCTCACTTAATCCTCATTAACCCGACCCTGTTATTATTAGCCCCATTTTACAGATGAGGCTATGGAAGCTGAGAGAGGTAAAGGGTTTGCACACAGTCACATAACTAGTAAATGTCTGAGACAGGATTCAAACTCAGGTCCTTAAGATCTCTGTTCACAGGAGAGCATTATACTCAGCGCTGAAATCTCGTGAAATGATCAAATGTGATAGACTTTGCTACTAACAGCAATGCAATGATCCAGGACTATTCTGAGGACTTAGAAGAAAGAAAGCTGCTAGCCACATCCAGAGAAAGAACTGTGGGAGGAGAAATGCAGATGAAGACATGATCTATCATTTGTTTATTTTGGTGTTTGTTGGGGGGTTTGGAATTTATAAGATTATTCACTTACAAAAATGAATAATATGGAAAGATGTTTTAGATGATAATACACGTATAAGCCAGATTGAATGGCTTGTCAGCTCTAGGAGGGGGAGGGAAGAAAGGGGGGGAGACAATATGGATCATATAACTTTGGAAAACTCATATAAACATTTGTTATTAAGATAAAATAAATTATATTTTTTTAAAGACCAGTTTAAGCACCTCTAGCCAAGAGAAGAGGAAAGGAGTCTTCTGATTGCCTTGGAAACACTATCTCTTCCATCTTTTTGCGTATGGTTAGGGAACCCCAGAATCCTGAAAAGGAAGGTGATTCAGACATTATACAACAGGCATTTTAAGGGACCCCTTTGGCAGAGTTTTATTCTTTAGAAATATTCTAAAAAATCCTCAAGTTCCATTAGCAGCATGACATAGGGCTTTCTGCTCTCAGATTTTAAAAAGTGCTTCTTTTTAATGAACAGAAATCAATTCTCTTCCCTCCCACCTCAAATTATGGGGTGGGGGGAAGAAAAGAAAACAAATTCCTTTAACAAATATGCAGTCAAGCAAATAAAAGCCCTGTGTGTGTTATGTGTATTTTGATTCTGATGGTCTAATGATAAAGCATACTGTCCACCTCCTGGCATAACACAATGGATTCAAGATGCAGAATAAGACTATCTATCTATCTATATGTGTCTGTCTGTCTGTATCTATCTATGTATCTGTCAGTCTGTCTGTCTATCTGTCTGTCTGTATCCATCTATCCCTTCCTCCCTCCCTCCATCTATTCATCTATCTGTCTACCTATCCATCTGCTATCTATAAATCTATCTATCTATCTATCTATCTATCTATCTATCTATCTATCTATCTATCTGTCTGTCTGTCTGTCTATCTATATATCTATCCATCTGTCTGTCTATCTATCTGTCTATCTATCTATCTATCTATCTATCTATCTATCTATCTATCTATCTATCTGTCTGTCTGTCTGTCTGTCTGTCTATTTATCTGTCTGTCTGTCTATATATATATCTATCCATCTGTCTATCTATCTATCTATCTATCTATCTATCTATCTATCTATCTGTCTGTCTGTCTGTCTGTCTATCAATATTTCTCTATTTGTCTGCCTGTTTATCAATATCTATCATCTATCTATGCCTTTTTGTCATGTGTCATATGACATATATATACATGTACTGTTATATACACAAGGCACATAGATACTTATATATATTACATCATGTATATGCAATATACATGACATCTATACAGATATGCATGGTCTGTAGACTCATATGCACACACCCATATATAATGTGTGTGTGTGTGTGTGTGTGTGTGTGTGTGTGTGTCTTATTCAGTATCCTGAATCCATTATTCTGTGCCAGGAGGTAGATAGCGTGTTTCATTATCATCCTTCCAGAATTAGAAATGCTAATCACATTGATCATCTTACAGTTTTCAAAGTTATTTGGTTTTATATTGTCACTGTTCTTGTACAAGTTGTTCTCCTGGTTCTACTCATTTCATCCTTTATCATTTTGTAAAATTCTTCAAAATGGGTCTTTTTTATAATATTGATGTTGATTGTCATTGAGGGAGCAGATGGAGGAGCTCCTGCTGAAAGACAAATCCTTTTTATCCCTCCATGGCTTCCTCCTAAGGCCTTAGTTCTACTCAAGGTAAGAAGGATGTTCAATGTCCCCCCCCTCGTTTTGTGCAGTGTGATGAGGAAGGAGAATGCGTGGAGTTCCTCTTCTCTAGAGCTTCACTTTGAGAAGAGAATGATTCAGGAAAGGACTGCAGAGTCCATTCCTCTCTCTTTGTTTCCCCGATAATGTAGTGATTGTAGTTCTTTTTCTGACCCGATCTCCAAAGTTAAACTCTCAACCAGGAGAAAGGCTTGCATTATAAGATACTCTTGCAGCTTGCAGATCACTGTAAAGAAAAAAATTAAATCGGTAGAAATAAAATTACTGAAAAACCAGATCATAGTCTTCTTTTGTTAGCATTTAGTAGGAATATGTCCTTAAAGATGCCATTTGCCTCATTTTCTCTTTCATTCCATATTTTTGGGGTTCTTGGTTGTTAACAGATTTCCTGCCAAACCTTACCCAAGAGCTTCAAGCCTGGTGCAGTAGTGACCTCTAGTGGTTGCAATTTCCTTCTAGTCTGCATTGCAATCAAATATTCCAATCATTCTGTACTTTGTTTAATGCATGTTTTCATTTTACCATTTTAATAAGGTCACAACCACCTTCAACTTTATTTTCCTCCTCTTTAAAATGTAGGAGCTGGGAAGAGTCAAGCCACTTCCTGTTCTAAAAATTCTAGGATCATCAAAGTGTCAATTAATTTTCTTTAAAAATTTAAAACTTATAAATTGATCAAAGCCTCAAAGCAAAATTTAAATGTATGTGTTTTATTTGTAAATGTTGCTTCTTAATTTTCACCTTCTAACAGATGCCCAGGATTAAACTGGGGCAGACAATTTTCTTCCCCGAATCCCATTTTCTACACAGTTATTTAGAACAACTTAATGTGAATTTCAGATAGGAATTCAAAGAATTCATATTTGAATTATTCTAAGCTGGCGCCATTTTGTTTATCTTGGAGCTCAGAGGACTTAGCATCAGGCTTTCCATCTTGTTCACACTAATATGTTTCTTGAGCATACACAAAGAGCTACACCAGGATCAGATATGGAGCTCTTGCCATAATAATTAGCCATCATAAAATAGGGAATGGATTGAAAAAACACAGAGGGGTGCTACTTCTTTCTTTTGTTCTTCATAAAGAAAAGGAGGCTGGTCCTTTGGTATTGAAACTCCTTGGCACTATCATATGAATTGAACCTTGAAGTTAGCTAGGGATTCTAAGAGGGGGAGGTGAGAAATAACTTCATTCCAGGATAGAAGCAGACAAGTTTCCTACTCTTAGCTTGATCTCTTTAAGGGGAATGGGTACCATTTATATAGGGTTTTTTGCATGTATTACTTTATTTGATTCTCACAATCCAATTCAAGGGTTAGCCACACTTTACAGATGAGGATATTGACACTAAGAGAGTGACTTGCCCAAAGTTCCACAGCCTAATCAGTAAATATCTGAGACAGGATTCAAACTCACATCCCTATTACTTTAAATTGAGACCCTTAACCCCCATATCTGAGAGACATCTAAGTGGCACAGTGAATACAGTGATGGGCCTGGAGTTAGGAAGACATCTTTGTGAGTTCAAATCTAGCCTCAGATGCTTTCTAGCTATGTGATTCTGGGCAAGTCCCTTAACTCTTTTCACTTCAGTTTCTTCATATGCTAAATAAACTGGGGGTGGGGGAGGGAAATGGCAAATTGCTCCAGCATTTTTGCCAAGAAAATCCCAAATGAGGTCATGAAGAGTCAGACACAACTGAAAAATTATGAAACAATAACAAAAGGCCCTAAATCACCTAGCTGGCAAAAGAGGAAAGGTATCTTTGGACTACCAGAGCCAACAGGCTATCTTAAAACTAGAAGAAAGTAGGGAAGGGGAGAGAATAAACATTTCTTCAGCTTTGACTACTTTGCTCGTCACTGTGCTGACTCCTAAATATCTTATTTGATCCTCACAACAACCCTAAGAGGTAGGTACGATTATGATTCCTATTTTACAGTTGAGAAAACTGTGGCAGGCAGAGGATAAGCGGCTTGCCAGGTTCATACAACATCTTAGTGGCTGAGACAGAATTTAAACTCTGATCTTCCTGATTATAAAATAGTGCTTTATCCATCGATCCATCTATCTGCTTCTGATCGCCTTATTGTACTGCTGAGAGGTCAGCATGTACTATGTAGAGATTATTGACTGGGTGTCAAGACACTGGGAACCCATTAATAAATATCTGACCACAGTGAAGTCACTTAGTCTTTCTGAACCTCACTTTCCTATTCTGTCAGATAAGAGGACTAAGAGGTGGCTTTTCCAAAGCTGCCATTTTCCTATGCCATGGAACTGAATGGTTGGTTTATAGGTAATCATATAGCAAATTAGTGATGGTCAGATTAAGAACTCATGTCTCCTGATTCTCAGAATCACATTCTTTTCACTAATGATCAGAGTTCAAAGCAGCTGACTAGGGACAGCTAGGAAGTACAATGGATTGGGCATTAGGACCATAATCCAGAGGACCTGGGTTCAAATCTAACCTGAGACACTTCCAAGCTGTGGGACCCTATGCCAGTTTCATACAAAATTTAAGAGGATGAAGCTAGATTTCAACTTGTGCAAGTTATTTAACCCTGACTGCCTAGCCTTTGCTGCTCCTCTATCTAAAAATTGATACTAAGTCAGAGGGTAAGAGTTAAGGAAGAAAAAGAAAAGCAGCTGACTGATGAGAACTTCAGATGAGCAAGTCCCTTTGTCCTTCTCAGTGGGTCAGAGGAGGCAGGGCTGGCGGGAGAGGAGGGGATGGTTGAATACCCAAATTGCAGCATTTAACAACAACAAGTAAAATGTCTTTAGGTTGAAGAAGCCCTGGTCTTTCCTTACTGTGGGGTGAAAGGCAACACTAAAGAAATACAGACTTTGGGCAAATGCTTCCTCATCCCCAGTGACTGCTGTCTTTGGCAAGAGCGTTGGGATCTTCCATGCTCATTGACCAAGTATGCAGGGAAAGAATTCCAACATTGGCTTGTCTTGAATATCAAAATTCAGCAACTGGGCATGATCTAGAGCTCAGATAACCATGCTCTGTTTCCAGACTGAAGGAGAAGTATTCTCCACCTAGAGCCTGACTCACTCTGTGACCTCTGGAAAACCCACTGTTTCTTTTTGTCTGACCTCTACAGCTGTGGTGAAGCATCTTTAAAATGTCTTCCAAGAAATTCAACTTTCTTTAGGACAAGAAGTTGCCCAAACCTCAAATACTACAGATATGTGTGTACTATGGAATACAACTCCACTCAACTCAGAATGGGGGACATAAGAATTATTGGTAGTAAGTAAGAACGATGGTATGAAATTAGAAAATAGAAGTAGGTTTTATAAGGGGAAATCTTTAGCAGCATTATGAAATTTCACTGAAGTTTCTGTATTACTGGCAGGTCTTCAATCTATTGGGGAAAATATGACTGGTCCAAGATTGAAATCTAAAAAAAAAAAAAAGCCTTACTGTGAAAAAGACCAGAAGAATAGCCAGTTTTGAGTTAGAAGAATGTCATTAAATGGAGGGGAAAGAAAACTATTCTATCCTTTAAAAAATATGTGACATTATATGGTGCTTTATTTTTTTTAATTTCTAATAACCCTGTGAAAGAGGGGTATTAGTTGAGAAAAATATTAAGATTTTCATCTTTTTTTGTAAAATGGATTTGCACAATAGATTTTATAAATAAGAAAACTGACTGGAACAATCTCCAGGAATTGATGCAGAGCGAAAGGAGCAGAACCAGGAGAACATTGTACACAGAGACTAATACACTGTGGTACAATCAAACGTAATGGACTTTTCCATTAGTGACAGTGCAGTGATCCTGAACAACTTAGAGGAATCTACCAGAAAAATCACGATCCACATCCAGAGGAAACACTGTGGGAGTAAAAACGCCGAAGAAAAACAACTGCTTGAATACAAGGGTCCAGGGGGATGTGTTTGGGGTTATAGACTCTAAATGAACATCCTAGTGCAAACAACAACATGGAAATAGGTTCTGATCAAGGACACAAGTAATACCCAGTGAAATTGCATGTCGGCTGTGGGAAGGGTGGATGGAGGGGAGGGAGGGAAATAATGTGATTATTGTAACCAAAATAAATAAATAAACAAAAATTTTAAAAAATTCTTATTGACTGAAAAAAACTGAGGCATAAATAAAGTGATTTGTTTTATTGTTTATTTATTGTTATCTAGATAGTAGGGATCAAAGATAGAATTTGAACTGAGGTGTTCCTGATTCCAAGTCCAACACTCTAGCCATTATATTACATAAGCACACACACACACACACACACACACACACACACACACACACAAAGAGGAGATACTTTAGCAGCTTGCCATTAAGACCACCAATTTCAGTTACCTTTGCTCAAAAAATTCACAGATCCTAGAAGTTTAAAGTGATCCTTTTGGTCATCTAGTCTGAACACTGTCTGAAAAAAATCACCTCTAGGAAATATCTCTATTAAGTGACCAGTCAGCAAGTGTCTAATCTAAGACCTCCAGTCAATGAGTCTGGCATTTTTGAAGATAGCCTTGATCCCATCCTTCTCCAGGAGACTACAGCCTCAGTTAGCCCATCCTACCCCACCCCACCTTGGCTTTTCTCTAATATTAAACCTCTTCCTATCCACTGGTTTCTAATCTATTGCTTTCAAACACACTCATATTTCTCCTATGCAAAAAAAAACAACCAAAAAAAAACCATACTCTTTAGACCTTACCATTTCCTCAAATAATCATCTCCTCTCTTCCTCAGCCCTACTCTTACCAAAAGCTGCCTCTCTCCACTGCCTCCATTTTCTTTTTTCTGACTCAATTTTCAGCCTTTCCCAATCTTAATTCTACCATTTTACTGAAACTGTTCACTCAAAGTTAACACTAATTTCTTAATTATCAAATCTGAGGTTCGTTTCAATCTTCATCCTTCTAGATCTTTCTGCTACATTTGACACCATTGGCCACCCTCTCCTCTTGGATATTTCCTCTTCTTTGGTCTTCAGTAACAACACTGTTATAGTTCTATATGAACCTATCTAATTGCTCCTTCTTATCCTCCTTTACTAGCATGCCTTCTCAATATAATCCCCAAGGTTTTGACCTGGTCCCTCTTCTTTCTCTGTATTCTTTGGTGATGGTATCAAGCTTCCATAGAGTCTATCATCTCCATTAGATAACACTGAGATCTATAATCTAGTTAGCTATCTAATGCTAGTCTCTCTCCTTAGTTTCGGAATCATTCCAACACAAGCCTTAAATTCAAGATGTCTAAAATCAATACTATTATTTTTACCCCTAGGCCCTCCCCTCTTCTAAATTTCCCTATTTCTGTTGGTGGTACCACCATCTTTCCAGAATTTCAAGTTCATAATCTTGGTATTATGACTCATCATCATTCTCCCTCACTCCAAATATCCATCCATTCACTTTGACCTTTGCTTTCTACATCCCTTGCTTCAAATCCCTAACTCCTTCATTCATCCAAACACCACCATAGTTCAGACCCTTATCATTTCTCCCCTCAACTATTATAACAGCTTATAAATTGGCGTAGCTGCTTCAAATCTCTCCTACACCCATTCTACACAATGCTGCTGAAGTAATTTTCCTTAATAGCAGATCTGATCAATCCCAACCTCCCCACTCTAGAATCAACTCCTATGACTTCCTATGGCTTGCCTCTTGGGTCAAATGGAAAACTCTCTGTTTAGCTATTAAAGCTGCTTCACTAGCAGATTGGCTAATATGACAGCAAAGGAAAATAATAAATATTGGAGGGGATGTGGCAAAATGGGGACACTAATGCATTGTTGGTGGAGTTATGATTTGGTCCAACCATTGTGGAGGGCAATTTTGAACTATGCCCAAAGGGGACTTAAAAGACTGTCTGTCATTTGATGATCCAGCCATAGCACTGCTGGGTTTGTACCCCAAAGAGAAAACAGGGGAAAATACTTGAACAAAAATATTCATAACTGTGCTCTTTGTGGTGACCAAAAATTGGAAAATGAGGGGAGGCCCTTCAATTGAGGAATGACTGAACACATTGTGGCATCTGTTGGTGATGGGATACTATTGTGCTCAAAGGAATAATGAACTGCAGGAATTCCATGTGAACTTGAATGACCTCCAGGAATTGATGCAGAGTGAGAGGAGCAGAACCAGGAGAACATTATACACAGAGATTAATACACTATGGTGCAATTGAATGTAATGGACTTCTCTACTGGCAGCAATGCAATGAGGACAATTCTGAAGAGCTTAGGAGAAAGAATGCTATCCACATCCAGAGAAAGAACTGTAGGAGCAGATATACAGAATAAAAGCAACTGCTTGATCACATGGGTCAATGGGGATATGATTAGGGAAGTTGACTCTAAATGATCACCCTAGTTCAAATATTAATATTATGGAAATAGATCTTGATCAATGACATATAAAACCCAGTGAAAGGAGTATGGGTCATGTAAACATTGAAAATATTCAAAATTAATTTAAAAAAATTTTAAAGCACTTCACAACTACACTCCATCTTTATCTTTCTGATGTCATTGGATATCACTTTGATTCCTACACTCTATAATCCCTTCAAACCCAAATGAGACTGTCTCCCTTCCTTATTCAAGATATTCAAACTCTGGTTTTCATGACTTTGCACTGGGCTTTGAACAGGTCTGGAATACATCCTTTTCCTAGCTCTGCCTAACAGTTTTCTCTTCCTTTGAAATGTAGTTTAAACACCATCATCTTTTTTTTTTCCTTTGAAACCCTTACCTTTTGTAATCAATACTTTGTATTGGTTCTAAGGCAGAAAAGTGGTAAGGGTTAGGCAATGGGGGTTAAGTGACTTGCCCAGGGTCACACAGCTGGGATGTGTCTGAGACTAGATTTGAACCCAGGACCTCTCTTCTTTAAGCCTGACTCTCAATCCACTGAGCTACCCAGCTGCCCCAAAATACCATCTTCAACATGAAAGTTTTTCTAATTCTTACCCTACCCCCAAACAACTCAGAAAAGTCCCTCCAAAACTACCTTTCATGCAAATGCTTTGTATTTTTCATTTTTTCTCTTTATATCTATTTTGCATATATATTAAATACTATAAATTATTTGCATTTATTCTCTTCATACTTATTCTGTATATAGATATATTAAATACCATATATTTGTTTACATTTATTCTCTTCACATTTATTCTGTATTTAGATATATTAAATAGTATATATTTGCATTTGTTTTCTTCATAATTATTCTATACATATTTATATATGTATTTGTTATATCCCCTGTTGGAACATAAGAAATTGTTTCATTCATTTGTATTCATATCCCCCTCATCTAGTCCTGTTTTGGATACATTTTTTTATTGTTCAGTCATTTTTGGTCATATCTAACTTCTCATCCCATTTGGAGTTTTCTTGGCAGAGGTTCTATTTTGCCATTTCCTTCTCCAAGTTGTTTTACAAATGAGGAATTGAGACATACATGGTTAAATGACTTGCCCAGGATCACATAGCTAGTGCCTGCAGTCATATTCAAACTCAGGGAAAAAAAAAAATTATTGACTACAAGCCCAAAGCTCTATTCACCATATCACCTAGCTGGCAAAAATTGTTGGTTGATCTTGTTTTCAAAAAGGAAAAATGATATCATGGGTTGGTCATGATGGCACAGTGGACAGATGACATGAATTCAAATCTAGCCTCAGACACTTACTAGCTATGTGACCCTGGGAAAATTACTTAACTCTGGCACATAGTAGGTACTTAATACATATTTATCAATTGGTTGATTGATTGGATAAGTTCTAATTTTTATAAGAATTTTTTCTTTATATTGATGTTAATTTTACCTCTCTGAATATATTACTCTCTTCACTTCTCCTAAATCTGTGCCCTAGAGCCAAACAACATAATCTAATGTAATCCTTCCTTCATATGATGACCCTTCAAATATTTGGAGACAGCTGTCCTGTCCTTTCCCCAATCCCCACTCCACTCTCAAACCTCTCTCCTCCAAGCTAAATGCCACAAGTTCCTATAGATGATGCCTATATGATTTGCTGTCCCATCATTTCACCAGCATGGTCTCCTTCTTCTGAAACACAATGCCCAGAACAGAACATTCTAACCTACTATTCCGGATGAGTGTGCCCAGGACAGAATATGATAAGCCTCCCTGCTTCTCTACCTTGTGCTTCTAACCTCTCACTGGGTATTACAAGGACCTTGCCATGGAGGAGAGAGAGAGAGAATTCTGGGGTTCTCTGTGTTCTGTAGTTCTATCCCCAAAGGACAACAAGTTAGATAACAAAGTGGATTAGAAAGGCATTAGTCTCAGCAAGCAGGGGAATGAATAACAGGAGTGTGGTTTTGCTACTAGCTAATAGCAAATCCCAAGCATTTCATTAGGATTCTTCCAGCCTTTGACATTCACCTTTTTTCTATTGTCTGCTCAGACAAGGAGGGCTATAAGATTGTTTTGAGAAGTACAAGTATTTGTCATGACTGCCATAACAGCTCCTAGATCATGAATGTGACTGAGGAGTTGACTGTGCGTCCAAATTCACTGACTCTTTTTCCAAACTCAGCAGCAGCAAATGTTCTCTGGATGTGAACATGTGTTATATGTTACTTGGCATCTTCCCATTCCAGTGTTTTCAACCCTCTCCCCCTCTCCCCCATCCTTGTTTAAAAAGTAAACGCTTTCCTGACAATTAAAAATAAAGGGAAAGGAGACTGGACGTTTGGAATTGCTACTACTAGGAGGGGGAAAGGAAGGGAAAAAATGATCAGTATGTTGCAGAGGTTTCAACTGTTTTCCATCTAAGTGGGAAGGGGAAGGGAAGAGAGTGAGCATTAATATAACACCTACTATGTGTCAAGCATTGTATTAAGTGATTATTTAAATATTTAAGTATTAAGTATTATTAAGAGATATTACAAATATCTCATTTGATCCTCACAACCACCTATGAGGAAGGTACTATTATTATTCCCATTTCCAGGTGAGAAAACTGAGGTATGTAGAAGTTAAATGACTTGCCTAAGTTCACGCAGCTAGTAAGCATCTGAGGCAAATTTCGTGTTCAGGTTCTCTTGCCTACAGGCCAAGTATTCTATGGACTATACCAATCAATGCCTATGAAACAATGAAATATTAGCTTTTTAATAAACATCCAAGTAGAAATGCCAAACGAGCAGAGAATAATGTAGGGAGTAGAGTGTGAAAGGGTTGAATTCAAATTCTGTCTCTAGCTATATGATTTCAGGAAGTCACTTAATCTATGTTATATATAATTCCCTCAGATTTGCTTTATTTATTTATTTTTAAATTTATTTAGAATCTTTCCATGATTACAAGATTAATGTCCTTTCCCTCCCAGATTGGCTTGAAAGGTGTTGATGGAGAGAGTTCACCCACCAGTTGATGGAGGGAGCACACATCAGTCAGTGCTTCTCTACGCTGATGAAATCACAGAGACCTCTCACACTCACACAGGAAAGGAAAGGAAATAGCAGAGCCTCCCAGTAATTACCTGGCAAAACTGAGAACCACATTTAAATCTCATACAATTGTCTCTGCAGGCCAAGAAGCTAAACATCCAGCCTTGGCAAGGATGATATTAAAGGGAAATTAGAGGATTGCCAAAGAAATGACTGACTTGCTTACAGCACAATGTTATTGTTTCTCATCCAAGATGATGGGATTTGAGGCTTTCAATAAACTCATAGATTCCTTGGGACCTAGAAAGCATAGTGAAGGCAGACAAAAGAAAGGGAGAGAGAATATTTCATCATTTCTCTGTGGTGTCAAAGTTACTGCAGTTTGCAATCAAGAAGGTGGTTTATTTCTTTCAGTTAAGAGTGTCTGTTTAAAAAAATAATCTATTATTTAGCAAAACAGGTGGTGGGGTGGAGGCAGAAGCTTATTTTGCAGATTGCAGAGCAATGAAGCACCTTTCCCCCACTGCCAAGGAGCACTGAACCCTGTACAGAGAAGGTACTTCCAGCTGTTCTCTAGTATTTTGGAAAATCAAAGATCCAGTTCATTCCAAAAGCCATTGTTCCAAGATGAATGGTGGGTTCTCTTCAGAGACAAGGCTGCAAGTCAGGCTTTGTCTTTAACTACTAATTTGGACAAAGACATAGATCAAAGAAAGGGTTCATCCCTGAGAATGAAGGTGAACAATGCATGTGTCCATGCATTTGTGTGTGTGTGTGTGAGAGAGAGAGACAGAGAGACAGAGAGACAGAAACAGAGAGACAGAGAGAGAGAGAAAGAGAGAGAGACAGAGACAGAGACAGAGACAGACAGAGACAGAGAAAGAGAGAGAGAGAGAGACAGAAACAGAGAGACAGAGAGAGAGAGAGAGAGAGAGAGAGAGAGAGAGAGAGAGAGAGAGAGAGAGAGAGAGAGAGAGAGAGATACAGAGATAGAGAACATTTTTACAGGAACATTTTTAAATGTTCCTTTTAGGATTTCCAGACATGTTTACTGGTTCCACTATGATGAACCATTCCAACACTGCCTCTTTTCTTCCAGTATCTGCTGCCCCAACAGAAAAGCATGAGAAAAAGATCCCGCTTTCTTGCAATGGAGTCTCATAGTCTCCCTGAGCTTTAGTGTAAAATGGAGCTTCAACTATAAAATGGGGATAAAAATAGTACCTCCTTCCCAGGGTTATTGTGAATATCAAATAAGAGAATAATTTTAAAGTGGATAGAGTAAGTGTTGGCACAGAGCACGTACTATATAAATCTTAGCTAGTAATATTATAATTATTAGTGTTTAGCATCTCTTTTAGCTAAAGTGAAGCTGTAGCCATTAGAGGTCTCCTTAAAAATGGGCCAATCTCTGGAATAATTTTTTTTAATTAAACAAGTATTCACTGAGTTACACACTGTTAAATATTAGGGTTTTGCCTTAAAGGAGCTGTCTTTTCAGATATAGATCATAGATAGAGAGGGGAGAAACATCAAAGGAAATGAATTAGGAAGTAATGCAATAATCCAGACAAGAAGTGATGTGGACTTTAAATAAGATGGCTGTGAAAGATGTTGAAGTGGTAGGAGCAACAGGAGTTGACAGATGATTGAATATATAGAGTGGGAAAGAAGAAAGTCAGCCAATAAGCATGTGTGAAGTGCTCACTATGTATCAGATGACATACTAAGGATTAGGAAGGAAATGTAAGCAAAAGAAAGACAGTCATTGTCCTCAGGTAACTTCCATTTAAATGGAGAAGACAATACATAAAAGACACTGACAAGGGGGAAGGGGCGGAGAAAGAAGGTGACCAAGTGTGAGTATGATGGGCAAATCCAGAAGACAAGAATCTAGTGGGAATGAAGAGAGAGCTGGGCTGGGTTCCCTCCTTAAACAGAAGTCCTAGAAGGGACTCTCCATGCTCCATTCAGAGGGAGACACTCGGGGTAGAGGGTGCATCTGAGCTGTGAATGCCAGGGCTAAAATGACCTTCCAAAATGAAGAGGTTTCTGGGAGGCAATAGAGAAGTCCAGAGGAGTGTAACTTTGTGGGAAATGAAGAGATGGCTGGCCTGAGCTTCCTCCTTAAGTTGAGAATGACTCTGAAGCCATGAACCTAGGTTACTAGAACAGTAGTGTTGTCCTCAAGAGAAAGAAGAAAGTTAAAAGAGAGGAGGATTGAGGAAAAAAGATAACAAGTCCCATTTTAAATATATTGAGTTTGAGATACCCAGTGGCTATCCAGATGGAGATACAGTTGGTAATGTAGGACTAGAGCTTAGAAGTAAGATGAGAGTTGGACATGCAGATTTATGAGTCATGTACTTATATACAGTCATTGACTACAAAGGAACTATTGACATTATCAGGAAGAATTTTACTCCATCTAGGGAGGAGAGAGTATCCAAGAGTAAAAGGTACTCAAGAGTGGCAAATAGGACAGAGAGATCAGGAAGAATGAGAATAGAGAAAAGGCCCTTGGATTTAGCAGTACTTTGAGGGGTAGTAGGAGGGAAGCAGTTTCAGCTGAGAGTAGTGGAGTAGGAAACCAGATTGCAAAGGACCAAGAAGTGGGATGTGTGTAAGTAAGTGAAGGCAATGGATGTAGACAGTTTTTTCCTTACTAGAAGTTTTGTTGTGAAAGGGAGGTAGTACAGGGAATAATTGCTTGAGATGATGTCAGGATCAAGTGAAAGATTTTTATATTTATTTGGTTTTGGCATTGGAAAAATATGAATATGTTTTCAAGGAGCAATAAATAGCCTTTGAATAAAGAGAGATGGAAGATTAAAATTAGAGAAGGGATGAGTAAAATGGTATACTCCCTGAGAAAAAGGGAATGGACAAGATCAAGGTCAGTAGCAACCATATACCTCTACCATTTCATGTCCCATTTTTCCTTAGTACATAATCTATAACATGGGTACATGTATACTGGGAAGAGGACTAGACCCCAAATCAGAAGTCCTGGGTTCAAATACTACTTCTAATTTTTAGTTCTTATGTAACCTTGAACAAGTCACTAAATGTCTCCAGACCTCATTTTCCTCATATACAAAATGAAGAACTTGAACTAGATACTCTCTGAAGTCCATTTTAGCTCTTGAGCTATAAAAATATGAAAGAGAATGAATACTACTAGAATGTAAAGCCACAAAAGGACAGAAATTATGCCACTTCCCCAACCTATCACATTTCTTAGAAAGTCCTGAAGATAAGTTGGCACATATGCTTATGAGGTATAGACAAATGATCGATATAGACAGATGACCAATTTATCCATAAGCAATATAAATATCTAGATGTTCATTCTTTTTAAAAATGTTAATAAATGTATTCATTTGTTTTGTTACATTAAAATATTCTATTAACTTCCTCCCTCAATCTCTCCCCTCCCCCTTTTAAAGAAGATATTGTCAAAAGAATAAAAATAAAATTCTTATTTATTTTTAATTATCAGTTCTTTCTCTGTAGTCATTCTTCAAACAATATTTCTGTTGCTGGATATAATGTTCTCTTGGTTCTGCTGACTCACTCTTCATAACTTCATGTAGGTCTTTCCATGTCTTTCCAAAGTTAATCTGATTGTCATTTCTTACAGCACAGTAACATTACATCAAAATAATTTATCACAATGTTTTAACCATTACCCTACTGATGGCCATCCATTCAATTTCCAGTTCTTTGCCACCATTCAGATTGCTTTTAAAAGCATTTTAGAACATTTAAGTTCTTTTCCTTTGTCCCTGATGACCTTAGGAAATAAAACTAATAATTTCTGGATCAAAAGGCATACACAGATTTGTAACATTTTGAGCATAATTCCAGATTACTCTACAAAATGGTTGGATCAGTTCAGTTCCATTAACAGTGTATTGGTTTCCAAATTTTTCCACATCCCCTCTAATATTTGTTATCTTTGCCCTTTTATCATTTTAACCAATCTGATGGCTTTGAGATATCTTGGAGTTGTTTTGATTTATGAGGCCAAGTTATCAACCCAAGTTGGAACTGGAGTCCAGAACTCTAAAGTTTCAAAAAGTATATGCTTCTAATGCAAATGAAGGAATGCTAAAAGGAAGACAAACTAAATCAGCTGAAGAAACTAACCCTACTGCCCTTTTAGAGTATACTAATAACAAATGATGACTCACACTAGTGGGAGTTCCATGATTCATCAAAACATTGCTTATTGTACTGTGTGATGAAAAAATGTGTGGAATGTAATCTATCTATTATGCTTTAAGGAACAGAAACCTGCACATATCAAGCTTTTCACAGCAAGTTTCCTGACTAATATCTCAAGTCAAGTCAACTATTTGTCAGGCTATTTATGTGGAAGTTTTGTAAAATGAATCCACTTGGAGTCCATGAATTGTAAGTCTATGCTTGAAAATAAAGGATAGACCAAGAATTACATCTGACAATGGATGTTTCTGATGCCTGGAGTGACTTCAAAACCTCCATTCATTCATTCATTCATCCATTCATTCATTCAATTTGTATTTATTGTTTCTTTTACACTCTCATAGATGTCTAGAATTCCCCATATCCAAATGCCTACGTGGAGATTCGTGAATAATATAATCTTTTCTCCCCACCTCCAACTTCACCCAAATGTAATATTCTCTGTGGTCCTTTAAGTGGTTGTATGTTATTCAGAGCCATGTATAACATTACCAGTTTTCCTCATTTCTATGATATGACTACTAATCTGCTCAAACTGTGAAAGAATTCTAGAAGGAACCTTCCCTTTTGTAACTACAGTTCTAGTTCTTGAAATGGACTGGTAAGATGAAGAGGAGACTATTATTGAAAACAATGGACTCTTCTGAATGCTGCATGACTTCTACAATAGATAAATCCTATTCTTGCTGAGGTTAATTAGTAGCAGATCAAAATTAATATCTCTGCTACTTTTTACTGTGGAATAAAGGCTCAGAAAAAATATTTAAAAACAAAAAACAAATAGCAATGCTAAATTCCATTGGTAATCTAGTTATAGCCACTTATCTAGCCAGAAAAGAATATAAAGATAACAGAAGACAAGGTTGTCTCCCCAATGAAAGGCTCCATGAAAAGCAGAGTGACCCTCCTATTTGAAAAGATATTTAAGTCTAAGCTATGGCACTACATTTTTATTATGTATCTGGAATTGAAAAGAAAAGGAAAGCATGGAAAATTAGGGGTACATCTTATTAAAGAATACCCACAAGTCAAGGTTTCTTGTTGCTAAGGCCAACCTTGAATGAATGAGTGAATGAATGTGGACTTAAAAGAGCTTATAATTTTGAGCAGGGAAAACAACATATTTCAAAGAATGAAGGCAAAGGAAATATTCTTTGACTAGGAAGACATAAGTATGATGACTAGAATCTTATTAGGTATCTGATTGATATGCACTTTTCAGAAGTTGCCAGAGGGTATACACGGTTTTTTTAACTCCTTGGCCATAATTCCAGATAGCTCTCCAAAATGGTTGAATTAGTTCATAGTTCCACCAATTGTGTATTAGTGTCCCCATTTTTCTACATCCCCTCCAACATTTGTCTTTTTGCCTTTTTTTTACTCATTTTTACCATCATTTTATCCAATCTGATAGGTGTGAGATGATATCTCAAAGCTGTTTTGATGTGCATTTCTCTAATTGGTAATGGTTTACCTACTTCTCCCTAAAAAGGGTGGGAGATAAAATAAATAATCTGGATTACATCAAATTAAAAAGTTTTTGTACAAACAAAACCAATGTAACCAAAATCAGAAGGGTAGCAACAAATTGGGAAACAATCTTCATAAAAACCTCTGACAAGGGTTTAATTACTAAAATTTATAAAGAACTAAATCAATTATACAAAAAATCAAGCCATTCTCCAATTGACAAATGGGCAAGGGACATGAACAGGCAATTCTCAGCCAAAGAAATCAAAACTATTAATAAGCACATGAAAAAGTGCTCTACATCTCTTATAATCAGAGAGATGCAAATCAAAACAACTCTGAGGTATCATCTCACACCTAGCAGATTGGCTAACATGACAGCTATGCAAAGTAATGAATGCTGGAGGGGATGTGGCAAAGTGGGGACATTAATTCATTGCTGGTGGAGTTGTGAATTGATCCAACCATTCTGGAGGGCAATTTGGAACTATGTCCAAAGGGCGATAAAAGACTGTCTGCCCTTTGATCCAGCCATAGCACTGCTGGGCTTGTACCCCAAAGAGATAATGGACAAAAAGACTTGTACAAAAATATTCATAGCTGCGCTCTTTGTGGTGGCCAAAAATTGGAAAATGAGGGGATGCCCCTCAATTGGGGAATGGCTGAACAAATTGTGGTATATGTTGGTGATGGAATACTATTGTGCTCAAAGGAATAATAAAGTGGAGAAGTTCCATGGAGACTGGAACAACCTCCAGGAAGTAATGCAGAGCGAGAGGAGCAGAACCAGGAAAACATTGTACACAGAGACTGATACATTGTGGTACAATCGAAGGTGATGGACTTCTCCATTAGTATCAATGCAATCCCTGAACAATCTGCAGGGATCTAAAAAAAAAATACTACCCACAAGCAGAGGATATAAACTGTGGGAGTAAAAACACCGCTGAAAAGCAACTGCTTGACTACAGGGTTGGAGGAGATAAGACTGAGGAGAGACTCTAAATGAACACTATAATGCAAACTCCAACAACAGGGAAATGGGTTCGAGTCAAGAACACATGTGATAACTAGTGGAATCATGCGTCGGCTATGGGAGAGGGAAAGGCGGGGGGAGGGGGAGGGGAGGGGAGGAAAAGAAAACGATCTTTGTTTCCAGTGAATAATGTATGAAAACGACCAAATAAAATAATATTAAAATTAAAAAAAAAAAGGGTGGGAGATGTGGAGGAATAGGGAAGAGAACGATGTTGGTAGAGAGATGGATAACTTGGACTAGATATAGTAAGCTCTCCCCATTCAGCAGTCTCAAGGCTACTCTTGATGCAGGAAAGGTATCCCTTCCCTCTACCCTATAATAAATTTATCCTTAACTGCCAATTACCTATCTATAATCATTTCTTAAAGTGTCTAGTCACTTCAATAGCTATGTAGATGGGACAGGAACTGATGTAAAATGAACCTTTATTTCTAAGTGAATGAGTGTCCATCACTACAGAATTATGTGGAAAGAATGGAGAGCCTTTTGGCCTTCACTCAGAATGGGGTTTCATTTTTAAAAACTTTTTCATATATTTTATTGATACTCTTTTTTTTAAAGAAAATTTTTCCCAGTACCCTTTTTAATTCTTACCTTCCATCTTAGAATTAATACGGTGTAGTGGTTCCAAGGCAGAAGAGCATTAAGGGCTAGACAATGGGGGGTTAAGTGATTTTCCTAGTCACAAAGCTAGGAATTCTCTCAGGCCAGGACTTACCATATCTGAGCCTGGCTCTCTATCCACTGAGTCATCAAACTGCTCCTTAGTCCCAAAAACTTTAATAAAAGGAAAAAAAAAACTAAATGAACTAAAATTAAAATTAACTTTTAAAAAAGTTAGTAAATTATAAAAAAGATTCCCCAAAGTTCCCAATAACCCCCCCATTCCTGTTCCTACCAAAACTCTTTCCTTTAAAAAATATAGTCCCATTGATCTTGACTGACAATGTATTCCACATGCTGCACTGTAGTCTACTGTTATGATAGGATTGTTTAAGGGAAAGAAACAAGAGGGAAAACATCTAAATATTTTAAGATTATTGATGGGGAAAGGGAGAGGAAGGAGGGTAACAAGGGAGAAGGAAAAGTTCTTAATCTTATCCCCCAACCTAAAGTCCCTTAAAAATATCCGAATGCCTAATTTATCTAGACTAAATAAGTCAAGTTCCCCCCAAACAGAACCTCACGAAACAGAGTCCAATAAATGAACAACATCCCAGAGGTAAGTCCAAAGTAGGTCCAGCAGAGAAGGGATGGTTCTTCTTTGGTCTTCTGTCCAGCTGCCAGCAGCCAGTAAAAGCAGTTTTTCTCCTTTCAAGCTGATGTCTCACAAAAAGAGGCAAAAACCTTGTAGAAAGATGGAAATCTCAGCTACCTCCCAACTTTCCCTAGAAGTCTGTTTTTTTCATTTGGGACCTTAGAATCTTGATCCAGGCTTGATCCCATGTAATTCTCTGTCACATGTCCCTGTCAATCAAATGCAGTTTATTTGGCAAAATCATTTTGCCATCTTTCTTTGCTTACTACAGTACCACCACTCTTTGAGGAGGTAGGAGGCATTTTCGCCATTGATTCTCTGAAGTCACCACTGGCCCTTTCATAGCCCAGAGATCTGTCAGTATTATTTTCCTTCATAAGATTATGGCATTTGATGTGTAGATTAGTCTCCTGATTCTTCTTATCTAGTTTTGTATCACTTTGTATATAGGTTGTGGACTTGGCAAAATTAGGGTCTCATCCAAAGTGTTGGCGGCTTGGCGAACTCCATGGAGGGGGAACAAACTTTATTATAAAGTAATACAGCAAGAGAGTGGCTCTAGCTACTTAGTGAGTAAGGTGTAAAGAAGGTAGGGAAGGTAAGGAAGATAGGGAGGGGAGGTAAAGTGGGTAGGGGTTCTCAGGAATGCCTTTTATCTTGATTAGTCCCTGGGGGTCATTTGTATGAGTGGTTGTTGCCCAGTCATTGTTCCTAAGGATCTCATGTCATGATCTACTTTGGTTTGAGTGGCTTTACCCATGGTTCACTCTGTTTGCCCAATTGTGGAAGGTATAGATGAGGCAGAGAGCAAATTGCAGTGTAAATGGGATGTTAATGATATGTTAAACACCCCAGGGCAATTTTCAATCAAATTTTGTTCTTTCTGCTGAGGAAGGCAGTGATTGTGGAAATATTGTTTGAACCTAGTCCTGTGTGACTGGGAATCTGAAGAGCCCCCCAAACAAGCACCCAGGTTATATCTACAAATTGATGTAAGGAGTTTTTTTAGAATCATCAACCTAGGTAATCCACATGTCTTCTCTAAACAGTAACCCCATTCTAATCCACTAGTTATTGTTTCTTTCCCTTTTGATTGTTTACAGTTACTTGGCAGAGTTTAGTGGGACACTTCAGCCCACATCACATTCACATGCAGGTTTTTCAGCTTCACTCTCTGACTTTCTGGAAACAGTCTTCTATAACAGCAAGCTAAAATGCAAAGTCACCATGTGAATTCAAAGTGTCTGCTGTTTTTTGCCACCTGTCTCTTTTTTTTATCTTGTCACTTCAACCACTTACATAAGTGGGAACTTGACACACATGCACTGCACGTGTGCACATGCTCATACACACACATTTTTTTTAGCTGCATCTGCATCCAAGAAGTAAATGATAAAAAGTCTTAATGCCCTGAAGATTAATTTGAACTCATTTGACTCATTTGAACTCATATGACATTTGAAGGAATCATATACCAGTCTGTTATCGACTATGGAGAGGTATCATTACTTAATGGTGTAAGCCCTGGATTTAGTCGAGTAAACGTGGTTTCAAATCCTGCCTTGGATACCTGTTGGGTGAACCTAAAAAAATCACTTAATTGCCTAAAGTCTTTTGCTTCACTTGTCAAATAGGGCAGATAAAAATAATTCTGTTATAGGGCTGTTGTGAGGATCAAAGATGTCTGAAGTTCTTTACAAGGCACGAAGCTCAACATGAACGTAATTTACAATAAACTTATAATATGGCATTAAAGAAGCTGTTAAACCTCTTGGTCCCTTAGTTCCCCCCATCATGCAATTGAAATAGATAACTCGTAGTTCTATCCACTATTATAGACCCTTTCTTCCAGCCCTTCCCTCCTTACCTGCCATGATGTTCCACTTCCACCCTAGGGAACTAAAGTTTTCCTGCCAGCCTTCCAAGTTGTTTTTCACTAAAAAAAAATTATTTCATCCAATCTTTTTGATAGGTTATCCTGCTCCAGAATTCATTTTGAGATACTATATCATAGTTTTTTGGAGGATAATTTGGTAAAGATTAGGTAGGTTTGTGTACCTTCTTTGCCATCTAGATATTACTTTTGTCTCTGCTCATTAAAGTTTCTATCCTTACAAAGAAGCTCTTTCATATAATAAAGTATATTTCTCAAGTTTTATTTTTATTCTTAATTTCATAAACCCCTCAAAACATTTCCATATATAGTATTGCAATAATTATATATGAAATTATTAATCACTACTATGCACTTCTTTCTTGGATATAGAAGTATATGGGTTGTAAAGAGGTCAAAATGATATAATGATTATAGTGTTTTGCAACCCTTAAAGTATTGTATAAATGCTTGCTATTATATATGGTGAAACATACACAAGACACATACACCTGCATACATATGTTTATATACACACATACTTATGTACATGTATGTAGATACCTCTGTATGTGTGTGTGTGTGTGAGAGAGAGAGAGAGAGAGAGAGAGAGAGAGAGAGAGAGAGAGAGAGAGAGAGAGAGAGAGAGAGAGAGAAAGAGAGCTAGCTCCAGAAAGACACTGTGTTTTGGGTCTTTTGATCTAATCCAAGGTTAAAGCACAGCTGCCATTTATTGACCTGGTCCCACTCTGCTCAGCATGGAAACTTTGACCTTCCTCACTACTCACCTGGGCTGGTTCACCTCTCCTTAGGCAGTCTGGTGGCTTTCTGCTTCTGGAGACTCAGTCAATCAATGAAAGATTTAATGCAAATATCCAAAAAGATTTAATCCACTGGCCTCAGTCTCCCCAGTAACAACAATGGCTGGTATCTTCCATTATCCCTAGCAGTATATATAGATGCATCAGATGTCATTAATTTGGATCTTCCCTTAAGGAACAGCAAAATTCACTGAACATAAAGCAAACATAAATTGTTTCTTGCATGTTTCCCAAGTCTTATTCTTCCAGCTTCTTGGTTTAAGCTTTCAAACCTTTCAAAGGTCCAGTTAAACACACGTAGGAAGAGAATTTTACTCTCAATAGGCATCTAAGCCAATCTCTTAAGGATGAGGAAATTCTCTATCTGCCCCCCCCCTTGTCCAAAATGTTCTACCTTCTCAACTCTGCTTCCCATCTTTCTGAGCTACCTTCAAATCCCAACTAAAATTTCATATTCAATTAGAAATCTTTCTCAATCTCTTTTAATTTTAGTGCCTTCTCTTTTTTAATTATTTCTTACTTATCCTCTACAAAAGTTGCTTGTCCATTTGTTTGTTGCTTCCTGTTAGATTGTAAAGTCCTTGAGGGCAGTAACTGTCTTTTGTCTCTTCTTGTATCCTCAGCCCTTAGCACAGTGCCTGTACCTTAATAAATAGATAAATACTTATTTATAATAACTGGCTGATAGCCTCAGCATCTTGATGCGGTATACCATGCATATGAACCCCTCAGATCTTTGAGGGGAACTATGATGAAGTAGATAGAGATGTTTGTCTGAATGTAGGAGAACTGGTCTCAAAGCTGCCTCCCACCCTGATTAGCTTGTGGAAGTAAAAGACAACCAATTAACCTCTCAGTTTCTTCCTTTGGAAAATGAGGGTGAGAATTCCAGTGCTGACTACTTCACAGGCCTCTAGTGATAAAAGTGGTCTGTGAACTTTAAAGTGATAATTGAATGTGAGCTGTTATTGTACCAGCTGTTGGTACCTGGTCACCTTCTTTGCCACCTTTCAAATCTCAAGTCACTGGCTCAAAAACCATACCCAGGAAAACAACCCCATTTACACTCCTAGAACAAAGGCAAGATCTTGAACATCAATCATCAATTAGTAAAATTGTATTAAAAGCCTGTGTTCTAGGCACTATGAAAAGATCTAATCACCCAATTCCCAACTAGAGAGTTTCTTTCCATCTCATTATCAAAGGGGAACAAGGACAAGCTCTGAATCCTAGTTCCCCAATATGTGTGCTGAGAAATGAATCTCAGGGTATTATATAATTTGGGGGGTTGGTTTTAAAAGATTGTTACAAAAATGAATAATGTGGAAATAGGGTTTAGAAGATAATATATGTATAATCCAGTGGAATTACTTGTCAACACTAGGAGGGGAGATAGAAGAGGAGAGGGAGACAAGAAAATCATGTAACCATGGAAAACGTTTTTAAAAATTAAAATAAAAAAGAAATGAATTTCATTCTTTCCATAGTACAAGTTAAATGTATATCATACGTTTGACTCGGATACTGACTTTGAGCTGATGTTTTCCCCTTGCATGATAACATGAGAATAACAGTCTTGATTATGAAACTGCTTTTCAAACTTATGATTAGCTGTGTCTCTCTGTGGCCCAAGTTAAACTCTTTCCTCTATAGGTTACAAAACAGAAATGCAGACTATAGTTTATATGGATCCTCTGCACAGATCCCCTTCAGTAAAATGCTGTGTTGCTAATGGTTGAAATACAGAGTGAATCTCTGGGGACCGCAAATTTTCTTCAATTACCAAGAAGAAAAATGACTAGGAAGTCCAACCTTGGGCTAGCCTAAGGAGAAAAAGGAGGAAAGCAGAATAAAGATTTATTAATCATGTTAACTGGGTTAATCAATTTACAAATATTATTCCATTGATAAAGTATAAAGGAATAGACTATCTGTATAAATATTAGGGGTCAGGGAAGCTTGGTGATACAATGGACAGAGTGCCAGGTTTGGAATTGGAAGGAACTGGGCTCAAATCTGATCTCAGACAATTCCTAGATGTGACCTTGAGCAAGTCGCCTAACTCCATCTGTCTAGTCTTTGCCTTTATTAAAGCTGTTTCTAAAATAGAAAGGGTTTTATTTTAAAAAGAGAAAGAAATAGAAATATTAAGGGTCCAGTAGATCATGGGTTATTACTATGTAGATGGATATGATTATGGAAACATATAGATTAGATTATACCTAAACCAGATAGAGGTAACTATAATATTTATACTCTCTGGAAACTGTCTCGAGTCTATATGTGGCAAGTGTAGGTAAAACACCTAAGTTAAAACATTTCTGGTTAGTTTGTGAGATGGCAAAAATGGGTTGAAACCCAGGGAATTAGAATTTGGCCAGAGATTAGGCCTTGGCTCAGTATATCACTCCAAGGATGATCATCATCTTAGGCCAAGAAGGAAGGACATGTTGGGAGAACCTTGAGGTCTTGATAGGGTCATGCCAGAGAGCTATGGGGAGTTTCAACCAAGAGCCCAGGGAAAGGTAATGCTGAAGCATTAAAGAATAAATTATTACCTGGTTTATACTTTATATCTGATTCTTCTGTACCCAATGTGTATTTTATGAATTTACCGTCTCCTTAAAAAAAATTCCATCTGGTAGCTATCTGGAATCCAATGGAAGAATGGAAGTTCCAAAGGTTTTTGGCATTCAACCTAGTGACCCCAAAGATCAAGGGTTTAAAGAGGATTAACATGTGGGTCTAGGGATTATGATCCTGATCTCATCATACTTTTTGACTTGAAAAGCTACTTACTATTGACTGAGTTTAGGTTGTCAATGCAGCCCCAGAATAATTACATGTGGGTCATCCGTGAAGAGCAGTGGTCATCCTATCTAACACTTTATGGTTTTAAAAAGAAACAGAGAGTCTTTTTTGTTTGTTTTGATAAACCACTAAAGCACTAATTTATCAAAGTTCTAATTGTGTATAAAAGTTTAACAGAATTAATTCTCATTTTAAGAAATCCCTTTGATTTTTTTTAACCTTTACCATCCATCTTAGAATCAATACTGTGTATTGTTTCCAAGACAAAAGAGTGGTAAGGACTAGGCAATGGGGGACAAGTGACTTGCCCAGGGTTGCACAGTTAGGAAATGTCTAAGGCTACTTTTGAACCCAGGACCTCCTGAATGTATACCTTGCTCCTTATTCACTAAGTCATCTACCTGCTCCCAAACCCAATGATTCTGAGACAAAATATTTTCATCTGTCTAAAAACTCAATATTGAAATATATAAATATGTATACATACATATGTATATGTATATACACACATACACACACTTTACTAAAGCTTTCTTGCATATCTAGATTCTAATTCTGAAAATCCCAGCAACTAGCTATCTATTAATTGTAATAGAGGTTTAGTCTGGTGGTAAAAAGAGAGAAGGTGAGAAAGAAAGAAGCTCTCCCCTCTCACGGCAGGGTCCAGGAGAGACAGCTTTGTTTAATTTGGCCAAGGGAGAGAAGGGGGGGTGAGTCTGTAGATCCCCCCTTCAGCCTCCCCTCAGCTATGGCTGCTCACCCAAACTGCCTCTTGACTTCCCTCTAATACTATGAGATATAGAGCTTCCCTCCTCAGACAGAGAGACACAGAGAGAGAGACAGACAGACAGACAGACAGAGGAGAAACAGAGAGAGAGAGAGAGACAGAGAGAGACAGAGAGAGAGAGAGAGAGAGAGAGAGAGAGCAGAGAGAGAGAGGAGAGACAGAGAGAGAGACAGAGAGAGAGAGAGAGAGAGACAGATAAAGAGAGAGAGAGACAGAGAGAGACAGACAGACAGACAGACAGACAGAGAAGTGACTCTGCACCCCTCAAGCTGG